>NC_058135.1:210047167-210049223 GCF_016433145.1 Gracilinanus agilis
TACCTCAGAGTTGTTTTGATTTGCATTTCTCTAATTATTAGAGATTTAGAACACTTTCTCATGTACTTTTTGATACTTTTGATTTCTTTATCTGAAAATTGCCTATTCATGTCTCTTGCCCATTTATCAATTGGGGAATGGCGTGATGTTTTATACAATTGCTTTAACTCCTTGTATATTTGAGTGATCAGACCCGTCAGAGTTTTTCGTTATAAAGATTTTTTCCCAATTTGTTGTTTCCCTTCTGATTTTGACTACATTGTTTTTGTTTGTACAAAAGCTTTTTAGCTTAGTATAATCAAAACCATTAAATTTACATTTTGTAATTTTCTCTAACTCTTGCTTGGTTTTAAAGTCTTTCCTTTCCCAGAGATCTGACAAGTATACTATTCTGTGTTCACTTAACTTATTTATAGTTTCCCTCTTTATATTCAAGTCATTCACCCATTCTGAATTTATCTTGGTGTAGGGTGTGAGATGTTGATCTAAACCTAATCTCTCCCATATTGTTTTCCAAATTTCCCAGCAGGTTTTGTCAAATAGTGGATTTTTGTCCCAAAAGTTGGGCTCTTTGGGTTTATCTTACACTGTTTTCCTGACGTCATTTACCCCAAGTCTATTCCACTGATCCTCCCTTCTATCTCTTAGCCAGTACCATATTGATTTAATGACTGCTGCTTTATAGTATAGTTTGATATCTGGTACTGCTAGGCCCCCTTCCTTCACATTTTTTTTTCATTATTTCCTTTGATATTCTTGATCTTTTGTTATTCCAAATGAAATTTGTTATAGTTTTTCCTAATTCAGTAAAGAAGTTTTTTGGTAATTTGATAGGTATGGTGCTAAATAGGTAAATTAATTTGGGTAGGATGTTCATTTTTATTATGTTAGCTCGTCCTACCCATGAACAGTTAATGGCTTTCCAATTGTTGAGGTCCAGTTTTATTTGTTTGGAAAGTGTTTTGTAGTTGTTTTCGTATAATAGCTGTGTTTGTTTTGTTAGATTGATTCCCAAGTATTTTATATTGTCTAGGGTGATTTTAAATAGGGTTTCTCTTTCTACCTCTAGCTGTTCTAATGTGTTGGAAATGTATAGAAATGCTGATGATTTATGTGTATTTATTTTGTATCCTGCCACTTTGCTAAAGTTTTTGATTATTTCTACCAGCTTCTTAGTTGATTCTCTAGGATTTTTTAAGTATACCATCATATCATCTGCAAAGAGTGATAGCTTAGTCTCCTCATTGCCTATTTTGATACCTTCAATTTCTTTTTCTTCTCTAATTGCTATTGCTAGTGTTTCTAGTACTATGTTGAATAATAGAGGTGATAATGGGCATCCTTGTTTCACTCCTGATCTTATTGGGAAGGCTTCTAATTTATCCCCATTGCACATAATGCTTGTTGATGGTTTTAGGTATATATTGTTTATTATTTTTAGGAAAGGTCCTTCTATTCCTATACTTTTCAGTGTTTTCAATAGGAATGGATGCTGTATTTTGTCAAAGGCCTTTTCAGCATCTATTGAGATAATCATGTGATTTTTGTTTGTTAGACTGTTGATATGGTCAATTATGTGGATTGTTTTCCTAATGTTGAACCATCCTTGCATTCCTGGTATAAATCCCACCTGATCATGGTGGATGACCTTCTTAATTACTTGCTGGAGTCTCTTTGCTAATATTCTATTTAAGATTTTTGCATCTATGTTCATCAGGGAGATTGGTCTATAGTTTTCTTTCTCTGTTTTTGGTCTCCCTGGCTTTGGAATCAGTACCATATTTGTGTCATAAAAGGAATTTGGTAGGACTCCTTCTTTGCTTATCATATCAAATAATTTGTATAGTATTTGGATTAGATGCTCTTTGAATGTCTGATAGAATTCACTTGTGAATCCATCAGGTCCTGGTGATTTTTTCTTAGGGAGTTCTTTAATGGCTTGTTCAATTTTTATTTCTGATATGGGATTATTTAGGTATTCTATTTCTTCTGCTGTTAATCTAGGCAATTTATATTTTTGTAAATATTCATCCATATCTCCTAAATTGTTATATTT
>NC_058135.1:210049623-210070071 GCF_016433145.1 Gracilinanus agilis
TCTCCCTGGCTTTGGAATCAGTACCATATTTGTGTCATAAAAGGAATTTGGTAGGACTCCTTCTTTGCTTATCATATCAAATAATTTGTATAGTATTTGGATTAGATGCTCTTTGAATGTCTGATAGAATTCACTTGTGAATCCATCAGGTCCTGGTGATTTTTTCTTAGGGAGTTCTTTAATGGCTTGTTCAATTTTTATTTCTGATATGGGATTATTTAGGTATTCTATTTCTTCTGCTGTTAATCTAGGCAATTTATATTTTTGTAAATATTCATCCATATCTCCTAAATTGTTATATTTGTTGCCATATAATTGGGCGAAATAGTTCTTAATGATTGCCTTAATTTCCCCTTCATTATAGGTGAGGTCTCCCTTTTCATCTCTAATCCTGTCAATTTGGTTTTCTTCTTTCCTTTTTCTTATTAGATTGACTAGTACTTTGTCTATTTTATCTGTTTTTTCAAAATACCAGCTTCTAGTCTTATTTATTAATTCAATAGTTCTTTTACTTTCGATTTTATTAATTTCTCCCTTAATTTTTAGTATTTCTAATTTAGTTTTCATCTGGGGGTTTATTATTTGTTCGCTTTCTAATTTTTTGAGTTGCATGCCCAATTCATTAATCTCTGCCCTCCTTAATTTGTTAATATATGCACTCAAGGATATAAATTTCCCCCTGAGTACTGCCTTGGCTGCATCCCACAGAGTTTGGTAGGATGTCTCATCATTGTCATTCTCTTCAATGAAATTGTTGATTGTTTCTATGATTTCTTCTTTGACAATTTGGTTTTGGAGAATCATATTGTTTAATTTCCAATTGGTTTTTGACTTGCCTGTCCAGGTACCCTTACTGATTATTATTTTTATCACATTATGATCTGAGAAAGTTACATTTATTATATCTGCTCTTTTGCATTTGTTTGCCATGATTCTATGCCTTATTACATGGTCAATCTTTGTAAATGTACCATGTGCAGCTGAAAAGAAGGTGTATTCCTTTTTGTCCCTATTTATTTTTCTCCACATATCAATTAAATCTAATTTTTCTAGGACTTCATTCATCTCTCTTACCTCTTTCTTATTTAGTTTTTGGTTTGATTTATCTAGATCTGAAAGGGGAATATTTAGATCTCCCACTATTATGGTTTTCCTATCTATTTCCTTCTTGAGCTCTGCCAGTTTCTCCTTTATGAATTTGGATGCTATACCACTTGGTGCATATATATTGAGCAGTGTTATTTCCTCATTGTTTATACTGCCTTTAATCAGGATGTAATGACCTTCCCTGTCTTTTTTAATCATATCTATTTTTACTTTGGCTTTGTCAGAGATCATGATAGCCATTCCTGCTTTTCTTTTTCTCATTTGATGCCCAAAAGATTTTGCTCATACCTTTAACCTTGAACTTGTGTGTGTCTACCCGCCTCATATGTGTTTCTTGTAGACAACCTATGGTAACATTTTGGTTTCTGATCCACACTGCTATTTGCTTCCATTTTATGAGTGAGTTCATCCTGTTCACATTCAGAGTTACAATTGTTAGTTGTGTATTCACTGACATTTTTGTATCCTCCCCTAGACCTACTCCTTCTTATTACACTATTTTCTTTTACACCAGTGGTTTGCTTTGAGCCGGTATCCCTTATCCCCTCCCTTGATTGATTTCCCTTTCTGCCCCCTCCCTTGTTGTTCCCCTCTTTTTGTTTTTTAAAGACCAAATGAATTCCCTCCACCTTCTTCTCCCCTCCCTTTTTTGGCTTCCCCACTCCCCTGTTCCCTTTGGTTTATCCCTTCTGACTTTCTCAGTAGGGTTAGATAGAGTTTTTTATCCGGATGGATAATAAAGCTACTCTTCCTTCTCCGGATTGATTACACTGAGAGTAAGGTTTGATTATGCTTTCTTCCTCTCCTTCTTATGGTATTATTTATCCCCTCCCCTTCCCATGCCCTCTTTGTGTGTAATAGAATATCTTATTTTTCTTATTTACTCGGATTTTTCTTGGTGTCTCCTACTATTCCCCCCTTCTTTCCCACCCCCATGTCTTCTTAGACCATTTAGTATCCTGTCCTCTCCCTATGAATTATTCTTCTGGTTGCTATCATAGTGAATATTATAATAGTGTATAGAGTTCACTATAGAGAATTATACATAGCATTTCTCCACCTAGTAATACAGAAAATTAGATCTTATTTATGCCCTTAAAGAGTCAAGCTTAAAAGACTATGAGTTTTCTTTCTTTTCCCTCTGTTTCTTATTTACTTTTTCATCTTTCTCTTGATATTTGTGGTTGAGTGTCAAACTTTCCATTTAGTCCCGGTCTCTTTTGTGCAAAAACTTGGAATTCTTCAATTTTGTTGAATGCCCATACTTTCCCCTGAAAGTATATGGTTAGTTTCGCTGGGTAGTTGATTCGTGGCTGAAGGCCCAGCTCTCTTGCCTTTCTGAGTATTGTATTCCAAGTCTTGCGGTCTTTTAGCGTTGAGGCTGCCAGATCCTGTGTGATCCTTTTTGGTGCTCCTTGATATTTGAATTGTCTCTTTCTGGCTTCTTGTAAGATTTTTTTCTTTAACTTGAAAGCTCTTCAATTTCGCTATTATATTTCTGGGTGTTGTCTTTTCTGGGTCCAGTGTAGAGGGTGATCTATGGATCCTTTCAATGTCTATATTGCCCTCTTGTTGT
The DNA here is from genome assembly GCF_016433145.1 of Gracilinanus agilis. Lineage (NCBI taxonomy): Eukaryota > Metazoa > Chordata > Mammalia > Didelphimorphia > Didelphidae > Gracilinanus > Gracilinanus agilis. The sequence goes on from NC_058135.1 coordinate 210,052,307, forward strand.
AGAACTTCAGGGCAATTTTGCTGAATAATTTCTTTAAGTATGGAGTCCAAGTTTCTATTAATTTCTGCCTTTTCTGGAATACCAATGATTCTCAAGTTGTCTCTTCTAGACCGGTTTTCTTGGTCTGTCACTTTCTCATTGAGATATTTCATGTTTGCTTCTATTTTATCAGTCTTTTGACTTTGTTTTATTTGTTCTTGTTGTCTTGAGAGATCATTGGTTTCTAAATGTTCGATTCTAGCCTTTAAGGACTGGTTTTCGGCTTTAATGTTTTGGTTTTCGGCTTTAATGTTTTGGTTTTCGGCTATAATTTTTTGGTTTTCCTTTTCAATCTGGTCATTTTTGGTCTTCAGTTGTCTTGTCTCACTTTCCAATTACGAAATTCTGCCTTTTAAACTGTTATTTTCTTGCCAGATTTCTTCCATCTTCCTCAGCATTTCATTTTTAAACTCTTCCATAGCTTGTGACCAGCTTTCATTTTTGGGGGGAGGTTTGGGTTTTTGTTTTCCCTCCTCTGTTGTCTAGATTTTCTCTGTGTAGAAGTTGTCCAGTGTTCCAGAGTTTCTCTTGATAGTCTTTTTCTTCTGGACTTCCTTATTGCTGGCCATTGTTAGCCCCGCCCCTTTTCAGCTTTGTCTTTGCACTCAGGGTCTGCCTGGGCCTTGCAAGCTCCCGGGGGCTCTGGTCTCCTTGTCCTTGGGGTCAGGCCTCCTGGTAGTTCCTGGTCTGCCCCTCTGCCCGAGGTTCCTTCAGCAGTCTTTGGGGCTGCTTCCACTGCCGTGCTGGGTCTGCACGGGGTCCTCACTGGAGGTCCAAGCCTGGGCTGGAGATCATTATCCAAGCCTAGGGCACTGCCTTTGCCTGCGCAGATGCTCTTAGGGCCTGCCTTCACCCCTGCAGAAGGTAGTGAAAGTCTGTGGGCTGGAGATCTTTATTTGCACCTGAGGCGATGCCTTCAGCACTTGGGAAAGGTTGTGTTTTAGAGGCCTTTGTCCCTGCCTGAGGCAGTGCTTTTACCCACGTGGAGGCTTCGGGAAAGTCCATGGGTGCCCCCAGACACTTGGGGTCCCTCATCTTGCTGCACACAGGTACAAGCCCTGGGGCTGCCAGTGATTATCTGGTTGCCCCAGTCCTGTTTTCCCACTTGTGTGTTGGCGTTGTGCGAGGTGTGGGGTGGGGGGGGGCGGGGAAGGGGCTTCTTCCTCTCGCATTTTAGGTTTTAGTGAGAGCTGTTTCACCCCTTTAGAGTGTGGAAATGCCCCAATTCTGCGTATCTTCAATGCTGCGCCCTGTTGTGGGGTTCCTTCGTTCTTCTGGACTCGTTTTTATTTCCCCTTGAGGAGTTCTGTATGCTTCGGTCAGGAGAGATTGAGCAGCTGCTCCTTACACTGCTGCCATCTTAACCGGAAGCCCAGTAGTGATTCTACATTTAATTTTATCTTATAAAGATCCCAAAGTCTTGATTTTTTCCAATAGTATACTTATTCTGATATTCATGCCTTGAAAAGGAACAGTTCAATGAACTGACTTTTTGTTCTAATGAGTCAGTATCAGAATGAGCAATGGGGCCGCAATAGGTTAAACCAAAATAAGAAACATTAGAAAGAGCATGGTGCTGCTGCCATCCAGTTGTAAGCCATGTTTCTCTGGTTCAGTCTCAAGGAAGTTTGCACTCCCATAAATTTCTCCATTTAAAATTTGTATTATATATTTTTGAGTGTGTGCTTTTTTGCCTATCCTAGATTGTAAACTCCTAGAGGTCAAGGACCATGTATAATTCCTCTTTGTGTCTTTCCCAGTCCCTACATATTTATTAGGTATTTAGAAAATGAATGACTATACCACTCCTACATATCAATCTTAATACTTAAAAAGAACACAAAATCCTAGAGAAATGGCATCATGAAAGATTTGTGTTAGGAGAGACTTTAGAACACAGATTGTTACTGCTGGAAGAAACCTTAAAAATAATCTAGTCCATTGCCTTCATTTTATAAAGGAAAAAACTGAGGCCTAGAGGGATTATTAGGCACACAAGAAGTTCTTAAAAATGTGTTTTCTTTCATCCATTAATTAGTTCATCTATTCATTCACCAAAAGTCAGATAGTCAGGAATAGAACCCTGGAATCCTAGTTTGGAGTTCTAGAGCATATTTCTTTCTGTTTGCAGCATTTCAAACATTCCTTGGGAAAATGGATGTCTCCCAAGAAATGGAAGAGGCCCTGGAAGAGAGTCGTGTTCAGAGAAATATTCGCTTAGTCTCAGTCTGGGAACTTCTGACAAGGCGTTCTGTTCGTTGGCAGATAATTACAGTGATTATCACCATGGCTTGCTACCAGCTCTGCGGGCTTAATGCGGTAAGTACTTCTTTTCTGTCTGCCCCTGGCTAACATTCCTTGATAATAGGTTTTTCAGAGGGGGAAGGGTTGTATCTTTATCCTGGAAAGTATTTAAATGTCACATTACTCAGTATAGAAATTATGCAGAGGGACATTAGAGAGAGAAATCCACTCCCATGATGTAAATGGACTCTGGCAGAGCTCTATACCCTTTGTGCCCTCCCAATATTTGACCTCCAAAAGCCTGTATAGAAGGGGGCAAAGAAGTATCATCCTTCATCCCATGGCATCAGCCAAAGGAGACTAGACGAGGCCCCTTGCCCCTTTGGGAGTTGCTGATGGCAGCAGCTGGACCCTCTGGGATGGAAGGTTAGGTCACTAAGCAGGTGTGTTTGAAACAGCCCACACAACATTTTAGGAGTTAAAAACCTTCCTTTGGTCACTGCTGATTTTTGTTTGTTTACATCTGACAACACAATTTTATGTTAGGCAGTGCTGTGTGGGAGAAAGAATGCTGGAAATGAATTTAGGACATCAGGATTATAGTTCTAGATCTGGCACTATGGGAGTTTGGGCAACTCACTCCACCCCTTAATGCTCAGTTTTCTTATCTATAAAATGGGCTTAATATTATCTGAACCATCCATTCCAATGTGCTATTAGGAAAGCATCTTATTAATCCTTCAAGAACTATTGAAATATGAGCTAATATTGTGGTGATGGTAATGAAAAATAATAGCTAGCATTTATATTGTGCCTTAAGGTTTGCAAAGCATTTTGTATATAAAAATCTCATTTAACCCCCAAACAACACAATGTAAATGTTGTTGCTTTCTCCATTTTATAAATTAGGAAGCTGAAACTGAGAGAGATTAAATAACTTTCCCATAGTCAGAGGAAAAGGTTTCAGTGCTATTTTTATAAAGTATATTGCCTGTGTGGCCTTGAGAAAGTCACTTAATCACTCAGTGATTTTACAAAAAAATGGGGCGGGGATTGACAAGATGCCTCTGTGGTCCCTTCAAGCTTGGACTTAATCTTGTGTTCATTCATTTGTTTTTCAAATATTTTGACAAATGTATCTCAGTGGTTTACTTTGCATTTCTTTTGCATTATTGCATTATTGAGGCACCTTGATGGATAGCACCAGGTCTATCCCTTATCACTTTTCTGCCTTGAAACCAATATTCTACATTGATTCCAAGATGGAAGACGAGAGTTTTTTTTTAAAACAACATTATTATAAGATAGGGTCTTTGTGATTTATCCAATTTCCAAAATAAAAAAGAGCTGTCTTTCATTAGAACTATGATCTTATATTTTTTTATTCCTCAAGATCTCTCAAATTTGGTTTATTTTACAATCTCTCAGTCTCTTGGGCTTAGTCTCATTTGAGATCTCATGGTCATTTTCTCTTAAACTTACTATATTTTTCTATCCCTCTACCTATTTATTCCTAAAGCATTTGCCATGTGCTAGACACTGGGCTAAATGCTGGGAATACAAATCCTAGCAGTATGAAAGACAGTCTCTGCCATCAAGGAGTTTATATTCTAATTAGGGGTAGAGAGGAAGTTGAAAAGGAGAGAGAGGAGAGAAGGCTGGAATGGTAGAGGCAGTTCAGGGCAGGATGAGGAATGACAATATGACTGCCTATGTCTGGGCTCCTTCCTTAAAAGGAATCCTGGGAGGAGCTGTCCAATCAATTTGTGTTCAAAACAACATGCAAGGCTCCAGAGGAGAAAGTTTAGAATTCCGTCACTAGAGATTTTATAGCCTAGTAGTGTGACACTAGACAAAGGCACAGCTATAATTCTCATTATTTCATGATAAGTGCATCACTGATGTACCCAACTAAGTATAATGTGAAGTTGGAAGTGCAAAGTCATGTTTTACTCAGATAATCAAGGAAGACTTCATGAAGGTGATATTTGATTTGGACTTTTAATAATGCATAAGAATTAAAGAGATAAAGAAAGGTAGGGGAAGACATTAAAGACAAAGCTAACAGTCTGAACAAGTACTGGGGCATGTTAATGGGATCTTGTTACCTTGGGAAAGTTTCTAAACCTCTCATAACCTCAGTTTTCTTGTCTGGAAAATGGAAATTTAACACTTGCCCTTCATGTATTAGAGGGTTGTTATGAGTATACAATGATTTTTAGTCAAGTCTAACTCATTTTGACCCTGTTTGTGGTTTTCTTGGCAAATATACTGGAGAGGTTTGCTATTTTCTTCTCCAGTTGATTTTACAAATGAGGAAACTAAGGCAATAAGGGTTAAGTGGCTTGCCCAGAGTCACACAGCTTCTAAGTATCTGAGGTCAAATTTGAATTCAGATCTTCCTCATTCCAAGCCTGGTGCTCTATTCATTACACCAATCTAGTTGCCCCTATGAGTATATAATATGACTTTGCAAAAGAAAACTCTATTACTATAATGGGCAGCTAAATGAAGGTGACCATTGATAAATGGGAATTTGGGAATTTGGGAAGAAGGAAATGAACCAGAGTGGAAATACAGAGTGGATGGAATGAAGAGAACCAGGATAAGGGCAGGGAAAGCTCTCAGAATCCTGGGTTAGAATTCTGAAGGAGATAATTGCCATCGGGGAGTTGTGTTTGGACCCAGGAGAAGTACACACCTCCTAAACCCAGATCTTTCCTCCTACTGATCTACAATCTGTTCCTGTGCTTACTCAATCAATTCCTGATATCCATGTTTGGTCCTGTAATCTGTTTCAACATCTGAAGAAGTCTCAAGCAGGAATTACCAGAGACAGTGACCTAAACTTCTCAGTTGCCTTTGGTGGGCATTAACCTTGGTGTCCAGGTCACTCCTGACACCTGATCCTGACTCCTCATAATATCTGTGACTTTTATGAGAGAATATACTTAATGTGGGCTTAACCTAGGAAAGCTAAATTAGATGGGGAAACTTGAGACAGAGAGGGAGTTAGTTTAGCCTCAGTTTTGCTGAGGATCAAAGTGACTCATTGCTAAATCAGATGGTAGGGAAAGGTAGAATTTATTAGGAGTAGGGAAACCTCAGCCCATATACCTTACCTTACCCTATCCTAATTTATAGCTTTCAATAAACCTTTTACCTTTTAATTGAAGTACAGAGTGGTTGTCAACTGGCCTAAGTCAGAGAGTAGACATCTTGCTCTCTGAGCCTAAAGAGATCATTGCCCCAGACTGGGTTAAGTAAATTCCCGGTCACCTGCCTTTATTTACTACCTTTCACCATGAAATGTACTTAAATGGGAATTGGGTTTTTCTCACTCAATACCATGCATTTATTTATTTGTCAAACCATCTTTTTTCAAAGTACTTCTAGACCTATTACCTTATTTTAACCTTAGAGCCTCCCTATGTTGATATTTTGGAAAGTGTCATTAATGATAACAAAGAAAGGAAAAAAATCATTTATTAATCACCTACTCTATGCTAGGCATTGTATTAAGCAATTATGGAAGGTAGGTAAATAGATATTATTATTATCTTCATTTTACAGTTAAGGAAACTGAGGCAGACAGAGGTTAAGTGGTTTGCCCAGAGTAACAAGCCTGGATTTTAACTGAGGTCTTCTTGGGCCCAGCATTTTATCTACTATACCATAAGCTGCCTCCAAAGTCTAGATGGGTTATATCTATACTCCATCATTAGAAGAAATACTCACATTATAGATATGGTAGATTCATAGAGGTTAATTAATCTCATTTTCTAGACCAAGAAATTAAAGACTAGGAAACATAAACTATAAGATTACAAATCCACTTAGTGGTAGACCTAGAATTTGAATCCAGATGTCCTGTGTTCTGGTCCAGTTTTTACTTAAAGATGGATAGCCGTCCAACATAAGAAAGATACTTGAATTAAAAGCTATCTTCATATTTAAAAAGAATTAGCCTTACATGGCATAAGGGATAGAGAGTTGGTCTCGGAACTAGGAAGTCCTGAGTTGAAGTCTTACCTCTGATTGGTCTCATGCCCCAGGATGGCATCAGGAATCTCCCAAGATTCCAGGTGTCCAACTGGAAACCTTGTCCACAGGCATGGCTTCTTGCAAATCCTTGCAAAACTTAACTTACATACATCAATTGTCCATGTGATGCTAGGCAAGTAATTTAATCTCTAGGTTGGAGGGGTGGTGCCACCTATATTGGTGGAGAGAATTATCTCACTGAGAATTTCCTATACCAATGAAATCATGGGTCCAGTCCCTATCCTTCTCCCTGCTTGTCGCCAGAGAGAGAAACTCAAGGAACAATGGGTGGAAATTATGGATGGAATGGAGAAGGTAGGGTACTCTTTGTTACTGGGCGATGTTCACAAACAGCTTGGACACTGCGGAGAGGAGTTTCTTCTTCAGGTTGTGTTTGGCCTCTGATTTCTTATAACTTTAAAGCCCTGTGATCCAAAGGCTTCTGAGTTCCCTTCTAATGATGGATTCCGTCAGTCAGCAAGCATGGCAGTGTTTGCTACATAGTAGTTACTATGCTAAGTGCAGAGTAAAGAAAGAAAGACAAAAGCAGCCTTTGCCCTCAGGGAGCTCACATTCTAATAGAGTAGACAGTTTGTAATCAACTAAATACCTATAAGAGATGGATATCTTATATAATAGATCATATTATATATTTTGCATACGACAGGTATATAAATATAATAATATATTATAGGAATATACAATAGTAGAATATCATATCAATGTACAATAGAATATTATGTAAATATAGAATATTAGACTATTATACACATAATATAATAAACATATAAATATATAAAACTAAGGGAAATAACATATAAGTAATTAAATCCACACAAGCTATAATCTTATATGTACTTATATGTATATATATTCATATATACATCGATATGTATCATGCATTTATTCATACATACATGTAACCAAGTATGCATAGGCTGTGCATATGTACATATCTCTTATCAATACATATGTGTAAAATTACATATATACATGTATGCACGTATGCACACATGCATGTAAGTATAATGAGAGATCAACTAATGAGAGCCTAGTCCTAAGATTATATATAAACTTGGGAGCTCAGGGGGTGCCTGTCTCTGGACCTGGGTCCTCACTGGACCATCCCCTTAATACACAGAGTAAATGAAAGATATTCTGAGAGGGGAAACCCGCAGAAGTTAGGTGGCCCAGGAATGCGGTTCTGTAGAAAGTAGGATTCTTAGCTGAGTCTAGAAGAAACCAGAGAAACCAAGAGAAGGAGTTGAGGAAGCAAAAGCATTCTAAGCAGGGGAACAGACAGGGCAAAGGCACAGAAATTAAGATTAGAAGCTCCTTAGGGGCTGGGATTGTCTTTTGCCATCTTTTTACCCAACATTTAGCACAGTAAGGGCTAAGCGATTGGTTAATTGAGAAATGGAAAAATGTGGTGTTCCATGAGTTAGAAAATTGAGTAGGTGGAAACACAGAAAGGGTCCAGGTTGTGAAGAACTTTAAATGTCAAACATAGCTGTTTCTATTGGATTGTGGAAGTAATAGGGAGTGACTGGAGTTGATGGGTCTGGTAGCATTGGAGAGAAGAAAACCATAGACCTATGTTTTAGAGAAATCGCTTTAGCAGAGGAAAGATGAATCAAGGATGGATTAAGAGAGAATCCATACAAAACCAAGCAAACAGATTGAGCATGGCATGCCCCTTTGTTTTTCTAATAATTTCTCCTTTTATTCATTTTGCTCTTTGCATCCTATGGGGACAATAAGAAAAGAGAATTTGGCAGCTTAAGCTTTTTCCTTTCTCCCCCAACTCCTTCCAATGGCATTCGCATCCCTTTCCCTAAAATTAGATCTGTCACTTGGGATTACTTACGTTCTGCTTCAGCATTTTCCTCAAGTCACTTACTCTTTGCATAAGAACCAGCCTGCTTCAGGACTTTATATTAGTCTTGACTTTGACCCAGTGTTAGATCTTCAGTGGCAAGAAGGATTGGTCTAAGAGCTTGGAAAGGACTAATTGCTAAGTGGTTGTCCCACCACTTAGCAAACCACAAGCTGTTTCTACATGCTATTAGATAGACAACTACACATGCACACGTACACACGCACACACACTTTTTTAAAACAACCATTTGTATTAAAATGTTCTATGGTGACAGTGTGTAAAGGGCAGTGAGGTTCGAGTCAGAAGACTTGGATTCAGTCCTTCATTCTACCATCCCCGAGCTGTATACCCCTTCTCTCTGATCACAAAATGTCAGATAACAATTGTTAAATGCTGCTTCTACATATAAGTAAAAAAAAAAGAAAAATGAAAAGAAAACTGGAATGATACTGTCTACAGTGCCTACCTTACAGGGTTGATGTGGAGAACAAATTATTATTTTGCTATTATGCCCATCTTTTCAACCACAACGTTCTATATTTGATGACAAATAGGAAAAGTGTCTTTTATGTGCTATCCTCCCTTATTAGAATGTATGCTTCTTTTTTTTTTAAACCCTTAACTTCTGTGTACTGGCTCATAGGTGGAAGAGTGGTAAGGGTGGGCAATGGGGGTCAAGTGACTTGCCCAGGGTCACACAGAGAATGTATGCTTCTTGAAGACAAGGACTTTCTATTCTTAATTGTGTCTCCACTTCCTATCAGCATCTCTGCTTTGTTTGCACTCCACAGAACATCATACCCACTGGTTTCCCCCTAACCCTTCCAGTTTCTCTTTTTTAAAAAAATGCTTATATTACGTCTTAGTATCAATATTGTATATTGGTTGCCCAGGGTCATACAGTTAGGAAATGTCTGAGGCCAGATCTGAGCCCAGGACCTCCTATCTCTGAACCTGACTCTTTCCACTGAACCACCCAGCTGCCCCCCAGTTTCCTTTTGTGTGTTGTCTGTCTTCATTAGATTGTAAGCTCCTTGAGGGACAGAGACTGTATTTCTTTCTCTTGTCTGTATCACTTACACTTAGCATAATTCTTGGCACATGGTAAGTGTTTAATAAATATTTGTTGAATTGAAAAATTACCAGAAATTAACATAGTTCCTGGCATATAATTGTAGTTGTTCAGTCATTTCCATCATGTCTGACTCCTTGGAACCCCATATGGGATTTTCTTAGCAAAGATACTAGAATGCTCTGTGACCTTGGGTAAGTCACTTAATTCCAGTTGTCTAGCCTTTGTCACTCTTCTATCTTAGAAATGATTATTTCTTCCTTAAGTCAATATCGTTGTTGTTTTTCAATTGTTTTCAGTAATAGCTGATGCTTTGTGACCTCATTTGGAGTTTTCTTGGCAAAGATACTAGAGTGGTTTGCCATTTCCTTCTCCAGCTCACTTGACAGATAAAGAAACTGAGGTCAACAGGATTAAGTGTCTTGTCCAGGGTTGTATAGCCAGTAAGTTTCTGATGCCAGATTTGAACTCAAAATGAATCTTCCTGATTCCAGGGCTAGTGTTCTATATGCTGTTCCACCTAGCTGCTTTGCATTAAGTGTAGCAACTCTTAACCTTCTATCTTAGAGCTGATACTAAGTATTGGTTCCAAGGCAGAAGAGCAATAAGGGATAGACAGTGCTTTTCTAGGCACACACAGTTTAGCAACTCTTATTAAAAGAACTCTCTAAGGATAGTGTATTCAAAGCTAATACTTTGGAGTTTGGGGATCTCTTTAAGAAGTATAATTTCAAAGACCAGGATCTCTGGAATGACTCTCATTTCTGGTGGTAAGAGGTGTGGTGTCAACAAAATATAAAATTTACAGGAAGTGGTCAGGACTGACCTGAAACTGCTCCATTGAATAAGCTTCACTTAAACCAGCTTTGCTCTATCTTCAGTGGTAAAGAAGAGCTTTTCTATCAAAATGAGAAGAGGAAATCATCTTTACTTTGCAACCAAGTCAAAGAACTCTTCACTCAAATTGTTGTTATTAATAATAATAACTATAATAGGCACAGTTAGGTAATATGATGGAAAGAGCAACCAAGCCTGGAATCAGGAGGACTTGGGTTCAAATATGGCCTCAGACAGTTCTTAGCTGTGTGACCTTGGGCAAGTCACTTAATCCCGATTGCCTAGCCTCTGCCACTCTTCTGTCTTCTGATTTAGAGCTGATACTAAGACAGAAGGTATGAGTTTTTCAAAATAAATAAATATGATAATAATTGCAGCTATAAGGAACAGTGGATAGAAGATTATACCTGGAGTCAAGAAGATGTGAATTTTATAGATGAAGCATCTGAGGTTAAAACAGGTTAAGTAAAATCGGGCCTCAGATGCTTCCTAGCTGTGTCACCCTGGGTGAGTCATTTAACCTTATAGCCTCAAGTGCTTCATCTGAAAAAGTGGGGATAATAATAGTACCTAGGCTTGTTGCAAGGATAAGCAGAGAAGGGAAAGGGGATTTATTTAGCAACTTCTCTGTGTCAGACATCATGCTAAGTGCTTTACTAAGCTTATCTCATTTGATCCTCACAATCACCCTAGGAGGTTATTATGAGATAAAATTAGATAATAGTGGTAAAGGACTTTGTAAATCTTAAAGCTTTCTATAAATGCTTCTAATGTTATAGAGTCCTTTGAGATTTGCAAAGTGTTTTACATATGTTATCTCCTTTGATCCTCTCAACAAGCAGTGTACATGTGTGCACACGTGTGTGTGTTTGTGTATAAAGCATTTAGCAGAACCTTTTACATGCTACATAAATATTAGCAATTACAATTCCCAGTTTTTCAAACCATGTAAGCCAATAAACATACAAGTGGCTTCTAGGTGCCAGGTACTGTGATAAGCATTAGGGATACAATTAATAAAAAGAAAGACAGTTCTTGCTCTGAAGGAGCATACAATCTAATGGGAGGAGACATCACACAAAAGGGGGCAGGAAAGCAGGGACAGTGGGGGCATCTTGTTCTGTGGAACTGAAGCCACACACAAGGCAGAAGATACAGAGTGAATGAGTTAAGGCCAGTTTCTGCCCTCTATAAAGGAAGGCATTGGGAGGAGTTTGGTACTCTACCCTCAACCCTCCAATTAAAGAGGAAAGTAGGCTGAGGGAGGTGGTTGGAGTTAATAGCATGGTGTTGAGATTAGAGGTGATGAGCTGATCCTGGGAGGTGTGTATTATTCTGTGCAGTTGATAGCAGGCAGAACAACAGATGCATGGTGGATGTTTTAGAGAAGATTCATGAATAATTGTTGTAATACATTTCACTTACATAGTATTTTGTACCAATGAGCTAGATAGGAATATATGTGTATATATATTTTATACACTATATATGTATATGTATGCATATGTATATAAACACAACTATCTTTTGATGATGGAATGTGAAATTTGGAAAGAAGCTTACAAATCTATGATGAGTCTTAGAATTTCACATGTAAAAGGAAAGTGGGACTCAGAAAGAATAGCTTATCCACAGTCACATATTGAAAAAACAGGGCTAGAATCCAGTGATCATTCTCTCAAATCCCTGTACAACATTTAATTCTACTCTTAAAAGATCAATGAAAACCTGAACCACTAAAGTGATAACAGTTGATGTTTATATGTTGCTTGAAGAGAAGCAGGAAAATTGCTTTGTTTAGACTTCCTGTCCCTTGTTCACCCCTGTATGTTGAGAATAGTATCACCCCTTAGACAAATATAAGATTTCCATCAAATAAACTATCATTTCTTTTCCCTTCAAGAGTTTACCACTCTAGTTTCAGTTCCTTATTTGAAAAAATTTTCCTACTATAGGGGTATAGATTGCTTTTACTGTTTTCTCCCCAGAGGTCTTCATGAACACTAATCGAAAAATGTCCTTAAAAGGTAACTATATCAAAAAATGCCTACACCTTGGCATTTTTGTGTTATATTTTGATTTTTCTATAAAAATGCTAGTTCCCACTTTAACTCTTGCCTTCTGTCTTAGAATCCATACTATGTATTGGTTCCAAGGCAGAAGAGTAGTATGGGTTAGGAAATGGGAGCTTGGGGACTTGCCCAAGGTCACACAGCTAGGAAGTGTTAGAGTCCAGATTTGAATCCAGGACTTCCCATCTAGAGGCCTGGCTCTCAATCCACTGAGTCATCTAGCTGCTCCCTTCCCACCTTTATATAAAGGTCATTGTTTCCCTGAAGTATAAGGACTTTGTAAAAAGACAGTAAAGGAAATAAAGAGTCAAATTGTAATTAACACTCTTGGACTATTGCCAGATATGTCTTTCTCAGATTTCTCATTAATTTGATCTTTCAAATGGACTATTTGTCAAATATGTTATGTGGGCATTCTTTTTTATTTATGGTTAGACTGTATGACAGCTGAGATCCTCTCCCAGGCTATGACTCTATTTTTTAAAGATATAATAACACTTTTCTACATACATTTTCTGAAGTTACAAGATCCAAATTGTATTCTTCCCTCCCAGAGTTGGCAAGCAATTCGATCTGGGTAATACTTGTATTACATGCAAAATATATTTCCATACTGTTCATTTTTGTAAGAGAATAAACATATAAAGCCAAAACCCCAAAATAAAACACAAATAAAGTGAAAAACAGTATACTTTCATCTGCATTCTGACTCCAACTGTTCTTTCTCTGATGATGGATAGCATTCTTGTCATAAGCCCTTCAGAATTGTCCTGGATCACTGTATTGTTAACAAAGTCTATCATATTTGATTTTTCCACAATATTTCAGTTACTGTGTACAGCACTCTCCTGGTTCTGCTTATTTCACTCTGCATCAGTTCATATAGGTCTTTCTAGCTTTTTCAGTAATCACCTTGTTTATCATTTCTTATAGCACAATAGTATTCCATCACCATCATATACCACAATTTGTTCACTTATCTCCCAACTGTTGGACATTCCTTGAACCTCCAAGTCTTTGTCACCACAAGAAATACCTGCTGTAAATATTTTTGTACAAGTAGGTCCTCCCACCCTTTTTTATCTCTTTGGGATACAGACCCAGGAATAGTATTACTGAATCAAAGGGAATACACAGTTTTATAGCCTTTTGGGCATAGTTCCAAATTGCCCTCCAGAATGGTTGGATCAGTTCACAGCTCCACCAACAATGCATTAGTGTCCCAATTTTGCCACATCTCTGCCAATATTTATCACTTTACTGTTATGTTGGCCCGTCTGATAGGTATGAGGTGTTACCTCAGCATTGTTTCAATTTGTATTTCTCTAATTGAGTGATTTAGAACATTTTTAATATGATTATCAATAACTTTGATTTCTTCATTCAAAAACTGCTTGTTCATATCCTTTGACCATTTTTTCAATTAGGGAATGGATTATATTCCTATGAATTTGACTTATTTCTCTATATATGTGAGAAATCAGAGAGATTTATTATAAAAATTTGTCCCAGTTTGTTGTTTCCCTCCTCTGTATTATTTTATTTTAATGATGCTAGAGGTTTGTCTTCCCCAGATTTAGGTGAATTCTCTCCTATTGCATATTATTTGTTAATGTTCCTTTTATTACTCTGGACTATTAACAGCAAGGTTAATTCACTCTTTTTATGGGAAGTTTATGAGTATTTACAAAATGTTTTTGTCACACAGTTCTATGAGCTAAATATTACAATTATTATCATTCACAGTTTATGCATGAGAAAAGTAAAACTCGGAGGGAGTGACTCGCCCACAGTCTGCTAATAAGCAGCAGAAATAGAACCCAGATCTTTGGACTCTACATCCAATATTTATTATACTGTAGTGTGTAAACATCAAAGTATTTTTGGAAAATCATAGAATGTAGAGATGAAAAGGAATCTCAGGGTCTTTTTCATTTATTTATTTCAGGATTAAACTGGAATGTGATGGATTCACTGTGAGCATAAGATAGCAGAATGGTGCTAACACTGAGACCAAGTCATTGGAAGCAGAGAATTGTAAGGAGGGAATCTTCCTAATCAGGATATTAACTACTGTAGCAAACAATAGAAGAGAATGATGTAAATTTTTTAGTCAAGTTCTTCTGATGGAATCTGACTACAGACCCAAATATACTACATTTCACTTTCACCTTTTTTTTTGTTTTTGTTTTTGTTTGAGATCTCTTCCAAAAAATGACTAACATGGAAAAAGGTTTTACATGATTGCCCATATGGAATCTATATCAGATTGTTTATCGTCTCAGAGAGAGGGGGGAGGAGAGAGGCAGTGAAAGGGAGTGTGGAAAGGAGAGAGAATTTAGAACTCAAAAAAACAAAGGTTAAAAATTGTTTTTACATGTAATTGGGGAAAAGTACATTTTTAAAAAAAGAAATCAATTTCTTTCTTAGAAGCTAAAGAGACTCAATTCTGAGAATGAGATAGGATGCTTCAAAGATTACCACATAAGAGGAGGAGGTCCTGATTGTAGACCATGGTCAAGCAAAAAATGAGCTTCGGGATTTCAAGTCCCAGCTAAAATCCCATCTTCTAGAGGAGGCCTTTCCCAATCACAGTTATTCTTTAAAAAATGAGGGATCCAAGATTTTGGAATAGGTTTTTTTTATTTCCTCCCTCAGTCTATCAAAACTCAATTTAATATGGAAAATGTTAAGTCTTACATCGAAGTTCAGAAAAGCAACAGTATGAACATAAGGTGAGGGAGGGGTATCTCAATAGCTATATACTTAAAAAAAGATTTGTGGATTTTAGTGGACTTCAGGTTCAACATCAAAAAATAAAGTACTATGATAGCCAAATACATTTATAAAATTGGGGATTGCATTGAAACCCACAATTCCTAGGCTAGAGAGGCCATCATTCCATTGTTTTTTGCCCTGTTCAGATAAGTCAAAGGGATTCATGGCACCATTTCCCAAGGCACAGTGGGGCTATGATCTGCATCCCTATGGAAAGAGGAAAGGAATTGATGGAAACAAGAGGGTTATCCAATAACCCTATGTACCAGGGAAAGTTGGAATAGGCTAAGGTTGAAAATATCGGTCTTTTACTAAGTGAAAGATGAACGGTTTATGATTCTACCTTGGGAATGGACACCAGAAGGAGGTGTCCCTTTCTTATCTTGTATTCTTAGCCATCCCTTTATCCTTTCATGTTTCCTTCCTAGTTCCTTCTGTCTTTGTAATCATTCTCCACAGTAGAAAGGGATGCTCTGTCTGGCAGCTGATTCCACTGGCAGATTATTCCAGTGAGTGAGCAGCCTGCTGAACATGGGGTGTGTGCCTGCAGAATCTCCTGAGATTCATTACGGTTCACTTGCAGTGACCTGTGGTAGCCTTTTGTTTCAAGAGGTAGTGATCAATTTTATAAAGGGAAAGAAAGACAATCTATGTAACATGAGCTCTGTGCTATCCCAGGTCCAAAAATTTCCCAAAATAGAAATGTTTTGTGCAGCAAAACGCTTTTAGTAAGCAACCACTGTATATGAAACTGCTCAAGTACAGGGATACAAAGATGAAAAATGCATAATCCCTGCTTCAGGAGTTCCTAGTCTCCTTGGATGGGGTTTTGACAAATAAATAGATAACTATAACATAGAATGAAATACAATGACTTCCAGGGAAAGATATAAAGTGATGCAAGAAAAATTTAAAAGGATAAAAACAAATTCAATGGGGAATATATAATATATATCATATAATACATATGATATATATAATATGTAATAGAGGAATCTCTCCCTCTTGCCCCCAGCACATAGAAGGTTCTTTAAATTATTTGTTGATTCATTCATGGAAGAAGTAACCCCTGAGATGAATCTCGAAAAATAAGAAGGATTTCAACAGGCAGAGAGATAGAGGGGCACAAAGCATGAGGGATGGCTTATGGATGTGTTCAGGTAGGACAGGACAGTCTGAGATCAGGAAATAATTCATCCTCTTTGTCTGGAAAACAGAATACATGAAAGAGGAAAATAATAGGGGGTGGATAGGTGGCCCAGTGGATAGAACTTTAGGCCTAGAGTCACAAGGAGACAAGGGCTCAAATTGGGTCTCATACACTGAGCAAGTCAGTTAACCTCTGTTTGTCTAGCCCTTGCCATTCTGTATTAGGAAAGAAAGAAAGAAAGAAAGAAAGAAAGAAAGAAAGAAAGAAAGAAAGAAAGAAAGAAAGAAAGAAAGAAAGAAAGAAAGAAAGAAAGAAAGGAAAGAAAGAAGGAAGGAAGGAAGGAAGGAAGGAAGGAAGGAAGGAAGGAAGGAAGGAAGAAAAAAAGAAAGAAAGAAAGAAAGAAGAAAGAAAGAAAGAAGGNGAAGGAAGGAAGGAAGGAAGGAAGGAAGGAAGGAAGGAAGGAAGGAAGGAAGGAAGGAAGGAAGGAAGGAAGGAAAACTGGTGGGAAAACAAGAGAAGGGACATGGACTGGTAACCAGGGTACTTGGGTTCTAAATCTTGGCTCTGCCACTAATTTGGTGTGCGACCTTTGGGGCTGTTTTCCCCTCTATAAAAGAAGGAATTGGCCTAGCTTCTAAGGTGTCTCCCAGGCTCAGTCTTTGTCCTTGGTTCTAAGCTCCTACAAGCTTGACATTCTGTGCCCTAAAGTTCCCTTTTTTGCATCTTCTAACAGTCTGTGACTGGGCTCCTGGGTGCTGCTCACACAAACTGTCTCCAGACTCCATGCCTCCTTATCTATGCTCACTGGTTCCAAGTTGCAGAAAAGATGCCATCTTCTCCAGAAAACGTTTCAGTTCCTTTTATCCCATCTACAGCTTGTTTGTACGGAGCTGCGTGCATGCTGTCTCCCCATTGGATTCTGAGCTCCTCCTCCTCCGCCTTTTACCTTTCTTTGTACCCCAAGAGCTTGGCACACAGTAGGTGCTCACTGACTTATAGGGCCAAGTATACAGTAGGCACTTAATCTTTATTTTGTTTCCCCAAAGCTGTACAAGTGCCTGGCACACATTAGGCGCTTACTAAATGCATGTCTCCCCAGTGTTGAGCAGTGTCTGGCACGCAGTAGGCGCTGAATAAACACTTGCTGACCAAAGCGTGCCGAGGTCCCTCAGCCGCCCGTCCTCCCCCCAGCCGCGGCGCTCATGCCAGGCCCTAGGCCGCCTCCGAGTCTCAGTTTCCCCCGGTACGCACGTGGGAACAGCCACACTAGGTCCCACTTCCCTTCTCGCTCGCTGCCTTCCCCGCCCCTCAGGCCGCGGTCTGCGCGTGCGCAGTCCGCCCAAGGGAGGGGGTCGGGGCGTCCAAAAGTAGTCTGAGGTCCCCGACCTCTAGCTCTTAGAGAAGTTGAGGTCGAGTGAGCCGCGGGTCGAGAGAGTGAGGGCCCGAGAGAGGTCGCTCTCCCCAACCTGCCTTCCTCCCTCCTCCAGTTCCCTCCCGGGCTACCTGAGCACGGTGCGAGCGGCGGCCCCTCCCGGTCACGCGCAGGGACCACCCCGCCCTCTCCCTCTCCTCCTCCTAAATCCCTCCCTCGTCCCGCCCCCTTCGCTTCCCCCTCCTCTGCACCACCTCCCCCCGGTTCGGTCGCGGGGG
>NC_058135.1:210070316-210096539 GCF_016433145.1 Gracilinanus agilis
TCTTTTGAAGGAAGTGCCAGGGGGGGGGTGGGGGGAGAGAGAGAGAGAGAAAGAGAGAGAGAGAGAGAGAGAGAGAGAGAGAGAGAGAGAGGTGGGGGAGGGAGAGAGAGAAAGGAAGAAAGGAAGAGAAAGGAAGGAAGGAAGGAAGGAAGGAAGGAAGAAAAATAAAGAAAAAGGAAAAATACATGAAAGAAAGCTAGAAATATTCACTGGAGCCAGATTATTGAAGGCTATATATACCAGACTAAGGCTTTTATATTTTAACCCAAAGGTTATAGGGAACCATTGAGGAGTTTTGAACAAAAGACAAACATGGACATACTTAGTAATTAGGAAGAATATTTTGGTGGCTGTATGAAAGATAGGCTGGAAACAGGCAGTGGAGGCATGGAGACCAGTTAAGAGGATAGTTCAGGCAAGAATTGAACCAGAAATAGCATAGAGGACTGTGATATGTCACCCTATTCTTACTCAAGGTCAAAAATGTGGATTAGTCTAGTCATCAACATTGACTGAAATGCAAATCCATCTGGCCTGCCATTTACTTGAAAAGGTCCCTTAGAAATGAACTTGTCTACTGTGTTGATTTTGGTACTGAAATTGAAGTAGAGATGCAAATAATACACTTCTGGAGATCAAGTTCCTTTACTCACAGAGATTATTAATCCAATTAGCTTCAGTGCTCTACCCTGGGGCTGGGAATAGCAATAAAATCAATATCACCAATGCTTCTGGAAAGGGTACACAAATCCACTGCCTATGCCCTGTGACTTTCCAAATCAAAATCCCCTCTCTTTATCCCTGCCACCTGTTATATATATATCATCTCCTTCTATTATGATGTAAGCTCCTGGATTTGCACCCCCAGTATATAACCCAGGTTTTGGCACAAAGAAGGTGCTTAATGCTTTCAGTCATTCTTTCACTGAAAATGGCATTATTATTTTAGGGCATGTAGGGTAGAAATTTGAAGTAGCTATAAAGGTACACTACCTTTATATGGAAGAAAAGGAGTATTCTTGGGGGAGATTTTGCTATTTTTAAAATTTGCTGAATGATTGCTTACCTTGTTGCATCAGTTTTCTGGGTGAAGATCTAGCCCTAAGGTTACCATTCATGTTGCATATCTATGACAAAATTTCTTATAAATAATGGAAATAGCAAGTAGTCCTATTTGAATGGAATAAGGAGTAGATTGCTTAGCAGCCAAACTAATATACTTGTCATGAAGAACCAAAGAGATGCTATTATGTTTTGAAATAGCTTGGGTCCTGAGGCAAAGAAATTGGTTTATGGACTTAAAAAAAAACCCTGTCCTTCCATCTTAGAATCAATACTCTGTATTGTTTCTAAGGCAGGAGAGCAGTAAGGGCTAGGCAATGGGGCAAATGACTTGTCTAGGATTACACAGCTAAGAAGTATTTACAGCCAGATTTGTGTCCAGGGCCTCCCATCTTCGGGCCTAGTTCTCAATCCACTGAGCCACATAGTTGCCCCTGATTTATGGACTCTTAATATTCTTTCTGTCCAAAAGTTCCATCATGGTGACCACAGGAGAGTGAAATGAACCCATTTGGACATAGAGGAAAGAAAATTTGACCTCATGAATTTTTTCCTCCATCATGAATTCCCTTCTTTAAATGGTTTTGTAATCATAGAATAAATGGAGGAGAGGGGATGAGGAGTACCCCAAGTCCAGCAACCAAGCTATGTCAGGAACAGTCGGTTGACAAGGATGGAGGGAATCCTTTACAGACATTCAAATGTATGAGCAAGAATAAATGGTATTGCTATCATGTCCTGAAAGCCGTGTGCATAACCTAAAAGTACATATTACATAGATGGCTACTACAGGAACCAAAAAACAATTACAAGATAGGGACACAGCAGAAACTACATCCATATCAGAATCAACATGACCCAAGAACAGCGAAACAGCACACCAACTCACTTTGAATACAAAGTACCAGCTTCTCTCCATCGTAGACTGCTAGACCAGCCTAGAAAAGCCAGTGGTGGTCAAATTCTATTGCTGATAATCTGATCTTAATCTGGAGTGACAGTTCTGGCCTTGAAGCTCTTACTTTGGGGGCAAAGCGAGGAAGCTGTGGGAACGTACTGATGAAAGCTCATGGAAGGCTAATGTTGTTGGGATGATGCCCATCCATGATAGTCCAAGAGTCCTGTTCTTCATGAAGAATGTGAACCGATGCCCCTTATAATTCCCAGATGGAATTACTCCTAGAAAGTGGTATCCTTGGGAAGGGCACTCACTGCTTTGTGTTCATCTGTGGGCAGCAGGAAGGAACTGGGGATCCAGAGGGGGTTCTATTATGTAATAGATTATATTACCAAAGGAAGCAAATGAGGATGAGCTGTGACTTCTAGAATGGGCTGATTCACTTTGGGAATAGAAACATATATTGTTCATTCCTATATCTCCATTTTCAAGGAGTTGAACCTGAGGAAGAAAGATATGCACAGTCTTAATTAACTACCACACTTGCTACTTTGATAGAGAGTTATAAAAAGGCTTGGTTTCAGTAATAGAAATAAGGACTGAACCTATGATTTCACTGTCTAGAGAACTGCCACGTAAGGAAACTTTCTACCAATGCAGTTTGGCAATATCGCAGCAACTTAGAATCCTATAAACTACAGAATGAGAAATTCAATGATCTCCCCCATATCATAAACAATATTTATCAGGAACAGGACTTGAATGCAGATCCTCAAGATAATCTATCGACCCAATTCACAAGGATCTCCATGGTTCTAGAGACAGAATGTTTGCATAGATGGACCATAGTTCTGACCTAGAAAAATATTTAAGTACATCCTGAGAGGGTCTGAATCAGAGAGAAGCAGTTAGTTATTCTCTGAACAATACAGGAAGATTTATCCATTCCTTCATTCATCCTTTTTATATAAATAATTCATTCAATCAATCATCAATAATTACTTATTGAACAATTGCCACATTGTACAAAAGATTAAGGTTGCAGAATATGTTAAAATAAAGCTGTAGAGGCTGCTTGATTGGTTTTGAAGAAAGAATATTCCAAAAATCAGATCCTAATGGGGAGAAAGCTCAGATGCAGAGATGTGAGAACACTTCAGTGAATATAAGACCCTCCAAAGGATAGGGGTTGCCATGGTGCAGAAGGAGACAGAAATGAAAGAGCCAACGATGTTCTTTAATCTATGATTCCAAATTTATGTCAATAGATAAGTGTTTATTAAATGTCTATCATGTACTAAGCACTGGGCATATAAAGACAAAGAATAAAACAGTCCCTATTCATAATGGCTTATATTCTAAGGGGTAAAACAACAAAGGCATGTAAAAATATATGTAGAAAAAATATAAAGTTAATAAATTACATATCCATGCACATATGTATATCTATACATATAAATAAACATGTTTGTATAGATATATTATTATTGCACGTATTTAATATATTTGTATGTATGTATATGGAGGATGTATATATATTATTTAAAGATAAAGACCTGGAATAGAGAACACACAGATAGGGGAGAAATCAGGAAAGGCTTTATTCAAAATATGGTGAGTGGGATGCATCCTAAAAGAAGAGAGAGTCTCTTTGAGGTAAAAAATGTAAAGAGAGAAGCATGAGGAAAGTCCAGTGCAAAGGCATGGAGACAAGTGGCCAAGTATTCCACATGAGGAGAAGGGTAAAGGCCAATTTGACTCAACTGCAAAGTATGGGAGGGGGTGTAACATCGAATGATGTTCCAACGATGGATTTTGAAACTGAGGCTGCGAAAATACAGGTTAATATTTAATATTTTTACAATAATAATTAGCATAGAATGCAGCAAAGAATTCCAGAGCCTTGGGTCTGGAAGGGAATTTAGAGGTAATCCTATCCAATCCCCTTCATTTTCTGTGTGAACAAAGTGAGAACTGAACTGCTCATGGTCAATACAATGAGCTAGGAGGAGAGCCAGGAATTGAATACATGTGTGACTTCTACTTTGGGGATGTTTCTAACACACCATTGTGGTCCATTCTTGTGGCTTCTAGGAGATGATCCTTGTGTTTGAATTGAACATTGCAAATGCCTCTTACACAAACTTCCATTTTCTTTTCTAATACAGATTTGGTTTTACACAAACAATATCTTTTCCACTGCTGGAATATCTACAGAGAAGATTCCGTATATAACTCTGAGTACTGGGGGCACTGAGATTTTGGCTGCCATCTTTTCTGTAAGTATGTTGTCAGCTATAGTTATGCAAGAGAAACAATTTTATGGAATGTAACAAAACAAGTTTTTCTCAGTATGTAAAGAGAAAAAAAAGTATTCTATTAAGATGCCCATTTCATACCAAAGAGACTTGCATTTTAGAAGATTAAGGTTTACCTTGGACTTGACAAGAACAAAATTTCTATCATTTCTTTTCATTTGGGGGAAATAATCTCTTTTGTATCATTTTAGATCCCAGTGAATTTCTCCTGTTCATAAATTCCACTTTCTTCTTCCTGTTTTTCTCAATTTCCCTCTCTTGTTCTCAGTATATACCTTATGCAAGTCAGGCAAGTACTGGGATAAATGCCAAATCAGGTTTTGTCTATCCTGAGGAATCTTTTTTTACACAATCCTCTTAGTCACGCTGGATTAAAACCAAAGAGTTATCTCTGCTTTCTCCATCTCACTTCACATCCTGCCAGGTGCCAAGTTATAGTTTCTTTCCCTCTTTAGGAAATTTTTGTGGACTGCTTTGGCAGTCTGGTATATTCTATGAACACATCCCCAGATTAATTTGTTACCTTCATTTATAGCTAAAGGAAATGCTAAATTTCAGTTTGAGATTAATGAAAATAAATATGTATTTTCCCATCCCAATTAATGGACCCCTTCAGTCTATCAATGAATTCCTTGAATCCCAGATTAAAGAACTCTTGCTCTATAGTATCTCTTCTGTCATCTTCTTCCTCCCCTCCCTACTCTTATCATTCTTGTCATTGTGGTATTATTTTTCATTTAGGGTTAGCCCCTTAAGTGGTCTCCTAGCCTGCTTTATCTCCTTTGGTATATTCAGCTGACTAATGGAGCTAAAGCAGGGATTTCATGGTATTTTCAGTCCCCCATATACTACTGATTTTCAGTTAACTTTCCTATATAGGTTATTTAGTATAAGAGTGCAGGCCCATAAGAAGTTAAAAATATTATTTTAAAAGGAAAATTTTATTTGATATATAACATTTTTAATGTCATAAAGGTGTTCAATGTTTATCTGAACAAAGGCAAATAAGTGAGACTATTTATTTCTTTACAACCTATAGCTTTACTCTGAGTATAGTTTTTTAAATTTTTTCCATATTATTCATTTTTGTAAGAGAGTAATCTTAAAAAACCAAAATCCCAAATCACATGCCCAAATAAACAAATGAAAAATCATATGTTTTCTTCTGCATTCCTACACCAACAGTTCTTTCTCTGGGGGTGGATAGCATTTATTGTCATAAGTCTCTCAGAATTGTCCTGGATCACTATATTGCTGAGAGTAGCTAAATCTATCATGTTTGCTCATCCCACAATATTGCTATTACTGTATACAATGTTCTCCTGGTTCTGCTTATTTCACTTTGTTTCAGTTCATGTAGATCTTTCCAGCTCTTTCTGAAATCATCCTATTCATTATTCTTTATAGCACAATAGTATTTCATCACCATCACATGCCATAATTTGTTCAGCTATTTGCCAATTGATGGACATCCCATTAGTTTCCAAGTCTTTGACACTAGAAAAAGGGCAGCTATAGATCAATATAGTTTTTATTATTATTTCATTTTATTTTTTAGAAAAAAAATTTTTTCCATGGTTACATGATTCATGTTCTCACTCTCTTCCCCCTAACTACCCACCCTTAGCCAACACGCATTTCCACTGGTTTCTTCATGTGTCATCGATCAAGACCAATTTCCACAGTATAGTTTTTTTTTAAGTTTTTATTTTGAAAATTTTCCCATAGTTACATATTTCATGTTCTTTCCCTCTCCCCTGAACCCTCCTAATCCCCCTTAGCTGACATACAATTCCACTGGGTTTTACATGTATCACACAATATAGTTTTTTAAAGAGATATTGGCATTTCATTTTTCACCTCCTTCCCTCCCCCCAACCCCAGCTTTGATTGAGAACAGGACTGAGAATGCTGATTCACTGAGATGTAGAATCATAGTTTGGTTAGACTTCTCCAAGGGTACCCCCAAATTTTTGTAATTCTATTCATTCATTTCAATCAATTAGGGGTTTCTGATTACATAAGAGATAGATTGTCATTCCCTAAGTCACTGTTGTTATTTTCTAGCCCATTGTGAAAAGAATGTCATATTCCAACTTCATTACTTTCATTTTAGCCAATAGGAATTATTTCTCATCTCATAATTTTCAAATGTTCTATAATGCTCCCTCTCTTTTTAACTCTGCTACCATCCCTCACCATATTCCCCACAATCACATTTTTTCTCTAGGAATGCTACTTGTTTTCTTTTGCTCCTCTGGAGAACATATAACCCCATTTGAAAACCCCTGAGCTGGACAGAGATTAGCTTTAAATGTCACATTCAATGATCTCAAAGACAAATGTGAGTCTTAGTTCCAGCCACATGCTAACCAGAATGGCATTCATATGTCCCTACACCTTGTAATCTAGTGATTATTGCCTTAATAACCAACTTGAAATTTTAATAGAGAATTTGGGATATTGTAGGGAAGATTTTCTCCCCACATATGAGTTGGGCTAGATGACCATTGAATTCCCTTACATCTCTGAAATCTGTAACTATGAAAGAGATAAAGAAGAATCATGAGGAGTTAAAATCAGAAAAAGGGAAAACAGACTATGGCATGTATCCTCATGATAGACACACACACACACACACACACACACACACACACACACAATCAAAAGCACACACATATTTGCCACAATCCCCTGTGCCCAAATTTTCATTGAACTCACTACATATCACAGAATGTATTTATTTAATTTGGAGAGTCAATAATTTATGCTTATACTAACTTATAATAGAAATTATAATAATATCTTATAGCACTCTAAGATTAGCAAAGTACTTTTTCCTACATAAGGCAAAGAGTACACAAGAGAGCACAAATATTATTATATCCATTTTGCAGATAAGAATCCCAAGTCTCAGAGAAGTCAAATGAGGTGCCCATTGTCACTCTAGTCAATGTCAATGATGAAATATGAATATGGTTCTTCTGATTCCCAGCTGAGGTATAGGCTACTTCCTGCTGAGCTGTAAGAAGGTTCTAAGACATGGAATCCTGTGACAACATAACAATTAGGTCCCTAACTTCCCTGTCACTATCTATGTGACCTACGTTTCTCTGCTCCTCATACTCTTCACTCAAGGTGAGGGTAGGCAGTCAGAGAATTTTGGAATTAGACAAGATTACAAACATCTCTCACTTTGCATGTAAACTGATTTTTTTTAATGGGTTAAGCAATTCCAGTTAGAGTGGTTACAAAGTCAGTTGTATTCAGCTCAGGGAAGAAATTTCTTATTCTAATGGAATCCTATCTTCAAGTCAGGATCTCTTCTATTCAGCTCTCCAGTTGTATCAATTACTATAGAAAGATTAAAGTCAATGAAAATTTCAGGAAAATCATCTGATTTTGTGTTTATCAGGTCACAAATAACCTACAAAATACTAAAAGGTTCTTAATCTGGAATTCATGAACTTGTTTATTTTAATATTTCAATATAATTTGTTTCCTTTATATTCCTAAATATTTTATTTGATATATTTTAAAGCATTATTCTGAGAAAGGGTTCACTGGCTTTTGCCAGACAAATAAAGGAGTCCATAACATGAAAAAGATTAAGAACACCTGAATTAAAGAATAAGATATAAAAGAATTAAAGAAGGATACAAGATACACCAAAATACACAAGAGCACATAGGGTAGTGAAAAAAGTGAATGTCATGGAGTCAAAAGACTGGTTCAAATTCTCCCTCTGCTATTAGCCGTGATCCTGAGCCAGCTTCTTAGCCAAGCTTCATGCAAACATACTCTTCTCTTCTGTTTTTTATTTCAATTTTTCACAATTCTTGTTCTACATCTCTTTCAATTTTAATAAAACTTCAGGAAGGAATTCAATGACTATCCAACCCAATCTATATGTGTATGTGTGTTGGGGGAGAAATCTCTACAACACACCTAAATGTTATCCATCTAAATTTTCTTTTATTTGGTAAATTCCATTTTTATTGTCATGCAAAACACTCATCTATATTGGCCATTGTCATAAGAGGAAACTCATATGTAGCCAAAACCCCAAAATTAAACCCAAAATACACTGATGTGAAAGACAACTACAAAAGTTCTTTCTCTGGAGGTGGACAGCATTCCCCATTGTAAGTCTTTCAGGATTGTCCCAGATCATTGCATTGCTAAGAGTAGCCAAGTTTCCACAGATAACTACTGTCCAGTATTGCTGTTATTACATACAATGTTCTCCCAGTTCTGCTTATTTTGTTCTGTATCAGTTCCTGTGAATCTTTCCAGCTTTTTCTGAAATCATTTTGCTTATCATTTCTTATAGCGCATCCAGTTTTTCTTGTTTCGTATGGGGGAACTGACCACCCCCTGAGGCAACAATACACTTTTGGATAGGTATAATGTTTTGAAATTTTTTTCCCATATGACAAAGCCATGTTTGCCTCTTTACAATTTCCATTAATTTCTCCTAAATCTGCCTTCTGGTTCAAGGCTTGGTAACTGTTTTATTTGATTTTAACTTTCTGTTACTGAAGATGGAACCTGACAAAAACACTTGCATGCTTTACCAGTAGTTGAGTTCATCTAAGATCATCAAACATAAAGTCTTTGTCATCCTACTTCCTTCTTGTGTGAGTTTGAGCAAGTCCTACCCCCCTTTTTTAACATTCATGCAGCCCTAATTTTATTTTTCCAGTTAGCAATCATTAATTTCTCCTTCCTACCTCCCCATTGAATGGGGTGGAGTGAGGAGGAAATAAGGAAAAGCAAAACACTTGTTAAAAAAATACAGATCTAACAAAACAAATTCCCATATTTGTTATAGTCCAAAATATGTTTCTTGCTTTATCCTTATTCCATCACATCTCTATCAAGAGGTGGATAACATTCTTTTCTCTGGACCTTTGGAATCACTATTGGTCATTGCATTAATCAGAATTCTTAAGTCTTTTAAGGTTGTTCATATTTACAGTGTTTTTCTAGGATAAATTATTTCCCAGGTTTTGCTCCCTGCCCTCTATATTATTCCATACAAATATTCCTAAGTTCCTCTGAAATTATCCCTTTCATCACTTCTTATAATGCAATAGTATTCCATTACATTCACATACTGTAATTTGTTCCTCTGTTCCCTAATTGATGGACACCTCTTTAGTTTCCAGTTCTTTAATGGACAAATATTTTGAGATCTTCTTGGTCCTCAGTTTCCACATCTATAAAATAAGAAGGTGGGATTCAGTCAGGGATACAATCAGATCTCATATCATTTGCTGGGCAATGATTTTGTCCAATACAGGTTATATGAATCATTATAGGCATTTCAATTCAGACTATGTGTGGCTAAGAGATCGCTGTTTACAGTATAATGGAAATAGAAGGTTCCCCCAGGGAAAAAGTAATTATTGTGGCATCCTTGCCTTGGCATATAAATACTTTCATTCTAGAGGATCTGGTGATTAAGTTTGAAGAACTGGAACTTATGTATAACAGCCCAATAAAGACAACAGAAAAAGACTCCCTAGGAAACCAGCAGCATCCTTGGGGAAATTAGTGCTGTCAAGGCAGAGTGAACAGCAAACACAATTAGTACCACCAGACCAGCAAGCTTAATGATGGCTCTGGTCTGGGGAATGGGGAAATGAAAGCTGGACAGATTGGTTAGGAAGTGAGAGGAGAGCATTATTGAAGTGATCAAAGACCTTTCCAGTCCCTTCCTGGGCCTCAGTTTCTACATAAGTAAAGTGAGGAGGTTGGATTTAATGATCTTCACAAAGTTTGCAAAGTAACTGGATATCCTATGTTAGAAAGAACTTATATCATAGGATTTAGAACCTGAATGAATATTAGATGTCATTTAGTTCAGGGGTTCTTAACCTGTTTTATGTAACAGATCCCTTTGGAAGTCTAGCAAAGTCTATGTACTCTTTAGAAAAAATACACACGTGCACGCGCGCATACGCACACACACACACACATATACACACCTATAGATTTGTATATGTAAACTCTAACCTTCTATCATAAAATGAATACTGTGTATCGGTTCCAAGGCAGAAGAGTGGTAAAGGCTAGGCAATGGGGGTTAAATGACATGCCCAGAGTCATATAGCTAGGAAATGTCCAAGGTCAAATTTGGACCCAGGACCTCCCATCTCTAGGCCTGGCTCTCTATCCACTGAGTCACTTATCTACCCCCAAAATAATATTTTTAAATGCATCAAATAAAATATATAGAATTGCGAAGGAAACCAAAATTTATGGAAAATAACAATGCATTTTCCACTATCCAAATTCATGGGCCCCCCTGAAATCTGTCCACTAAACCTTTGGGGATCCATGAACTCCAGGTCAAGAATTCCTAATCTAGCCCAACTCCTCATTATCTATCAGGAAATGAGACCCAAAGAAGCAGTGCCTGGCTTATTACTACATGAGGAGTAAATGATGGAGCCAGAGTCTGAATCTGTTTTCTCTGATTTCAAATCCAGACTTTTTCAACTCCTTGATTCAAGTGGGAGGCAGATTATGTTTATGAAAGGAGATTGAAGTAGGGAAACAAAGAAATTGTTTAGGCATGTTAAAAAAAAGGAAGGAAGGAAGGAAGGAAGGAAGGAAGGAAGGAAGGAAGGAAGGAAGGAAGGAAGGAAGGAAAGAAAAAAGAAAAGAAAGAAAAAAGGAAGGAAGGAAGGAAGGAAGGGAGGAAAGAAAAAAGAAAAAGAGAGGAAAGAAAGAAAAGGAGGGGAAAGAAATAAAGGAAAGGAAAGGGAAGAAGGAAAACCAAGGGAAGGGAAGGGAAGAAAAGAAAAGAAAAAAAGGAAAGGAAAGGAAAGGAAAGGAAAGGAAAGGAAAGGAAAGGAAAGGAAAGGAAAAGAATAAAAACAATTTCTTCCTTGATTGTCAGGGTAGAATAAAGAGAAAGGTTTGAGGGCCAAGATTTTTCACATTACTAAGCTATTCCATCCAATGCAGAGACAGGCATTGAATATACTTGAGTGAAATAAGAAGGGCTGAACAAATCACTTTACCTACTATCAAATATATATGATGCCTGTTTCTAGCATAATAATACCTTTTGTTATTCCATTTATACTCATAACAATTGTGTAAGGAAAAGTGATGGATTATTATTATTGCCATCTTTTCAGATGAGGAAACTGAGTCTCAGGGTAGTAAAGTGACTTGCTAGAAGTCACACATCTAGGAAGTAGGGGAGCTGGATCTTGACTCCAGGTTGTCCCTGCCCAGTGAAATCTTTCTCTTATTTCAAGACTCAGTTCAAGGGCCAACTATTCTATAAAGCTTCCTAGAACCTCCCTTTACTCTCCCAATTGAAAGTTTTTCTTCTGCTCAGATTTTCTTAGCACACTACCTGTATCTCTCTTTTGTTCCTCCATGACATTCTATCTTGTATCATACTTATTCATGTATGTGTTCCATGCTCTTTCAACTGGACAGGTTTCCTCTATTCAAAGACCTCAATTGTTAATAATGATGATAATAATCCTAATATTAATAGTAATGATGAAGATGATGATGATAGTCATGTGGTTCCCTTTTCTCAAACTAATCAAGTCATTCAGCATTCTATACACTGGAGTTGTTTCTAAATGTATACCTTAGAAACAACTTAGTATATAAAAGATGAGTAGCATGGTGGGTTAGGAAACAAACTGTATTAGAAATCAGGAGAGCAAGAGCAACTAGGTAGCACAGTGCATAGAGTTGGCAGAAGCTGGGTTCAAATCTGGTCTTAGATATTTCCTAGCTATGTGACCCTTGGCAAGTCACTTAAGCCTGATTGCCTCCCCCTTGTCCTTCTTTCTTAGAATTGTTACTAAGAAAGAAAGTAAGGATTTTTAAAAAAGAAGAAATCAGGAGAACTGATGAATTCTAGTGATGCCTCATTTTCATATAGTGCCTTCATTTTTAGAAAAAGCACTACTTGTGCCTCTCCTATGGAGCCCCTAGGAATATTATGGCTCAGGAGTGCCCTGTCTGTGATAGTGATGAAGGAGTCGAAGGCAGAGAATTTTAAAAGAGACTACAATTCAAAATGAATAGGGAGATTAGAGAAATACAACTTGAGGTTGCCTGTACAATGCAGTGTAATTGACAATTTTATGAACAAGAAAAGTGAGGTCTAGAGAGATGAAATGATTTTTGACAGATTGTTATTGCCTAATAGGCAGCTGGGTGACTCAGTGGATAGGGCACTGAACCTGGAGGCAGGAAGACCTGAGTTCAAGTCCATCCTCAGACACTTACTACCTATGTGACCCTGAACAAGTCACTTAATCTCTGCCTTTATCTATTGGAGAAGGAAATGGCAAACCACTCTGTATTTTTGCAAAAAAAAGAAAAATCCATGGGCAGTATTGGTGTTCTGTGGTCTATGGGGACACAAAAAGTCAGACTCGATGAAATAACAACATAAAATTGTCAGAACCAGATTTCAGAATCATTTCTTCTCACTCCAAGTTCAAGGCTCTTTCTCCTACATGCCCCTCATTACTTAGTTTCATTCAGCAACTTATTTTTTCCTTCCTCAGTTTTTTTCTCTGTCAAATAGAAATAATTACACCTGCACAGTTTAATTCACAGAGCTTTCGTGAGGGTCAAGTGAGAGGTAATGAATGTGAAAACACTATTAAAAGCCTAATTGCTTCCAGAGGGTAAGGTCAAATTAGTAGAAGAAAAACTAGATAGAACCGGAGAAAGGAAGAAAAGACTCATAAGGGCACAGGTCAAGATGTAGAAGCTTAGAAGTCATCTTGACCAACCTCTGAATTTTAAAGATGAGGAGAATGAGCTTCAAGGATATTTAGTTACTTGCAGAAAGACACAGAGGTAGAAATCATGAGAGACAGATGTGGTGGAAGAGAAAAATCAGCACTGAAAAAGGACTTAGAAAAGATTAACCCTCTTCAGGAGGACTTCAGATCTCCACACAGCACAAAGGGTTAGGAAAAGAGAAAAGATACAAACTCGGAGTGACCTTGATTAAACACACAATTCATTTTAACTATAGATGAATGATTGGTCCTGGAAGAGAAGAGAGGCAGAGACTCCAAATTGTATTTTGTTTTCAAAATTGGAAACTTGATTCGGTTCCATGAGCTCCTATGGGGTGTAAAGAATGAATGCATTTCCTCTCCGATGTATTTCATAAAAATGCCATAGTTTAGCTTTGCCCTCTCATGATTCACTGTTTCAGACTTTCACAGGCAGAAAAAAAGTTTTCATTTTGAAATATATTTCGTCAGCATACTGTCACAAAACATGTTTTTGAATAACCTGGCCAACTTGTAAACTTTACAATCTGTTATAAACTTTTAAATTCAAGATGGAGGAAGATTTCAATCTGGACATCATCATTGTTAGGATGACAGATTCATATCATAGGCTCTTAGAGCTGTAAGAAATCTTAAATCACAAAACCTGGAATGTTAGAGCTGAAAAAGACATTACTTAGAATTGAAAATACTAAAGAACCTTAAGACTTAGAACATAAAATATAAAGTATCGGCTGTCCTATCTTCATCAAGTCATTTCCATTATCTAGTACTCAGTTTTCTTATCTGTAAAGTGAGAGGGTAGGACTAGCTCTGATTCTCTGACGCATTCTAATAAGTTTTTGTTGTTCAGTTTCAATCATGCCCAACTCTTTGTGACCCCTTTTGAAGAAACTGGGGCAAATAGGGTTAAGTGACTTGGCGAGGGTCACATAGCTAGTTAAGTATCTGAGGCTAGATCTGAACTTAAGAAGATGAGTCTTCCTGATTCCAAGCTCTATCCATTGGATCACCTAGCTGCCTCACTATCTAATTGATCCCTAATCATGATAGAGTTATGCAGGGGCAGATATATCATCTCCTCATATTAAAATATACGCAATTTATACGTGCCTAATACTTATGATTTTTCATTCACGTATGTCTGTTTCTCTTAACTCCTGTGTTTGCTCTTCAAAGTTCTACAACTGTTGGTGAAATTGTAAAGTGATTCAAGCATTTTGGAGAGTAATTTGGAATCCCACCCAGAGAGTTATAAAACTGTGTATACCCTAAGACCCAAAAAAACCATGAATGTTCCAAAATATTTCTAAGAATTCTCATCAGGAAGGCAAAGAACTAGAAATCAAGGGAATTCCCATCAATGGGGAATGGCTAAACAAATTGTGGTGGAATAATTGTGGTGCCACTAAGAAACGATAAGCAGACTAATTTAAAAAAAAAACCTTGGAAAGAACTACATGTAACAATGAACAATGAAATGAGTAGAATCAAGCAATTCATACACAGCTACAGATAATGCTTGAAGAATAAGTTGTGAATGTTACCTCCAGAGAGTGAACTGAAAGGTGGTAACATGAAAGACATGTATGTACATGTCTGTCTCCTGGATGATGCCTTCTGTGATTTGGGGGCGAGAGTGGGCAGGGATTAGACACTTGTGGATACATTCTTTTAAATTTTTTTTAAAAGGAGAAAACAGAAAAAAAAAACAAAGTTTCTACAAAGCCAGACTTCTCTTTTGAAGATGGAGAAGTTGGTACTGAGTGAGATAAAGTGATCTGCCCAAAGGAAAGAAGCCAATCAGTGTCAAAGCCAGGACTAGATGTTAATTCTTCCAATCCCCAATCTCTTTCCTTTTCCACAGCATCATAACGCCTTCCATCAGTGCTCCCTATTATTTCCCTCATCAATGTGAAAATGACTGTTTGAAAGGGTATTCCCTCCTGAGATTGTGATCAAAGGGAGAAAATTACAGTGACATTTAGCACTCCTAGTGTCTTCAATGATAAGAGAGGATCCCTTTCCACTCAGACCTCAGCCAAATGTATGTGATCTCCCAATGCTTTGAAATGAAATGTCACATAGACTGTCGTGGAGTGCCAGGCCACATACTATTTATTGAAAAGGCCGCATTAACCTATTGTAGAGGATTCACTAAGTTCTGCTTTTTGCCTTCCATTAATATGATTTTCTATAGAGAAGACATCCAACTAGACTCTAAATTGACAATGGGGAGGGAGAGAGGAATAAGTAGAAGTGAAAACAGCAGTCTACCTGGAACTCAAAGACCTGAGCTCCCTTGCTGCTTCTGCTACTCCCTGGCTGTAGGATCTCAGATAAGCCACTTAATCTTTCTCAGCCTATTTCCTCCTCTGTCAAAGGGGCATGAAAATACTGTCATACTCCCTACCTCAGAGGATTATGGGGAGTAAGAAGATTTATTAACATTAGCTGAGAAATTTTTGCCATCAAAGTACATATTAGGACTGTCAAATGGATTTACAACAGAAATGGATATGATTTTATTAGTGGAAATGAAATTAAAGAAGATTATCCTTGCCAACTATACTCTAGGGACCATGGAACCTTTCCATCTGACTTGCAATTGAAATCTACTGTGTATGTTGTCTTATCCTATTAGAATGTGAGCTCTTTGGGAGCAGGGACTGTCTTGCTATTCTCTTTGTATCTCCAGTATTTAGAACCTTACTTTGCAAATAAGGACTTCATTCATTTTTTTTTCAATTGTTCATTCACTCACTCATGCATTCTTATTGGCAATGATGATGAAAATGTTCCATCCCTGTCTGGAGTCTTGTAAAAGGAAAGGGTTGGATTTAAGGATCAATTTCTGAATTTAAAGAATTCAAGGCAATTTTGTCTGGTCTTGTCTTTGTATTGCTGTTTCCCCATTAGTCTGATTTAGGCAGACAAAGACTCCCCACCAAGGATTGATGAGTTTCTTGGGGCTACCAAATGGAGCTACTTTGTGTTTTGAGGAACCTGAATTATGACTCTGGGAGCTTCTAATGTTTCCCGTTTCATTAACTTTTACTCTATAAGAGACTTTGGGAGCATTCGGAATACAGATGAGAATTTAACATATAAAACATCTGAGTGAGCAAGTGGGAAGTGGAGCCATTTCCAATATCGGTTTATAAGTAGGAGAACTACTATAGTGAAGGACATTCTCAGTCCTCAGGGCTCAGGGGGATGATAACATGTGCAGAATGATGTAGTAGAAAAAAATGGAATTTGAAGACAGAAAATGAAAGAATACTGAGGAATTGGGTTCAAATCCCAGCTCTTTCCATATGACTGAACAAATCCCTTTAGTTCTCTGGGTCTCAGTTTCTATTTTGAGAAAGTAAGGTTTATTAGACTAGATGACCCCTAAGGACATCTTCAGCTTAAAAATCTATATTCTTTTTCACCCCTAGTTCTCTTATTCAATAAACACTAGTGGCTTCCTATTGCCTCCAGCAATAAATACAGGCTCCTTAGCTTGGCTTTCAAAACTTAGACTTTTCTTGCCTTTCCTATTTTATTCTACCTTACTTCCCTTCACATACCCTTCTTTTCTTCCAGGCACCATGGCGACCTTGCTGTTCCTCTCAGAAGACAATCCTTTTTTTTTTTTTTTTTTTGCTTCTGTGCATTTTCACCGATTTTCCTCCACGCCTAAGTTTCCCTCCTCACCTCTACCTTCTGGCTTCTCTGACTTTTTTCAAGCCTCAGCTAAAATCTTACCTACTGCAAGAAATCTTTACTAGTTTTCCCTAATATTGTTCCTTTCCTCTAAGATTATCTCCAATTTATGCTTTCTATATCTTTTTTTTGTTTTGTATTTTTGTTTACATGTTGTCTCCCCCATTAGATTTGTATTCCTTAAGGCCAAGAACTGGTTTTGCCTTTCTTTAGGACTTTGGCACTTAGCACAGTGTGTGGCACATAGTAGGTACTCAATATGTGTTTGTTGACTTATTGGCTTTTTTGTTACCATTTACTTTTGTTTTTTACATATTATATGTAATGCGATGATAATATAACACATATGGTTTCTTATGAATATGTAATAAATTATAATAAATATGCTTATTCCTAGTTCCTTCAACCAATCTTCACGTGACCTACTCTCAAATCTATCTCCTCAACCATCCTGGTGGCCCTTCTCTGTACACATTAAAGCTTACAAATTTCTTTCCTACAATTGAATACCCAGAACTAAACTCACAACTCCAACTACCTTCTGATCAGGTCAGAGGACAATAAGACTAGTACCTTACCTCCTGGCATGACTTCCATTGTCTCTTTTCTAAGGCTCATTGTGGGTTTTCCCACCTTTACACAAAGATTGAATTTTACATTTACATCGTCAAAATGATTGTTAGTAATCCTCTTGGTTCTGCTTATTTTGCTCTATATCAATTCACACAACTTTTCTGTCTTTTCTATCAATTCATTTCTTGCTGCATGTTATTATTTCAGGAGATTCATTTATTTATTTTGATGTAAACAGGCATAAGTGACTTGTTCAAGATCTCACAGCTAGTAAGTGACTGGGATTAGATTTGAACTCAGGACTTCCTGACTCCAAGCCCCACACTCTATCCACTGCATCATCTAGCTGCCCTTATTTCATCATATTAAAAAAACTAAGTTTTCCAGCCATTTCTCAATCAATGTTTCTTCAATATGTTTGTCATTATTGTCATTAAGTTGTTTGAGTCATGCCTGACTCTTTGAGATTCCATTTGTTTCTGTTTGTTTGTTTGTTTTGGCAAAGATACTGGAGTGGCTTGCCATTTCCTTCTCTAACTCATTTTACAGATGAGGAAACTGAGGTAAACAAGGTTAAGTGACTTGCCCAGAGTCACACAGCTATTAAGTATCTGAGGGTCAGATTTGAATTCAGAAAGATGAGTCTTCCTGACTTTACTCACTGTGCCACCTAGTAGCTTCCAATATTTTTGCAGCTCTTTATGACCTCAATGAGTGCTACTGTTAACATTTTGGTATATATTGAACCTTTGTTTCTATCTTTGACTTCTAGTCCTAGGTATGCACAGTCTAGTTACTTTTACACAATTTCAAATAGAAAACTAGAATAGTTAGACCATTTCACCACTCCACTAGCAAGGCATCTATGTGCCTATTTTTCCATACCTTCACCAGCACTGGTTTTTCCCATTTTTTTAAAACCTTTCTCAATTTATAACTGCAGAGTTGTTTTAATTCACTCTGCTCTTTTTTTTCTTGATTTATTTTTATTTTTTATTTTTAAACCCTTAAATTCTGTGTATTGGCTCCTTGGTGGAAGAGTGGTAAGGGTAGGCAATGGGGTTCAAGTGACTTGCCCAGGGTCACACAGCTGGCAAGTGTCTGAGGCTGGATTTGAACCTAGGACCTCCCGTCTCTAGGCATGACTTTCAATCCACTGAGCTACCCAGCTGCCCCATCGCTCTGCTCTTAATAATTATGATTTGGAACATGCGTCCATATGGCCATTAATAGTTTTCAATTCTTTCAAAAACTATTCATTCATACCCTTTGACTTTATGTCCTTTATCCATTGGGAAATGTAGGAGTTACCCTTTCGTTAATGCTGCCTGAAATGCCTCTGAATATCTTTTTGGTACCACTGAAGTAGTAACAGCCACATCATTATTATTGTAATTCTTCAGTCTGCTTTGAGCAAAGCCAAGTAAAGAGATTTTTGATGGTGATTGCAAAAAGACTGACTTAATTTAGGGAATAATTCAGAGCTATGATGTTAGAGAAAGACTTTTATTTGGGAATTTTAAGAATTAAAGACTGGCAATAGAGATCCAGTCAATAGAAAGTTTCATTGGGATAAGCAAAGCATGATCAAATATTGAGGATGGAATAGCAGAGAAGGATTTAAGAAATTTTATTCAGGAGAACCAGAGTGTTTGGGAAGTTGTATGAAGTAAATGCACTAGTGAATGATAGGAAAGCATTGGGCATGATACTAACTTTTCAAGCCTTATGAGTAAAGGATGGAAGAGCTATTTATAATCATGGGATAGGCAAAAAGAGAGAGCATTTACCCAAAGGCTAAGATGATAAAGGGAGAAGAATTCTTTTTTTAAATTTTTTTTATAAATATAAAGTTTATTCAGCATAGTATTTAGAAAAATAAGTTCACATCATTTTAGAATACAAATAAAACATTTAATTGTCCAGGCATAAACCCTTATTACAGTACAACATACGTACTTTAGATCTCTTTAGTTGGGTAATTAAGCACAGAAATATTCTGTGACATGCTCTGCGTGCCATCACCTAACAGTGCAGCAAAGACTTATTGTTATCCCATACCATAATATACATTCTGTATAGATTTGCTCTTTGTTGTAAGGCACAATAAAATCATAGTGAGTACAGAACTAACTGGTTACTTCTAAACATACAGTACATGCAACAAAAGAATTCATTTCCTTTGAGTTGGAACCCTGAAAGTCAAAAAGAACCACATGCTATACAATTTTGAATTTAAGAATCATATGGTGGTAACATTAAATTATATGAAATATACCAGTTAGACAAAAACAACTCTTAGATTCTATCATCTAATAGTCTTAGGAAGACTCTGGGATATCTTCTTTGGAAAAATGTAGTATTTTCCCTGCAATTTTCCTGAATTAGTGATATTTTAATGAGATGAACTTTGTCAAAAAAACATTCTCAAGAATGAAGAACTTATGGCTATTGTACTAATATACACTTGTCTAGCATGTAGCAGGGCATGTTGTAACCTGTGCCCAGTAATCCAACCATTAACATGCAAGATACAAGGGCATATACGAGAAAATTTAAGGCCAGTGTGCAATTTACTACTGATTTTATCTATGGCTATAACAACTACCTGCCTTTCACAATTCAAGGAAAGTCTCTGACACGTGCGCAATTTCAAAGAGTCTTTTCATCCCTATAAATGCACAGGAGAAGTGAAAAGGAAAAATGTTGGCGTCTTTGCTTGAACGAGGAAGAAACATATCTTCTCTTTAAACAACAGACTGCCCTGTACCGTAAAGAACTAAGAATTGAATGTCAACTTTTGACTGAATAGTGCATAGATAGGCCCATACCAGAAACCCCACGGCCAGCAGGGGAATTATAATGAGAAATTTATTTATCCCTGTTCTGATTCCCCTCAGGGATCATCAGTGGGGCATTTGCAGCATCTTCAAGCATGTCTTTGTGAGAGAGAAGTTCTGCCACATGAACTCCAAGGGCCAGAATCTCAGTATTGCAAATAATGCCACTTACAATTTTGTGAGGAGTGCATGGGATTAGTATTATTTCATTCATATATATATATGCGCTACATCACATAAACTGACCCTTATCTTAGTGAAAGACTAGAAAAGAACACTATGTTCTTTATAATGTGCAATGACTCTTACTTAGTATAGTGGGAGAAGAATTCTTAACTTAAAAATATAGCTTTGTGATGTAGTAAAAATATCATGAGATCCACATGTAGAAAGTCTGGGTTTGAATCCCTACTTTGACATTTCCTGGCTGTGTGTCCTGGAGTAAGTCACTTTACCTCTATGAATCTTAAATCTCATGTGTAAAATTAGAATAATATGTTTGGTAATTCCCAGGAGCATTATTGTGAAGAAAGCATTTTATACACTTTTAGAAAGGGCTATAGAAATGTAAGTTATTTTCAGAATAAAGGAAGGCAATATGATGTAGTCATGGAAACACTCCCGGATTTGAAGTCCTAGAATCCAGTCTGTGTTTGCATCCTCCTTAGGCGATCTTGGACAAATCAGTTGGACTTTTAAGCCTCAGTTACCTTCTCTGTAAATTGGGGGTATAGACTAGATGATCTTGAAGGTCTCTTTGTCCCCTTCCTCATTCATCTAATGAAAGGGATCACCAAATTTTATTTCTCCTCCAAATCAATGATACTATTGAAAAAACAAAAGCAGCAAGATGACAATTTTTGTATTTTCGAGTATAATCAAGTTTCCCAGAGTCTGAGTTTATTTGAAAAGAAATGAAACTATAAAATATAATGAAAGGGTCAAGAAGGTGACTTCAAAGTTTTTCTTCCAAGCACTCTGTTGGCAGTCTCTTCCAGATGCTGGGCAAACTGGGCTTGACCTGAAAATCTGGTTACTCACGTGACCAGGGGCAAATCACTAATCTCTGAGATCTCAGTTCCCTAATCTGTAAAAGGAGGAATGGGGATAGATTAAGTGGCATGTATAGTCTTTCACTTGTAGAATGGGGACTCTTGACCTTTGTTGTACCATAGGTCCCTTGGACAATCTCGTGAAGCTTAAGTGTTAAGATGAATAAATTAAAAATACATAGGATTAAAAAAGAAATCAATTATGTTGAAAGATAATTGTCCATTTCTTTTAAAGTTCAGGAACCACTGGCTAAGAATCATTTAACTAGGGCCATGATTCTGTGACTAATAGTAAAACTGTTACTTTTTGTTTAATAAACAAATAAAAATAAATTGTTTAATAATTTTAAAAATAATAAAATAAATCAAGGATTTAAACATGCCACCTGTGCAAGTGTGGGGCTCCCCTCACCAGTGTGGATCACAGCCCTTCTACAAATCCAAAAAGCAGGAGATCTTCATGAATCTCTGGCTAAAAAATTCATCATCATACAATCAATATATTAATGAATCCTTATGAACTTAACACAGATTCTTTTCCTCCCTTTAAATGACAATTGGCCCATCCCTAGCAGCAAGGCACCTAGGTAGCATAGAGAATAGAGCACTAGGTCTGGAGTCAGGAAGATCAGGAAGACCTGAGTTCAAATCAACCTCAGTCAATCAATAACCATTTATTAAGTGCCTATTATGTGTCAGACACAGGGCTTAAGAGATGGGCATACAAAAATAAAGGCAAAAGCCAACCTGAACACTCAAGGAATTTAAAATTTAATGGCTTTGGACATTCCTTATCTAGGTAACCCTAGGCAAGTCATTTAACCTCTGTTTGCCTCAGTTCCCCCAACTGTAAAATGGGGATAATAATACCACCTAATAATAATAATAGTAATAATATCACAAGGTTGCTGTGAAGATTAAATGATATAATACTTGTAAAGCCCTCAGCATAAAGCTAGTAGTTACCTAATAAATGCTTGTTTCTCCCTTTTTCCTTTATGAGTATTTGAGACTTTTGCAGATTGGTATAAGAGCTACCCAAGCTTAAATTTTCTTGAATAGAAGTCAATAACTCAGGGTCACCTTTATACTCTGATGAGGCATTAAAGTCAGACGTTAGTGGAAGAATCCATTATTACTGTGTTTATAACAAATGAAAAAAGCATCACCAACTGAAAAATGTCTCTTTGCAGCGATTGCCTACCAAAAAGAATTTTTTTGTTCCTTTTGTCACAAACCTATTTCTGCAATGATTTTGACAGCCCATTAAAATGGCTTCAAGGCTTAATACAATTAAAAACGGAAAGGGCATTGTTAATTTTATCCATATGCAGTTTTCACTCAGGACATCATCATTCATTATTTTTGGCAGCTTTAAATAATTGACTTCTCATGAAAACAGCTGGTTTTGCAAATTGAATCTGTCCATGTAGCATTCAGTCAAAACAAAATGAACTTTCAGTAAATTTCATTCTATCTCACTAAGGATATGGCAACTTGTCTTACAGTAAGCCTTAGGAATTAAAAAGGCAATCAAGGCAATGTGCTGTAAGAGAAAGAGCTTTGGTTGTCAAGTCAGAGGTCTTAGAGGGTCAAAGCCTACATTATCAAATCTTCTAGTTTATACTCCTATAACCACAGGCAAGTCATTTATCTTCTCTGGGACTCAGTTTCCTCATATGGAAAAAAGTGGGCAAACAAGATGATCTGTAAGGTCCCTTCCTAGCTCTAAATCCATATCCTAAAAACTTTCCAAGTCAAGTAAAAAAGCATTTCTTAAATATATACTATGTACCAAGCACTGGGCTAGCTAAGCGGTAGGAATTCAGAGAAAGGCAAAACAAGTCCTTACCAGTAAGGAGCTTACACTCCAATGTGGAAAACAACATGCAAGTGCACAAGCAAGATGTGTGTGTGTGTGTATTTACCCATACATACACACATTTATTCAGAGTAAACTAAAGGTCCTATCAGAAGTAGGGCATTAGCAACAAGGGGGACCAGGAAGGGCTTCTTTTCAAAGATGAGATTTTACTGCTTCTCAGCCTTTTGGCTAAGATCAAGAGAAGTATCAAAGGTGGAATTTAGCTGGGACTTGAAGGAAGCCAGGAAGGGCAGGAGAGGGAGATGAGAAAGAAGAGAATTGCTAGCATGGGAGAAAGCTAATGAATTACACAGATTCCAAAGATAGATTATCTTCTTAGAGGAACATGAAGGAGGCCAGTGTCACTGAAGAAGACTAGAAAAGTAAGAAGGGGTCAGGTTATGAAGGACTTTGAACACCAGAGTATTTTATATATGATCTAGGAGATGAGAGGAAACCAGTGATCTTGAGTACAAGGATGACATGGATAGGAACAGTACTTTGATAGTTGAATGGAATGTGGGCCATAGTGGGGACAGTTTTAATAAGCAAGGAGACCATCCAGAAGGCTATTGTTAGAGTTCATGTTAAGGTAATGAGGGCCTTTACCAAGATGGCGGCTATTCTAGAAGAGAGAATAGAGTGCATACAAGAGGCATAACAAAGGTATAATCCACACAACTTGGCAATAGATTGGCTAGGGGAGGGATAAATGTGGGGAACTGAGGATAATACTTAGGTCGTGAAGCTGGGTGTTTGAGAAGATGGTAGTGATAGTAATAGAGAAGTTAGGAAGGAGGGATTTTTTTAAAGAAGCAGTGGAGAGACATATATATTAGATTTGGAAATGTTTAGTTTCAGATGTCAATGAGATATCCAGCTCAAGACATCAAGTAAACAGAGATTTGAGACTGAAGATTTAGAGGAAAGATTTTAGGGACACTACAGCCTCAATTTCCTTAGCTATAAAATAAAAGTGTTTGACTCAGTGTCTTAGAGAAACCCTTTTTGTCTAAGACCTTCTATTATAAACATGAAAGAATATCAACTATATATATGCAAATACAGTATCTAAAGAGTATAAAATATTGTTTGCTGTTAGAAAACAAGGAGAATTCATTATCAGAAATTCTTATTTACAAATGTGTCTCCAATGGTAGAAGTTTTTGCTGTTTATATTTGATGCTTTCAAAAATAAAAGATTTAATAGATTTGAAAGATATTTCCCTTCTAACTAGACTTCAGAAAGTGAATATAGAGAGATAATAAACATGATTTGGGGTTGAATGTGGCATAAAAGTGATTAAAATGAGGAGACAATATGAATATTCTAGGAGACTTTAAAGGAATGTGTATTAATTATCGACATTCAAATTGCACTCAGCTTCTTGGACAAATAGCACCATGAAGTTTTATAAACTTGAATACTAGCAATGATCTTCATATAACACAGGCACCAGGTTGGGCAGTGGTGGTGCCGGATTTCAGAGGATCCTAAATTTCAAGTGGGAAGGAACTCAGAGGCCATCTAATCCAACTTCCCTATGCAAGGATGAGGAAAATGAGA
Organism: Gracilinanus agilis; assembly: GCF_016433145.1. Classification (NCBI taxonomy): domain Eukaryota; kingdom Metazoa; phylum Chordata; class Mammalia; order Didelphimorphia; family Didelphidae; genus Gracilinanus; species Gracilinanus agilis. The sequence continues at coordinate 210,095,003 of NC_058135.1, forward strand.
CTCAGAGAAGTTATATGATTTGCCTAGAGTCACACAGCTACTCATTGGTTTTTTTTGTTTGTTTGTTTTGTTTTATTTTGTTTTTAAACCCTTACCTTCTATCTTGGAGTCAATACTGTGTATTGGCTTCAAGGCAGAAGAGCAGTAAGGGTAGGCAATGGGGGTCAAGTGACTTGCCCAGGGTCACACAGCTGGGAAGTGTCTGAGGCCAGATTTGAACCTAGGACCTCCCATCTCTAGGCCTAGCTCTCAATCCACTGAGCCACCCAGCTGCCCCCTACAGCTATTCATTGTTAAAGGCAGGATGCATGTCTGGACTCAAGTCCCACTCTGGAATGTGATATATTGGAATAAACATCACAATCGATGTCAAAATAGCTGGGATCAAATCTTACTTTTTTATACCTTTTCCTTTGGTAAACTGGAGTGGAGGTAGAGCCAACAGTCCATTATGAATCTGAGATTGCAAGGGACAGAGGTAAGAGTAAGAAAACCAAGACTTAGGGTATATGTTGGTATTTTGTTGGTTTTTGTTTTTGTTTGGCACTGTGGGTGAAGAGAGATGTGAGATAGTTGCTGGACTTGGCTAAAGAGCAAAGGCAAAACTGTTTTGAGGATGGGAGAGAAGATTCTTTGTAGGGATAGAACGGAGCCTGTGAAGAGAGAAAAACTGAAGAAAGGAGATGACTCCTAGGGATGGGAGAGGAAAGAAGACCAAAAGCAAAGCTAAAGAAATTAGCCTTTGAGGAAGAGAAAGTTCCCCCTTTGCCATGAGGCAACTAACTAGATGGTACAGTAGACATACTTCTGGGCTTGGAATCAGAAAGATCTGAGTTGGGAGTTACTGTCCAAGATAAGAGAGGGAGTAAGTAAGAGTAAAGAGAATTCCTAAGTAGCAGTGACCTAGCAAGGCACCTCACCTGGGTTGTGAAGAATGCAATGGGAAGGATTTCAACATTCAGATTGTTGACTTGTTTCTTATATCCATAAATATCAGTCATTCAGAGACCTTAAAAAGGATCTTATTTTCCAGAGGAGGATACTAAGACCTAGAAAGAGGAAATGACTAGATTAGGGTGATGTAGGAAATTAGTGATAGATCCTGGTCTAGAATTAAGGTCTCCTGTCTGGCAGCCTGGGGTCTTTTCAGTAGTAGTAAAAAAAACTCTCAAGTTGCTTAATTCCCTTCTTCATTTTCCCTTTTGATGACCAATTCAATTCAGTAAGAGTTTTTCTATCTCATACTATACTATGGACTCCATACTATGCTTTAATCCTTAGGGATGTACAAAGCTTGAACACTTACTACCCTGAGGTGTCAGAGTGAACAGAGCATTAGCTCTGAAGTCAGGAAGAGCTGAGTTCAAATCCTACCTCAGTTGTGTGATCCTGGGCAAATCACTTAACCTTTCTCATAAATATACTTATCTGTAAAATGGAGATAACAATAACACCTATCTCATAGGGTTTTTGTGAGGATAAAATATAAAAGATACTCTCTCTATATATATCTATATTGTATATATATATATATATA
>NC_058135.1:210101295-210117642 GCF_016433145.1 Gracilinanus agilis
CCTCCTCCCTCCCTTCCTTCCTTCTTCCCTCCCTTCCTCCCTTTTTCCCTCCCTTTCTTTCTCCCTCCCTCCTTTATTTTCCCTCTCTCCTTTCTCCCTCCCTCCTTTCTTCCTCATTTCTCCCTTCTTTCTTTCCTTCCTTCCTTCTTCCCTCCCTCTTTTCTTCCTTCCTTCCTTCCTTCCTTCCTTCCTTCCTTCCTTCCTTCCTTCCTTCCTTCCTTCCTTCCTTCTTCCTCAGGAGCACATAAGCTGACAGAGCTCAGATTGCATGGAATACTACCATGGCTGGGGACAGAATATAGAAGGAAGCTAGGACATTATTTCATCTTTTTCTGACACAGTCACGTGTCAGACTATAGAGCATATTTCATGAGGATATGTATCAAGAGAATTGTTTCAAATGAAATCAAACATTTATTGAATGTTCAGTCATGAAGGGCATTATTTTTATTCATCAAACAAACTAAAGAAACTAAAATCTAAATTTAATCACAGAGTTGGGGAAAATACAACATTTTCTTTATACATAAAACCTAATGAGCACATCATTGATTTTTCTCTATCAGAAAGAGGAAGGTGCACTTGCATTCCTGCTGAAGCATAGAAACAAGTGCACTTTGCACATAGTAATAAGAAGAGTTAGCTAAAAGTTGGAAGCTGTCAGTAGCAGTTCTGTAATTGTCAGAGGAGTGGAAGTGGAGAAGGATGGGGAACAGTTCTCAAGCCCATTGGTGTCTGGAACTTGCTTACACTGCTCCTGTGGACTTTTCATGAGTAATAAGAATGATTGTTGATATTAAAACTATTAAAAGATTTTGAGGAGTAATAGTGATATAATAAAAGTTTATTCATTCAGAATCCACTCATTCAGATTTTGTAATGAATTAGGAATGGATTACTGGTTATCATTTGCTGAAAAAAACTGCTCAGAAAATAAATAAACAGGACAAAAAGTAATAAATGTTTGTGCAAATTTACTTAAAAATAAATCGTGGTCATGTATTTCTGCTGCATTCTTTGATATGCAATTACGAGGCTAACCACAAAGGAATCAGAATTCTGTCTTATTTTTTAATTACTTCACAAGACCTAGCACAATGCCTAAATTAATGATTAAAGCATGGGACTCAAACTCAAATGGAATAGGGGGCCATTAAAATAAATATAAAGATCCTCAAAGACACAAATAAATCAGGAAACCACATATTAGTATTATTTACATTCTGTTGTATTTTTATTTATTGTGTTAAATATTTCCCAATTACCTTAAAAAAACCAAAAACCTTACTTCCTGCCTTAGAATTAATACTGTGTATTGGTTCCAAGGCAAAAGAGTGGTAAGGACTAGGTTATGGTGGTTAAATGACTTGCCCAGGGACACAAAGTTAGGAAATGTCAGAAGCTATATTTGAACACGAGACTTTCCCTCTCTAGGCCTGACTCTCAATCTGTTGAGCCACCCAGCTGCCCCCTCCAATTACATTTTAATCAGGTTCTGTCCACACTCATGCAAGCCTTGTGTTTGACACCTCTGATCCAAAGCATGGTGTGGTGAAAGAGTGTGGAAATTAGTCAGGACCCCAGTATGAGTCCAGGCTCCAATACTTAAGAGCTATGTGACCCTGAGTTCATCTTTTCCATCTCTGATCCTTAGTTTTCTCCTCCATAAAATGGAAATAATAACTCTCACTTCACAGGGCTGAGTGCTTAGCTACTTATTGACCTGGGTGTCTGATACTCATGTCCTAGCTCCACTTTTGACACTAACTACTCATCACTTATGACTCTAGGAGAATCATTTTTCCTCTGGGGTCATGTTTTCTTATATTTAAAATGAGGGAATAGGTGTTGATGATCACTAAGGTCTCTTCCTTTGACTAGTTTAATTATTTTATTTAATTACTTAATACATACATTATTTTATATTAATTATTTAATTTATGTAGTTGATTTTCACCTCTCCAATTATATTATAGGCTCCTGGGGAGCATCTCATCACATTTTGCTGCTCCATTAAAATTTTTAAATGATTTTTCACTTGTTTATTTGGGTAAATGATTTGGTTTTATAAGATTTAATTAGTGAGAACTTCTTGGCATTGGAGAATAACAAAATGTTAGCATTAAAGGCAGCTCAGAGGCAATCCAGAATCTGGAGATCTTGCTTCCATCTTGGTGAATGGCTTGGTCTTGGAAAAGCCATTTCATTTGATTTCCTCAAAATGAGGATTTGCAATCCCCACCTACCTCCCAGAAATATTGTGAAGATCAAATGTGAGACAACATATATAAAAAAATCATTCTTAAAGTGGGAAGCATTTTTTTAACTTTACATGTACATTAATTTTAAAACTGCAAAACACCTTAGTAATCCTTTAGTCCCACTTCTATATTGGACAGATAAGGGAACAGAAGCCCGGAGAAGAGTACTGACTTGTCCTAGATCATACAACAAATGAGTGGAAGAATTAAAATTAGAGCCCAAGTACTGTGACTCCTATGCCAGAGCTTCTTCAGTTTTGACCCACTGACTGCCAATACTGGGTAGTGTCATGGATAGAGCACCAGATCTGGAGTGAGGAAGACTCATCTTCATGAGTTCAAATCTGAACTCAGACACTTCCTAGCTATATGATCCTGGGCAATTCACTTAACCCTATTTGCCTCAGTTTCATTATCTATAAAATGAACTGGAGAAGGAAATGGCAAACCACTCCAGGATCTTTGCCAAGAAAATTCCAAATGGAGCCATGAAGAGTCAGGCACAACTGAAAATGACCAAACACCACCACCCAGTAAAAAGCTATGGGATGATGATGACAATAATGAAAAATATGAATATCAAATGAATGGTTTATATAATATATGTTCTTTCAGAAAACCAGGAATTCATTATGGGTTGGGAAGGCTTTTTGGAAGAGGGATTTGATCCTTCTTTACTTACATTCTATTCTGCAATGATACTGGCTCATATTTTCCTAGTGTTTTCTTATTTATTAACCAATTAGCCTATAACAACTTTTGGAACATGTAAAAATAATAATAATAGCTTGTATTTCTATAGCTTTTGCAATTAAGCCAAACTGATTTTTTCAAATGAGCAAAGTCCAGGTTCAAACCAAAGTATTTTATAAGTACCAACAGCAAAAATACTATTATCCTTTTATAGATGAAGTTGACTATAAACATCATTTAGTCCAACCTACTTGTTTTTTTTTTAATTTTTAAAATTTTTAGCTTAATTTTTATTCTTTTTTCAACCTACTTGTTTTACAGATGAGGAAACTAAGGGTCCCCTAGGTGAAGTGATTTGACCAAGGTAATGCAGGTAGGAGATAGCAAATCCTGTATTCATTACTAGGTTCTCTCCAGACCTAAAGTCCTACTAATCTTCCTCCTAATGGGGAAGAGTTAACTCTGGATCCTTGAAGAACCACTCAATGGAGCACAAGTTTTGGTAGATTTTACTAAACTTCAAGGGTTTCAAGGATAGGTCTAGAAATAGATGATATGTCTGTCATCCAAAGGCCAGCCTAGCTAAATTTGGAGAACCTCATCATCAAATTGACTTCAAGACAATGCATTTTTGGCCATAGAAAGTCTTGGAAGTCATTTACCTCCCCATGGAAGGATTCTGGTCCATGCCATGGGAGGGAGAACCTATACCAACCAATCAGGGAACCTTGAGTTACTGAAGTGCAAATGAGGAAATGAAGGGTCGGGGAGGTTAAATGACTTGCTTCTGGTCACCTGGATCATCAGAGGCAGAGCCCGTATTTGAATCTAAGTCTCTGACTCAAAGTCTGGAGTTCTTTCTTCTGAAGTATCCTGGTTCCTTTATAAAATGAAAGTAAATATCAGGTTTTTATGAATGGATTCCAGCATATGTCTGCTTTTCTCCATAGACCTGAGTCATCACCACTCCTCCAGAGAAAATGACTAACATTTTATCTCCTTCCTCTAAGAGGAGATTCAGAGAGAGGTCTATGAATAAATTCTTTTATAAAAATAGCACTAAATGTATACTCGTGTTCTTGTTCTTTCTTTCTTACCTCATCTCTAGAGAAGCATATGTAATGTTTATGGTATGGCTTGCTTTTAATAGAAAGGATCAATGTTTTGATTTTAAATGCCCTTTTACACTGTCTGCTTTTATCATGTTGCCATCCTTTATCCTAATGATGCCACAGAAGTGCTTTACAGCTCATAATAGCAAAAAAAAAATGTTTTAAAATAGAGGTCACCTGAAAAAAACACAGCTTTTTATGTTTCCTTCAAGGCTGCTATTTTAGCTTTTGTTCTTTTTATATCTTCTCAAACTAAAAGCATCCACAGTTCTCTTTTTTGCCCTAATATCATTCTTATTCTACAAAATTGGGATTGCTGATATTCACTCACTTACTCATCAAAAATGTCTTAGCCAACAGCAGGTAGCATCCTTTATGGTCAAGGGAAGAGCTCACTACCACGTCTAATAGGTTCCTGGTTTAAGCCAAAACTCTTACCCACCTTTAGCTCTGCAATATAAATTGAGTTAAAGTCATCTTATGTTGTGCTCATTTTTTAAAAAGTTTTTCATTTGTATTTTTGTTTTAGTATCACTTAGATTTCTCATTGGTTTCTTCTCCTACCCCTCCAGAATAGAGTCTTGGGAAAGAAGCATCTAAATCCCTCCCTCTAAACTCATAAAAATTTCCCTTTTTTCTAAAATCACACATATGTTTCATTCATTTGAGACATATTTCATATCAGACAGCCATTCTTAATAATGGTGAATCATTATAAATTATATAAAAATTATTTAAAAGAAAGGGGAAAGTTCAGCAAACCTATCCAACTATCAAAAAAGCTGCATTTTTAAATAAACGGTTTCCTCATTACATTTTATTATCTTAATATAGCTCATACTTTTTTGCATCTTGGACTCTTTAGCAGTCTGGTGAAGTCTATGGACACTTTTCAGAATAATGGTTTTTAAGAGCATTAAATATAATATACAAGGTTACAAAGGAAATCAAAGGTTCATGAAAATAAAGTTGTAATTTTCTTCCCATCCAAGTTCCCAGATCTCCCAAACTCCAAAATCTTTTCATGGACTCTTGAATTCCAGGTTAAGATTCTCTGACTTTACTGTTTTGGAGCTTCAGTATGCTACGTGTTGTATTTTTTATCAAGGATTCATTGCCTTATAGAGCTGAAGGTCAACAATAATTAGATGCTCAATCTTCTAATTTCCTTTTAAAATAATTAATTTATTCATTTTACATTAAAATTCCAGGGTTTTTCCCTCCTTCCCTGCACTAGAGAGAGAAGGCACCATTTGACAAAAAGATATGTGTATATATAAAACTAAGTCTTCCTTGTTTTTATTTATCAATTCTTTCTCTGAAAGTGGAAATACACAAGTCATTCTCCTAACAATATTTCTATTGCTGTATATAATGTTCTTTTGGTTCTGCTTATTTTACCCTTCATAATTTCATGTAGGTCTTTTCTTTCCATTTAAAAAAAATTAATCCACTTATCATTTCTTATGGTGCAGTAGTGATCCATCACAATCATTGGTCACAACTTGTTTAGTCATTCTCCAATTGATGGCATCCTCTCAATTTCTAGGGGGTTTTTTTTGCCACCACAAAAATAGCTACTATAAATATTTTAAAACATATAAGGTCTTTTCTTTTTTCCCTCATCCTTAGGAGACAAACCTGTAATGATAATTATTATAATGATAATTTAAGTAATAAATAATAATTATGATAATTTAATAGAAGGGAAAAGTGAAGTCCATGGGGCTCAAGAGCTTTGCTGAAGCATGGAAAATGGCAAAGCTGGGCTTGAACCCAGGTCTTCTAAATCCACTACTTTATATTACACCAGGTCACTTCACCAGTCTTCAAACCTGATCATATTTTCCTTAGAAGTGATTCGTCTACTATATAGAAGTCACAGACTATAAAGGATAGAGTGGATTTTAGAGATGAATTGTCTTAGAATCAAAGCCAGGATTTAAATGGAGGTCTTGTGACATTAGCTTTGTGACCTTTGTCAAAGGACCTCATTTCTCCCTACTCTAACCCATCTTTTACATAATTTCCTGTGTTTTTACTTAAGCATGAGTGTGAGCATGCCATTCTACAGCTCAATGAAATTCAATGACTCTCTGTTATCTTTAAGACAAAAAAGGAACTCAATTTAGCCTTTTGAAAGGATATATTATTTATTTAATTTTAACATTCTTTTCTTTTTAATTTTGAGTTCCAAATTCCCTCCCTCCCACACACTAAGAGAAAGCAAGGAATCAATTATACATGTGAAGTCACATGTTATTATTAGTCATATTAAAAAAACAAGAAGAAAAATAAAGTGAAAAAATGATGCTTTGATTTGCACTCCAAATCGATCAGTTCTCTTTCTGGAGGTGGATAGCATTTTTCATCATGAGTTCCTTGGAATTGTCTTGGATCATTGTATTGATCAGAGTAGCCAAGTATTTCACAGTTGATAATCATTACTACTTTGCTGTTACTGTGCACAATAAATCTTCTGATGACTGAAACTTATCTGTTCACTATGGCTAATTTCATGACATTTGGCTCTTTGTAACCGATGACCACCATATTGACAACTAGATTAACTGGCCTGGCCCCGTTGCAGGCCAGTTTACCAACCTTATGTCGTCATATGGTATAGTTGAGGAAGGAATTTTCCATAGGCCCTATGAGCAAAGAACATAAAGTATAAATGAAAACCCCAATTTGCTGCCTAATGTAGCAATTTGCAGTCACCTTATTGAGCTAGGCTTTGCTGCAGTGTTTCTGCAAGCATTTCCCATTTGAAAACTGATCAGTGATATTTTTGAGCGCCATGAATAACTATGAGTTAAAAGCACAATAAAATATGGGAAAAATAATATCTACTTATCTAGAAAATATTAGTGATCAACATTCTACTTTTATTGCCTGCTATTCCATTAGTAGGTGCTATGAAATGGTTTTTTAGGAGAAAAAAACCCATTTACATTTGTAGAAAGCATTTAAGTATGGGGAAATGTTTCTGAAATTAGAAGAAAATTTTTTTGCCAATTTTACCAAGCCTGTGATTAAATTACATCTCACAATGTAGAATTAAACCCAGAATCATAGTGTTGACTATAAAGTTTTATATTCTGAAAAGAGCAAGAAATAAAGTTGGAGAATCAATTGCTTAAAAAAAAGGAGATATCTCCAAATTCAAAATATTCCATATCCTTCTGCATGGGCCTTTCCTAGATATATATGTCTCATCTCAGTTTTCCTGGCATCACAGTTATTTCTCTACTAATCTTTCCTCTATTTTTACCGTAAACTCCTTGAGAACAGTGTCTATATTATATTTGTCTTTGTATTCATAGCATCTAAATCACAATCTTGACAGAGTAAATTCATACCAAGTGTTTGGTCAATTTGAATTTGAATTTGCTTACTGATCTGATAAGATGGTATGGGGTCTCATTACTGTCACTGTAAGGGACATAAGAATACAAGGGAAAAAATGATAGAACTGAAACTTATAGAGATGATGAATCTGAAGTCCAGGGAGGGATAGTGAATTTCATAGTGAGTTGGGAAATGGGGCAGAGTGGGAAAGTGAAGAGAAGGGGGACAAGAGGGGTTTGAGGGCACCACACCCAGACAAGATTTTAGTCAATATCTGGAGTCCATCAGAAAGAAGAGAAGAGTTAGTTAATTAAAATTAAATAAATATGGAATCTTGCTAGTAATTCTAATTCTACTTAGAATCCACTCAAACCACAACTCAGAACAGTTTCTAGCGGAATTAGGGCTTGTTAGGAGCCTGCTAATTACTAATCAAAAGCAATCCAGTTTATTAGCCTCAGACTGAAAGAGAAGGCAACATATGCAGCCAGAAGAATGAAGAGAGAGTATCTGAATGAAAAATGAAGAGGTAGATAATTAGATTAAAATAGAGGCTTCTTGGTAATTAGATTTCTGCTTGAAACTCCTTCACTGAAATCATCAGTGGGGGTAGCTATTGTTTGCATTAGGGTTTGGCTGAAATCTGAAAAGTGTCAATCAAAGACAGCTAAGAAAAATAACAAAAACAATGGAAGGAAAGTTAGGAAGTTTACTTTAAAAAATAAGGTCTTATGTAGGAAGCCTAATGATTGAGCCCCCATCATAGTAAAAATAATAATAATAATTCTTGTATTAATGTTAAGAAGTGTGCTATGCTTATATTTCTGGAAGTAATAAGTAACTACTTTGTATCTACACAAAGTGAAGCTTGGCCCTTCACCTAAAGGTAAATGTTTTTTGAAAGGAAAAGTACTTCAGGGAGAAAACAAAGAAGGAAAAGAATCTGATGGGACAGAATGGAATTCTAAACTATGTCAGGAAGTTAGAGGGGGAAGAATATGAAATAGAGAAGGAAGGGAAGATCCTTAAATGCTTTGAGTTAAATAAAAAACATTAGACTTTTCTTGTAGATTAGGGATTTTCAAAGCTTTTAGACTCAGGATTTCTTTAAATACTTAAAAATTATTGAGGACTCCTACCCTCAAAAGAGTTTTGTTTATATCTACTTTTATAGATGGTTTATATCAATTTATATTTACCAGTTTTATATCTATTGTTTATATCTATTGATATTTACCAGATTTGAAGTTTAAATATCTTAGTAATGTTCTGAAAATAGTTTTGACCTTGGAGACCCCCTGGAAGAGTCTCTGGAATCCTCAGGGATCCTTGGACCACACTTTTGCTGATGTAGAGCAAGAATTCTTGACCTTATTGTGTGTCATATGCCTCTTTGGCAGTGCAATGATAATTGTAATGTAAGTGTAGTTAGCTTAATTAAGAAAAGAGTGTAGTTAGATATAAGGTTTATAAAAGAGATTTGAGATTTCCTAGGTTGCTTTAAGATTTGCCATGGAAACCTGACGAGGTTAGAGGAAGAGAATTTTGCAAGGTGTCCTGAACACATCAATTGAGAAACTCTCTCCCATTTCTGGAACAGAGACTTGGAGGTTGCTTGTTCCTGGCTTTCCCTCTGATCATCCTTGAAGAGTTTGTGGAAGATTTACAATATATTGAATATTTGGAAGGAGTTGGAAAGCTGTTTTGATTGCAGAGCAGGAAAGTTACTGAGCAACTCTTTGATTTTTTTTTTTTATCCTTGTACTTCGGTGTATTGTCTCATAGGTGGAAGAGTGGTAAGGGTGGGCAATGGGGGTCAAGTGACTTGCCCAGGGTCACACAGCTGGGAAGTGGCTGAGGCCGGGTTTGAACCTAGGACCTCCTGTCTCTAGGCCTGACTCTCACTCCACTGAGCTACCCAGCTGCCCCTGAGCAACTCTTTGAAACTCCTCTGGAGGCACCAGAGAACAGTTGCAGGGAGAAATCTCTTGTGACCCAGACTGACAGAGTTGATCTTTGGCTGAAGGGAAAGGAAGTTTGACAGATCTCTATAACATTAAGTTTATAATAGGTAGAAGTTAGAAATTATATTTTAGGTAGATAGTGTAGAGTAAGCAGGATCACTATTAGTGATCAAGAAGACTTCCCTTGTGGGAAATGACTGTTTGAGAATTTATGTAGAAATATTAGTTAATAGGGAATTTCTTATCAATACTTATTTTCCTTTTACTTTCTCTTTTATATAATTTAATAGTTATAATAAATAGTTTTTATATAACTGGCCTAAGCAAGAGTTTTCCTTCAACTGCTTGAGCAGCCATTTTCCTCAATGATCAACCTCAAGAGCCTGTCCACCCAAGTGACAACTATTGATAATACCAATACCAATAACCAATAAGGGTCAATACCCTTTTCAATGGTATTCTGATGAAGCCTATGGACCCTTTCTTAGAACCATATTTTAAATAACTAAACAAACAATATACATAGAATTACAAAAGAAACAAATTATTTTGAAATATAATGATCAAGATATGGTTTTATTTGTCAAAGATGACAGTGGTTTTGAGGAGTAAATAGTTCCATGTACTCCAGGAAAAACTGTGGCTCTACAGCCACCATCCAGATAGAGTGGCATTCATCAGTGGAAGGAGACAGGAGTAGAGGATGCTTGGTCTCCTACTCAGTCACCACTGAATCACTGCAGAGGGCCACTCAACCATCTACATGTCAGCTTGACAGAAACACTAGAAACCTGATGTCTCCCCAGGGCATGTATGCAGGACCCTATAGAAAGCTACCTGAAACTTGTCATTCCTAATATTGTATCCCCTGAGATTCATGTATACTCAAAGGATGTTTCTAGAAGAGAATTAAGAACAGTTGCCTAGGGATTTGGAAGTGCTGGACTCAAAATGAAAACCTTAGTAATAAAGATTTCTATTACCAACTGGATATTATTCAGTCAATCAGTCAACATTTATTAATTGCCTACTCTGAGTCAGATATTATGCTAAACACCAGGGATACAAAAGAGTCAAAAGATAGTCCCTGACTTTGAGGAGTTTAAAATTTAATGAGGGAGACAACATGAAAACAAAAATATTTAAAGCAAGCTATATACAGAATACAGAATTAACATAGGGAAGGCACTGAAATCAAGAGGAGTTGGAGAAGGTTTCCTGTAGAAGATGGGATTTCAGTTGTGATTTAAAGGAAGCCAGAGAGATCAGTAGTGGGACCTGGGAGGTCACAGTGTTTCCAAAGACAAAACAAGATTTAGAATTCAAATAATTGTCTAAGAAGACACTATCTAAGAATGGAATTTAAATTTCTGAACCTAGGTTTAAAATATTGAACTATCCTAAGGATCTTTGACTAAAAGGGACATAAAATGAGAAAGGGAGGTAGAAAATTATTCACAAATAGTTGTCAAATTAGATACTTCAGAGATTAGTAGGAATACAAATGAAAAGTATTATCACTCAAAAAGTACCAGTAATTCACAGTAAACTGTATCCAAGAAGGAAGTTAGCATGAAGATCAATGACTTTAGATATCTGTAGACAAAATCATAAACTCTGGGCAAGAAACAAAAGATAGAACCCTGGATTCAAAAATAGAAATTTTAACATAAGATAAATTTAACCTGATACTTGGTATCACAGAGACTTGGTATAACATGATACAAGACTAGAATACTGCTGTGGAAGATCATACCTTATTCAAAAAGAAACACTATAGATAAAAGGGATGATGGAAGTAGACTTGTGTATATAGAAGATAGAGTCTTATGAAGAAATCCAAGAGTGAGCCCCTCCAGGCTAAATACTCCCCAGTTTTTCAAGGTATTCCTGAATGCCATAATTTTCAGTCCTCTCTCCGTTTTCTCCATGCTGGTTACCCCCATGCACATGCCCAGATTGTAGATGTACTTATAAGAACACAGATTTTGAACTAGAAAGTACTTAAGAGATCATCTAGTCCAAACCATTCATTTTGCAGATAAGTTAACCAAAGTTCAGATAAGTAAAAATAATAACTTAATATTATTATATCAATTAAGAGACAAAACCTGTTTTTGAACTTAGGACATCTGATTCTACAGCTAACACTCTTTCTATGATTTCCTGGACCAGAAACAGGGTCTGACTATAGCATAGAGCTTACATTAGTAACCTTCAGAAATTGGTATTCATCTTGAGTTCATATCTGTGCTAAGATTGTAATAGTAACAGAAATGAGATCTTTACTCTAATCTCTTTTGACATGATAAACTTTGATGTGACAAGGAGAATGAGAAAGCTTCATTAGAGAAAATGTTATTATCTATTATGGAGAGAATCTAAATGTTACTTTTTCTTGAATGTTTTTGTTGGTTTCATGTCCCCATGTTTCCTCAATATCATTTCTCAGTTAAACGTGATAGGTTTGTGTTCTAGATATAGATAATTAATTATTTCTACAAATATATGTTATATATATATATACACAAATGTATGTATGAATCTACTTTAATTATTTAAACACATAAGTGAATCTACTATGTGATATGCACTATTCTAGAGGCTTTGAGAGAGATACAAATTTCCATTTCAAAAATTGGTTTGAAGCAGCAATTCAGACATAAGATGAAAGTGGGAGAGATGGCATAGTTGAACTAACAGAATTAAGAGGAATTAAGTCATTTCTGTTCCCATCTTTTTGAATAACTAGCCTTAAACAAATCAACAAACCTCTGTGTGCCTCAGTTTCTTTATAAGTCAATAGATGATAATAATAACTGGCCTACTTATATTAGAGGACTGACAGAAATCAAATAGATAAAGATATGAAAGCCTTTTACAACATAACAAGTACTTAACACACTTTAAGCTCACAGATGAAGTGAATCTCAGGTCCAGGATTTCTTGGTCTTTCGGGTACTTTAGAATAGTCTCACTGCCCACTTGATACTTCTGATCTCTTCCTAATTACTTCCCCTCAGGCCTATAAAGACCTTCACATGAGGTTGACTCTCCTCATGCCCAAGTTTTCATGTCAAAACTTGACAGTCTTTTACATGTACTGACTTTGATGGCACCATGTTCCCTGAGGGTTTGGATAGTGACCCTCCACTAGGCAGTTCACTACCCTCTAGCCAAATACCAGTAACTCAAGAGAGTTTTCTTTGTCCAACTCGGTCAGATGAGCTGTCAAGAAACAGTAAAAACTAACTGGTCTCTGCCAACCTTCCAAGAGTTTTTCCTTTGAAGTATCAATTTTTCATTGGAATTGAAATGAGCAGAACCATGTTGGAGGGTAGGCAAGGACCAGGATAGACTAGATCAGGGAGAAAAAGAGAGAAAAAACATGAGGACATTTCATCAAATTTACACATTTTGGATTTTGGCAAGGTCTCCTCCATTGAAAAAGTTCAAATCATGTACAATCTAGGGAAGGTTCAAAGTCTCTGCTGAAGGATGACAGCTTGTTTCTATGTAGCATTGTTTGATGACTAAATTATTCTTGATTGCAAGTCTATATCTTTGGCTTTTTGGAATATAATATTCCATCATCTGTGCTCCTTTATGGATTAAATATGCAGAATGTAACACAAATTTTTAGGTATGGACAATATAGGAATTTATTTTGTTTGACTATGAATATTATATTATGATTTTTAGTTCCCCCTTGCCCCAGGAAAGCAAAAGGAAATAAATATTTTTCAGTGAAAAAAAGTTAATTTTTTAAAAGGGACATAATTCTGAATAGAATGCACAACTGCTTCTCCCAGAGCCATATAAAAGTCTACTTCTGCCTTATCTTTTGACAGAGGTGAAAATGAGATTCATTTAGAATCTCTTCTCTTATTTAGAAATCCCAGGACATCAGGAGAATAGGCAACAATGGAGCACTTAAATATTTCGATTTAAAAAGACAGAAGAAAAAGTACAATAACAATCCAATAAAATTTGGAAAATCAAGCAACCTCTATTCCATGGAATCATCCAAGTGATTGAATAGAAGGCACTTCAGAGGTGAGATTCTTATCCCCCTCATTTTACAGTTAAGGAAAGTGAGAAGTAGAGAAGGAAAATGATTTGCCTTGGGTCACACAGGGAGTAAACAGCAGAAATGGAGTCTGAATTCAGAACCTCTCACTCAGAATTCTGGGCTCTTTTCATGGCACCATGCTGCTGCTGCTCCCTGTTAACTAGGCGATTTATTGCCCCTGATGAAAACATGTTAGAAACTCCAACCCTAAATAATGTAA
Source organism: Gracilinanus agilis (assembly GCF_016433145.1). Lineage (NCBI taxonomy): Eukaryota > Metazoa > Chordata > Mammalia > Didelphimorphia > Didelphidae > Gracilinanus > Gracilinanus agilis. Next base: position 210,114,969 of record NC_058135.1, read on the forward strand.
AAGTCTTTTTTATGATTCCAGGCATTTCAAAATAATGATACCTTTCTCTATTAAGTATTAATATTAATCGATTATTAAGTATTCAACTCAGCATATGTTACTCTGTGCCCAGCTTTGGAGGAGTAGCTAAGAAGTAAGAATTGGTTCTTGCCCTCAAGACCTACACGGGGGAAAATGAAGTGTTAGCAGAACTCTTTTGTAAACCCAAGAGTCTTTTGATCTTGAAAACAGTAGCACTTGCCACATTTTACCCTATGAGTCCCACATTCAGAGATCTTCCTTAAAAACTAGATAAAAGGCAGCATTTTTTAAACCTACAGATTTTAATGGAGAATTTTTGACAAGTAATGTCAATTACTAGGTAACTTCATTGCATGGGGAAATTTCAGTTAGAAGAAAAAAATGCCTTGATTATCCATTCACATAAATAGCATTTCCCCAAATGGAAGACATTATCATATTTTTCTAGGAGTCCTACTAGAATTTGGGTTGTCCCAAAATCTTAGCCCCAGATACTGCAGCTTCCCCAAAAGTTGTCTCAGGGAAGAGAAGAGGGACTAGAGAAAAGAGGACCAAGAACAGAACCTATCTAGGACCTCTGAAGCCTCGCAGTTACAAAAACAAGAGAAAGCCCTGGCCTAGTTATGTCAGTCAGTCAACAAATATTTATGAAGTACTTATAGTATGTGCCAGGCACCGTGCTAAACTCTGAGGATACCAAAACACAAACTAAAAACAAAGGGAAAGCAATCCCTTTTATAAGTTTCATGAAAGCAGGAACACTGGTGCAAAGAACAGTGTATTGAGAATCAACAAATAGATTGATGGTCTAGGCTGGACCCTGCCATATTAATAATTCATTTCAACGTTTGATAAGTAGATAACAGTGTATAGGACTCTGGGGTAACAGCTTAGATAAGAGAAGAGTTCAATTTTCAACACCTGAGCTTCACATTTATTTTAAAATTAAAAAAATCTATTTATTCACTTTTTAAGCTTTATACTTCCTCAAGGACATAGTATAGTGCCTTATTATAGGTGCATAATAGATACTTGAAAATTGAACTGAATAGAATCTAATTGAACTCCATACTGGATATTTAATAATAATACTGGAATTTTTACTGGATTAATTAGTTAAAACTGGAAGTTTTGAAAAAGTCCCTTTATAGGCAAAACAAGGACATGTCTGAGGTTGAGGGTTCAAATTCCTCCTCTACTTCTTTCTCTGAGCCTTGCCTAATCAATAAAAATAAGCTTTAGACTTGATGACCTCAGAGGTTCCTTCTACCTCTAAATCTATGATCTTATGACTATTTGATTCTCACAACAGCCATCTAAAACGGGTTTTAGAGAAAGAATGCTTAACCATGTTAGTGTTCTAGACCCCTTTGGCAGTTTGGTAAAAACCTATGCAAAAAATAAAATTCATAGGATTATAAAGTTATAAGTTTAGATAAGTCATAAAGTTATTGAAGATTCTAAATGTTAGTGAAAATAAAGATGTGATTTCCCACCTACCCCCATCCTAGTTAGCAATCCCCTAAAATCCATTCATCAACTCATGGATCTCAGGCTAGGAATTCTGTTCTGAAGTTATTCTTATTTCCTTTTTTTTCTTTTTTTTAAATATTTTATTTTTTTTAGAAAAATTTTCCATGGGAGTGGAAACAGAAGAAAAACAACCACTCATTTCCTTTTACAGTGAATGACTTAGTTATACCACTCAGCCAGGAGCTATGAGAATGAGCCTTGGCCTGTGCTGCTCTTGACTCCAACCTTAGCCCTCCTCCTTCCATGGTTTAGTCTTTACAAAGAGGCTGCTAACATAAGCAAAGACCTACATACAGTAAACATTTGCCATCTGACAAATGTAGAGCAGGGTATAATTAAAGGCTAAATTGAACGTCCTCTTGTTCCACAATGTACTATGCAGACAATAAAAGCTATGCCTGCTCAGGACAGGGAGAGATGAGTGTGGATTCTAAAAAAACCTTTCACAATCTGTCTCCAGGTATCCTTCCAATCTTAGTTCTCATTACCTACTTCTGGGCACTCCATGTGCCAAGGCAATAGTCTATCCATTTGGTTGGCTGTTCCCTGAATTCCCCATCCCACCTCTCACCCCAATGCCTTTACAAAAACTATTCCTCAAGCTTAGAATGAATTCCCTCCTCGCCCCTCTGCCTCCTTGGATCATTCTTAGCTTCATTTGAGACTCAGCTCAGATACCACCACCTATGTGACACTTTCCTAATTCTAGCCAGCATCCCTGAATTATTAATGCTTTATCCTCATTAAATTATGTTACATCTACATATGTTTACATAGTACATCTCTCTAATAACCTCCTTGAGAATGGGGACTTTTTTCTTTCTTTTTTATTTTAATTGTTTTACTTTCTCTTTCTAGAACTTTTTCTCAGTAGGGGTAGAGGGTAGGATTTTGGACATATACCTTTATTTGTATAAGGAACTCTGAAGTAAGAAAACTCCCTCTGTGAATACAGGTAAACTTAGATAATTGCCTGGAGCAATCAGCGGTTAAATAGTTTACTCAAGGTCATAAATTTAGTGTTTGTCAATGACTGCACTTGAGCCTAGGTCTTATTTTCTTTCTTTCTTTCCTTCTTCCTTCCTTCCTTCCTTCCTTCCTTCCTTCCTTCTTCCTTCTT
>NC_058135.1:210117884-210137177 GCF_016433145.1 Gracilinanus agilis
TTCTTTCTTTCTTTCTTTCTTTCTTTCTTTCTTTCTTTCTTTCTTTCTTTCTTTCTTTCTTTCTTTCTTTCTTTCTTTCTTTCTTTCTACCTTTCTCCCTTCTCCTTCCCCCTCTGCTTTTCCTCACCCCCATTTCTCTCTTCCCCCATCCTAGGGATTATCAGTGTTTGGCACTAGATAGGATTATGAAGCTGCCTGGCCTCTCCAGTCTCAAAAAAAATGAATAACTGGGAGCTGTATTTGATGATGAGTATACTTTTAAAGTGAGATAACTTACTTTCCCCCTCCTTTTAGGGTTTGGTCATTGACCGTCTGGGGCGCAGACCTCTTCTCATTGGTGGCTTTGGATTGATGGTCTTCTTCTTTGGAATTCTCACTGTGACCCTGACACTGCAGGTATGGGGGTATTGTGTGTGACTATATAGTAATATTGGGTCAGTAATTGTCTCCCTAGCTTTTCTCAGAATGTGAGACATAATATTTTATACAGTCTGTTTGTAACTCTTATTTTAGTCATTCTCAAATTATATATTTCTCCTCATTCCTTCTTGGAAACTTCATGTTTAAAGTCAAAGGATTTAGTTGCTTCTTGGCTCTGCCAATGTCCTCTTTAATCTTGTAGTTCACACAATAGACTCTGTTGTTCTTAGTTGAGTCTTTTAAAAATTGAAATGATAATGCTGAATTTAATGGTCTCCAGATCACAGCAATGTGCTTTCTGAAGCTAAGTATTCAGTAGGAATAATAGACAACACTGATATATAATTTTAAGGTTTACCAAACAGTGACAATAACCCAATGACATTGGTATTGTGGTTATTGAATAAGGCACTGAATTGTTTGAGAAAGGGAGAGTCACCTGCAGGATAATAGATTATAACAGAAGGACCAGATGATAAAGCAGAGGGAGTAAGCTTTAACGAAGGAGAGGTTTCTGAGGAATGGTGACAGAGATGTCTGAAAAGGGCAGTAGAGATCAAAGACTATCCTAACTCCTTTTCCTGACCATTTTCTGCTTCTGTCACTACCTTTATGGTTCTGAGTAAGTCATTTCCCTTCTCTTGGCTTCAGTTTCCTCATCTGTGTGATGAAGGGCTATTACAGGATAACCTCAAAGTTGATTGTTAGTTCTGGATTCTGTGACCAACAGCCACCTCTGGAGAAGGGAGATACTGGAAAGGGTGCAAGAGGAAAAATCAAAGATGAAGGAAATTGTTAATGGTTGAATCAGGGCACAGTGAAAAGGAGGGAATAGATTAGAAAATGGTAAGATTAAACTGGATAGGGGTAAGAGTTTGGGGAGAGCTAGCAGAGGAAGAGGGCTTTCTTCTACTCTTGGAGACAATAATTCTGAATCACTGTGATTAAGGGGAAAAGAAACACAACTTTTCAAGCCATAGCGATATGCTGACTGGGGTCTTTAACTTCCATGGTGCTATGTTGGAAGTTCTTTCCAAACACTAGGGAACTGGGATAAGGAATAACAGAGAATATGTCTGACCTTTGGATCTCCAGAAAGGAGATTGAACTCACATGTGATAGTGACTTAGTAATTATATTCTAAGATATCAGTGCCTGGGGCATACCTGAGAGATAACCCACATGTGGAGAATGTACTTTTTAATCAATCAAGAAGCATGTTTTAAATGCCTAATATTTACTAGGCTATGGAGATATCTTTGAGACAGCTCTCAAAGAACTTCTGTTTTATCAGGGGAAACAACATATAGGTGATTACATGCATATATACATGCATCTTTACACATACATAGGTGTACATATTTTTGTTGTTGTTTAGTCATTTCAGTCATGTTTGACTCTTCATGACCCCATTGAGGATTTCTTGGCAAAGATATTGGAGCAGATTAGCATTTCCATTTCCAGTCCATTTTATAGATGAGGAAACTGAGGCAAATAGGGTTAAGTGACTTGCTGAGGGTCACATAGCTAGGAAGTGTCTGAGGCCAGATTTGAACTCAGGAAGATGAGCCTTCCTGACTCTAGATCCAGCACTTTATCCAATTCTACCACCTCTTATGTGTAGAGAGAACAATTATTTATAGAGAGAACAATTATGAGGTGGCTAGGGAGAGAGGGTTCAAGTACTCGGAATCAAGTCAGGAAAAGCTTCATGCAAAATGTGGTATTTGAGATATACATATATTTATGTCATATATTATATATACTCATAAACACATACATATATGCAACATGCTTGTGCACATGAAACACATCATAAATGTGTATGCACGGGTGTATTACATGTACATTGTGTGTTACAAATAATTTTTATGTAATAAGTATATTTGAAATAAATATTATGTATGTAAAATATAAAATGGGATATGGGAAGTAAGAATCAACAACAGATGAAGATCTCTGGGGACTTTGTGTTTCTGCTGCATGTAATCATTTATTTGAAAAATTAGAATTTCAAAAAGCTGAAGTCATTCGTGGGAGTTTTCAAACCCTGGTGCAATCCTAATTAAAATTTCCTGTTATGTTTAGGGCCAGACTTTCAAAAAGCTGAACAGAGGAGTTTTACATTTTTATAGAGCAGGATAGTCTAGGGAGTCAATGCAGTTTGTTGAGCAGTGGAGTGAACCAGTCAAGGGTGGCTTAAAAATATATCATCTTGGCAGCTTTGTAGGGGATGCATTAGTGTTGTGAGAGACGTAAGGCAGGCTAACAATTGGGAAACCATTGTATTAATCTGGGTAAGGAATGAAGAGACTTCAAATATGAGGAGGCTGTGTAAACAAGAGATCAGATATGAAAGATGGAGTCCCTAACAACAAAAGGAGGCAAGATTTGTCAGCCAAGAAGATGTATGGGGTGAGGGAAAGTGAAGGACTGAGGATACTGTTAATGTTGTGAACATGAAAGACTGGAGGAGTGGTGGTACCCTCAGTAGTCCTCTGAAGATTGTAGTCTAGTAATGGGGTCTGACACATTTACAGATGACTTCAAAAAGAATCTGTCACATTATTTTGCATTACAGTTAGGTATCTATAAGAAGCAGAAGAGCCCAGAAATGCTGTCCTCAGGTAAAATGACTGCTTCTGATACATCCTTGCCAAATGTCCCTAGTAAAGTCACTTGATGTTTTAGTTCTCCAGGTAACTTCGCACCATTGTAATTGTGGAATAAGGGCTGGCTTGCATTGTTAAAAAGGAGTTTTCTTATCTGAGAGTTTCCTATATCAGAAAAATCAGAGGTCTATTTCTATCCCAGTTATCTTTGATCCTTGAAACACAGACAACTATAATATAAATTAATTTATAAAAAGTTCATTAAGAAATGCTATTAGAAAAAGAACTGTTGGAATAGAAATGTAGATGAAAGCATATGATTCATCACTTATTTATCTGGGGATGATTTGGAGTTTTGGTTTTATAAGATTATTCACTTGAAAAGTGAATAATATGGAAATAGGTTTTGTGTAATAATACATGTACAACCCAAATTGAATTGCTTGCCAACTTTGGGAAAAGGAAGGGAAGAAGGGAGGGAAACAACATGAATCATATAATATCAAAAACTTATGTGTAAATTTATTATTGAAATTAAATATTATTAAAATATTAATTTAATTATTATGTTTATAATATATTATAAAATTAATTAAGTAGATTTAATTATTAAATGACATTAGAAAGCAGGAGATCTGTGTAACTCTAACACTCACCAGCAGCAGTCCTGGTCAGATCACTTTCATTTTTCTGGATCTGTTTCCCCATCTATAAAATGGCAGTAATAATCCTTGCAGTAGCTATTTCACTGAGTGCTTGTGAGCAGAGTAAATAGAATACCTCTATATACTATCCAAATATCAGTCAGTGAATGCTATTGTGATCTATAAAGAAAGACACAGGTTTTACATGGGGAGTGAATTTAAATTTGGCTTTAAAGGACGGATAACATTTTAATATGGGAAGAAGGGTAGAGGTTGAGAGAGATGGAAAGCCATTCCATCCAATGGCAAACATGTGAGCAAAGTCTAGAGACAGGAAAGAATTGGACATGTAGGTGTGATACTGAGTAGTCCACCTTGGTGGAAGTATAGGGTATCTTGGAGGGAGGAAATGCAGTTAAGTCTGAAATGGTAAGATGGCAGTAGATTAGAGGACCTGAAGAGTTTCACCTTGACTCAGTGGGCAATGAGGAGCTATTGAAGGTAGAAGAGTGGTACGACCAGACCTATACACAAAGAAACTGAATCAGGCAGAATGTTAAAGGAAGACACACAAAAAGAAAAACCAGGTCAAAGAATAAGATTAATCTATTCTAATAATGCCAGCTCACATTTGTAGAGTAAAATAGAAATACTCTCCTCATGATAGTCCTGACAAGCAAACAAGGCAGCAATTTTTATGTGCATCCTCTAAATGAGGAAACTGAGTCTCTGAGGGATGGATAATTGGACCAAGGTCACAAATCTAAGAAAAGGCAGAGGCGAAGCTCAAAATGAGTTCTCCTGACCCCAAATCTATAGCTCTAGCTATTACACTACACAGCTCAGAGTACGAGTCATTCCTGCCTTAAGAAATACTGCTTTTTCTTTCTCCTCCAAGATCATGGCCAGTGGTACATCCACTATCAAGAGTGACCACCCTGCTTTCTCTTTAACCTTCCCAATTAATTGCTACCTCCATATGCCAGATTGGCAATACAATTATACACTCCCTTGTCTCTGCTGGATCTCCTTAATTACCATGCTCACATTTGTACTTAGTCACACAACAACGGGAGAGAGAACGATTTAAGAATGAGAAGAAAGAGAGAGAACCATTTCCCTACAAAGACTATAAATTTTACAGAGGTTCAGAAGCAAGATGAAGGCAGTCCTAATGCCTATTAGGAGTGGATGCAACAAGGTCAAAACCAGACAAATCTTTTGAAAGTTATCTCAGAACAAAGAGACAAATACAGAATGAGAATGCCCAGAAGTTGAACTGAACCTGAATCTTGGCTACCTTCCTTTCAATTAATTTTTAAACAGTATTCTGCTTTTCCCCAGTAGACTGTAAGATCCCACAGTTTGTGGGAGTAGATTAGAGTGTTGGATTGTGGACTCAAAACTGTCCTTTGACATTTACTACCTATGTGACTAGCAAATCACTTAACTTCTCTGATGTATAAAATAGGGAGATTAATACCCAAAGCTCATGAACTTGCTGTGTGACTCAACTATTAATCTTTGAAAATGACTTATATGTTGCTTTTTAAAAAATTGCCGAGATCCAGAATTGTTCTTCATTTTGTCTTTGCATCCTCAGAATCAGCACAATTCCTTGAACACAGTAGATTTTTTAATAAATGTTTATGGAATTAGCACACCTACTATGTGCTTTTCCCTTTGAGGGCACTATAGGGTAAAAGAGAAATACCTAGCAGAATCTCTATAATCAACAAATGATTTTAGTAACTGAGCAAGAAACCCCTAAAATGAAAGTCACAGTGATTTCTCATTTGTTGAATGTCCCTCAGGTGCTCGATGTTTACGGGAAAAGGCAATAGTAATGCGGCACTGTCTGATGAAAGAAAAGATAATATTTTCATTTAAAAACAAGAAGTTATGAAGCATCGTGACTTTCTAGTTAAAAATACAGTGATGCATGAGGGAAAACTCTATTGCTTATTAGTAATGTATTGTGTCAGATTTGCCATCTGATTACATTAGACAGAAAAGGTTATCATCAAGCACAGTTTGATTTGAGGTCAACTTTGTTAATTTTCATTTTCCTGGGGCTGTGACCCACAGGATTTGAGATAGGAGCTTAGAATCAATAGGAGATGAAGATCTCTTGAGACTTTGTTTTTCTGATGTAGGTAATCAGTTCTTTGAAAAATGAGAGTTTTAAAAAGCTACAGCCATTTGTACAGGTTTTCAAACCCGGTGCAATCATAATTATTCTTATATATTAATAATAACTTATATTTATATAGTGCTTTTGCAGATGAGGAAAAACAGACTGGTAGAATTCAATGAATGACCTGTCCAAGGTCACATAGCGATTAAATTGGTTAGGCAAAATTCATACTGACTCTGAGCCCAGTGCTACATCCAATGTGATACTAAAGGTCAAAGATGTTGATAAAATTTTGAATTATGTGGAACCTCAGAGATTTTGCAGATGAGGAAAGGGAGACCCAGAAAGGTTGTACGTTCTGTTGTCCACGAACCTGAGATCACACAGTTAATAAATAATACATCTGGAATTGGAGTCCAGATCTCTCAGCTCCTAATCAAATTCTCTATGCTCCAAAGCATGATATGATTTCTTGCAAAACTGCTTTCACTGCCAGGGTCCAACACTAACTCTTTCAGACTTCATTTTCTTTTTTCTTTTTCAGTTTACATTTATTTGTTTGTTGTGTTTTGTTTTTTTGTTACATTAAATTTCCCATGTATCTCCCTCCTTCCTTCCCTCTCTCGCCTCCCAGAACTAGAAAAGGCATCATTTGAAAAAAATATATATGCATATATATATATAATAACATGTATATTTTTATCAATGTAGACTTTATTTTCTAATAAGCTTCAGGGGAAAGAGAAACTTCCTTTTAATTTCAGTGTAAAGAATTAGACTGGAAATATAGGCTCTCAAAATAATGTACCCAATCAAAGTTTATCTTTAGTTTATCTTAGATTAGTTATATCTTTCACCATATCACTAATCCTTAAATCCAGGCAAAATATAGGAGCCTGGCATTAGGAATTGAATAGAAACTCCTTGATCATTTAATCCAACTCGGTTATTTTATAATTTAGAAAACCAGGAGCCAGAAATTTCAGCAATTTGCTCAGGTCCAAAGGATAGAGTTGGGATCTAACTTAGGTCCTCTGAGTCTAACTCCATCACTTATTCTTCTACGTCATTCTTCCTGAATTACAGGAAGAGAGTAAAGATCTGTGGTTTTTGGTAACTTTTGCAAGACCCAAGATCAATACAGTACATCAATCCACATCAAGCAATTAATTAGAAAGCATTTATTTAATATTTTCTATCTGACAGTTACCATGCTACATGATGATATAAATAAAAGTAAAAACAGTTCATGTCCTCAAAGAACTTATATACTAAAAGGCAAACATGAAAATTAAAAGTTACATATAAGCTACAAACAGAGTAGAAGGAAAGGAACCCTAGAAGAGCAGTTATCTGAGACTAGGAAGGGAATAGAAGACAACCAATTTAAAGGCAATGGCCCAGAAAAGCATTGAGGAATGAAAGGATTGGAGGTCCCAGTGATGATGGAGACAATGCTTGGGATCTAAAAGCATAGGAAAGATAGAATTATAAATAATTATTATCACATAAAGAAATCTTGGAGTTCATTGACTATGGAACTTTTGTGGATAATTTCAAGAACAAATATATAACCATCTCTGTGCATAACTAAGGCCAAGGAAACTGAGTAACTTGAGGAACTGGGAAATTAGAGTCTTTGAGAGAATATTAATCTATATGTTGAAATCCTTTAGTATGAGGGCAGAAGTTGGGTTACAGAAAAAAACCAGGCACTGAATTCATTAAGAGGAGGGAGAAAATGATGTACACCAGGAACTGACTGGGAAATAAATTTGTATAGTACAAACTTTGAAGGAGTAAAGATTACTGAGGGAACATGATAGAGACAGAATCTGGAAGTGACAATGGGAAACAAAGAGTATTCCAACTCCTGAAGTGGGAGTGGAAGATAGTTAGTATGAGAGAAACCCATCCCTGTTACACCCCAGATCTGAATTAACTCTTCCATCATGAGAAGAGCAGAAGTGTAAAGTGCCATCTCTCTGGTCAGACAGTTTACAATTTAGCTAAGAGGGCAGGTCATTCAATTTAGTGATTCAAATTAGGATATTTATTGAGGGTTTACATTCTTTGGAGCATTGTGCCATTCACTGGGGTAGAAACCAGATAATAAGATATAGTCATGGCCCTAAAGGAGTTTATAGTCTAGTAGGGAAATAAAGAAGCAATCATAGATAACTATAATACAAAATAACACTTGTTTATACATCAGAAAAGTACATAACAAAATATTATAAAAGGTCAGAGGAAGGAAGACTATTTCCAACAAGAAGGCTTTATGGAAAAGATTGCTTTAAAAGGATGAGTAAGAATTTATCAAGTAAATCAAAACAAGGAGACATGTGGAAAAGCATAATACCTAAGTATAGAAACAAGAGGGCAGAGGGAATATTTGGTAGAGTGAATTCCAGTTTGGATAGAATGTACAGTGTCAGAAAGGAGTAGAGGTGATCAGCCTTGAAAGGCAGAGTGAAGTTCAATGGTGGAGGACTTTGACCTTGCAAAATAGTAAACTGAGTTCAGTAAAAATATAGAGAAGGAGGAAGAGATTGGAGTAAATTAGTGTGGGTAGGTATGATGAGCTAGACTTGGAGAATGAATAAGATTTGTGCCAGCAGCAAAATAACATCTCGAAAATGATGATTTCCAAAGAAATACAGACTTTCAAAATAAAGTACCCAAACAAAGGTGCTTAGTGAAATATTTTGAGAATTTCAGAATGGAAAATAGTCTTTGTCATATTTTTTAAGTTGAAAAATGAACACCTGAAATACTTTGTCTGCAAGATGACCAACTACCAGTTTGACTAATTTATTTTTTCATTGATTTTCATGATCGACCTCTTCAATTAAATTAATAACCTGGCATCACAAGATTAACAACACTAAGTCAAAATCTTGCCAGGATGGTAGTAAGAGAAGCAAGCTCATCTCTTTCATTTCATTGGTTTCTTACTGGGTAATTTTGTCAATGCTTCCTTTCAGAACAAAGCTCCCTGGTTGCCCTACCTCAGCATTGTCTGTATCCTAGGCATAATTGCCTCATTCTGCAGTGGACCAGGTAAGGCACTTGTCTTCTCCCTTCTAAACTCTGGCATTGTTCAGCACCTCGTTGAAGAGTTTATAGACACATGGAATATTGCATTCAATTCAATTTAACCAGCATTTATTAAATATCTAGGCCATGCAAGCCACTATTCTGGGTCCTAGGGATACAGAGAAAAAAAAATTTAAGATGTTCATATCTGGCTTCAGATACTTCCTAGCTCTGTGACCCTGGGCAAGTCACTTAACCCCAGCTGCACAGCCCTTACCACTCTTCTGCCTTTAAATTTAGTATCAATTCTAAGACAGGAGGAAAGGGTTTTAAAAGAATATAATACAGGGTGTATTGGATATCCAAGGAAAACTGGTTGCTACTATGCTAGAGCTATCTTTCTAAAACACAATTTTTTTTAGGGGCTAAGGAATTTGAGTTCTAGTCCCAGCTCTTCTATGAATTCAGTATGTAACTTCAGATAAGTCCTTTAGGTCCATAAAATGAGGTTACTTGACTAGTTAAAGTATAAGAACTAGCTCTGATATTCTAAGTTCAATGTTCTAAGGTACTTTCCAACTCTACCTTTCTACATGCTAAAGTCTCATCCATCATGTCATTCTGTGTCCCACACTCTCAGGTTCTTGTCATCTCAGATATTCTTTGTTCTAATAGCTATTTTTCCTCTTTATATCTATGACCTACCAACATTCTATTTTTTATTCTCTAAGATTTTGTACTTTCTGCAAAGCATCACATTCAAACAGTCAGTCAGCATTAATCAGTCTCCTTTGTTCCAGATGCTGTCCTAGGTACTAGGCATTTAAATACAAAGAAAGGAACTCCCATTATTCCCAAGGAGCTAACATTCGAATGTGGAAGATGTACATACTTACATGCAGAACAAATATAAAGAGAACAAAATACAAGGTGGTTAGGGAAAGAGAGTGTTAGCAGTTAGACCACCAGGAAAGATTTCATGTACAGTGATGTCGGAATCTTGAAGGAAAAGAGGGATTCTTTGAGATGGAGGTGAGAAAGCAGTGAATTCCAGGGCTAGGAGGTAGCCAGTGAAAAGGTTTAGATATGAGAGATAGGGTGCCATATGTGAGGAACAGGGTGAAAGCCAGTTTGGCTTGACCATAAAGTATGAGAAAAGGAATAAGATAGTTGGGGCCAAACTATGAAGGGCTTTAAAAATCTAAACAGAGGACTTTATATTTTATTCTAGAGGCAAAAATTCTAGGAAGCCACTGGAGTGTGAGCAGGAGAGTGACATTAGGTCAGATCTGCACCTAAGGAAAATCGTTTTTGGCAGCTACATGGAGGATCTACTGAGTGATGACAGGCTTGAGGCAAGGAGACCAATTAGGAGACTTTTGCAATGAAAAAGGTGAGAGGTGATGAGTACCTGAAACTGGAGTATAACTGAGTGAATAGAGGGAAGGGGGTGGATGTGAGAGGTTCTAAACAGATAACAATGGTAAGATTTAGCAATTGATTAGATTTGTAGAGTGAGGAAGAATGAAGGATTAAAGATAACACAGAGATTATGAACCTGGGAACCAAAAGAAAATGCTTTGATATTTCAAGGCACATACATATATAAGGAATAACCAATACCTGGCCTGTAAGTAAATTTTAAAAGCCCTAATCTATAGAGCTTTGTGGAACAAGAAAGGATTATTCAGGCTGCTCCAAAAAACTTTTGTCCCCTTTGGATTCAGAGAAAAGATGTTTGCCAAAGTTGGCAGAACATGCCCCCTCCTTGTCTCTTCTTTCTCCCTTCCTTCTTTCCTCTGTTGTTTTACAAACATGCCATGAATGGATTGAGGGGAAGACTCCTTTTGTCACATTCTTGGCAATGTGCAAACATCCCTGGTGAAACTAAGACAAAAACTAATTAGAAGCACAGAGACAAACACAATGTCATTCTCATGAAATCTAAGAATGTTAGAATGAATGTTAGATATCAACTCCAATTCCTTCATTTGTAAGAGGAGGAAAAGGAATGCTCAGTGAAGAAACATGCTTTACTTAATGATATATGGGTAGCCAAAGCCTGGATTCCAATATAGCATCTATTACTCCAAACACCATAATAGAATGAATAAATTTGATTCTTCCCTTCATCCAAAGGAGAATGTATTTCTTAAACACAAAAAGGTAGAATTTTTATATTATATCTAAAATTTCCTTTCATATTCCAGCTTACATTCAAATATTTACATGTCATTATCTAAGCTACCTCTGCCACGTTTTTAGGGGTCAAGAGGTGGAAATGAATGGTCACCAGTACTAAGCCAGGAATAATGAGATTGGGATGCATATTTGTGATACATTGTTTGTGGAGGTGGAGGGGCACATTGAAGAAGTGGTGCTGACTGTGATCTAAGAATATTAAATTGTAACAGCCATTAACTGCCTACTATGTGTAGGACACAGTGATGAGTCCTGAGTGGCACTACAAGACTGAATAGGACATGGTCCTCATCTATCTAGAGGTGTTACCATCTTTTAGTGGAGGTAAAGCATGGCAGAAAAAGAAAAAGAAAAATTTATAGTACAAAGCAGAAGGTGAAAGTGTATGAAAGCTCCCAAGAGAATAATCAGAATCTCATTAGATTGGGTAGGCAGCATATTTCAGTGAAAAAAACACTGACTCTGAAGCAAGAGGATCTGGGTTCAAATTCTATCTGGTAATCATTGCCTTTATGACCCTTGGCAATTTTCTCTAACCTCTCTTAGTTCCTTAGAGCTAACATGAAGATTAGATTCTATCTCCAGTTCTAGATGCTTGTGATGCCTCCTTGAACTTCATTATGATGTATTGGAAAGAGCAATGGCTCCTTGAGTCAAAGAAGCTGAGTTCACATCCCAGCTCTCCTGCTTGATGTCAATCAAATCTTTGTAAGGTCTTTGGGTTTCCAGTCCCTTATTCTGTAAAATGAAATTGAACTAAATAATTCTTTTTTAATTGAAAATTTTTATTTAATTGATTTAGAATATTTTTCCATGGTTCCATGATTCATGTTCTTTCCCTTCCTCCCACCCACCCCCCATAGCCAACGAGTAATTCCACTGGGTTTTACATATATCATTGATCAAGACTTATCACTATTTATTAATATTATTATTAATTATTAATATTTGGATTAGAGTGATCACTTAGAGTCTACATCCCCAGGCATGTCCCCATCAACCCATGTGATCAAGCAGTTGTTTTTCTTCTGTGTTTCTATTCCCACAGTTCTTTCTCTGAATGTGGATAGCATTCTTTCTCATAAGTCCCTCAGAATTGTCCTGGATCATTGCATTGCTGCTAGTACAGAAGTCCATTACATTCCATTGTACCACAGTGTATCTGTCTCTGGGTACAATGTTTTTCTGGTTCTGCTCCTTTCACTCTGCATCAATTCCTGGAGATCATTCCAGTTCACATGGAATTCCTCCAGCTCATTATTCTTTTTAGCACAATAGTATTCCATCACCAACAGATACCACAATTTGTTCAGCCATTCCCCAATTGAAGGGCGTCCCCTCATTTTCCAATTTTTTGCCACCACAAAGAATGTGGCTATGAATATTTTTGTACAAGTCTTTTTCCTTATTATCTCTTTGGAGCATAAACCCAGCAGTGGTATGGCTAGATCAAAGGGCAGGCAGTATTTTAAGGCCCTTTGAGCATATGAACTAAATAATTCTTGAGGTCCCATATTATTTTAACTCCTAGGTGGTACAATGGATAGAGTGCCAGGTTTAGAGTCAGAAAGACACTTTTTCATGAGTTCAAATCAGGTCTTAGGTCTTACTAGACATATGATCTTAGGCAAGTCACTTAACCCTATTTGCCTCAGTTTCTTCATCTATAAAATGAATTGGAGAAGGAAGTGGAAAATCACTCCATTTTTCTCTGCCAAGAAAACCCAAAATGGAGTCTTGAAGAGGTAGGCATGACTGAAAAACAAGATTATATATATATATGTGTGTGTGTGTGTGTGTGTGTGTGTGTGTGTGTCTGTGTGTCTGTGTGTCTGTGTGTCTGTGTGTGTGTGTATAATATCCACTTTGGCTAACTGATCTTAGAAGATATTTATGCTATCCCCTTGAATCTAGCTAGAGCTCTCAACAGTAAGGACAATTATGGGAGGGTAGAAAAGTGTGGAAAAGGTAGGGTCCAGAAGAGAGGCACCATGGTAATGATATCCTTCAGCATGAGGGCTCGGTGGATATTTCAGGCCAGACTCTGCTACTGTGTGATTTTAATATATTATTCTTTTGAGATCTATAACCTCATTTGCAAAATGAGGAGGTTAAATACCTAACATTCTATGGTCTATAATCTTATTTATTCCTACTACTTAATTTTAGAGGTAGGCAGGACAGATATTTTAATCCCCTTTTTGTTTGCTGAAGTGTAAGGAGATTAAATAGTATTCTAATGATTTCACAGCCAAGTGAAGGCTAGAACCAAAATCTCTGAACTCCCTGCACTGAACTCTCTGTCAATCATACTGAATCTCTTACATTCCGTAGTTTTTTATCCTCATCCATACATCAATCCATCACTGCATTTATATCTTGGTCATAGTATAAGGGATATAAGTACAAATAGTGAAATAATCCCTACACTCACAGATTTTATTGAGTTTCCTTGATGTTAGTCACCTTTGAAACTGGCTTCTGGGGCTCAGAGAAATGCACAAAAAGAAAGAACTTGCCAAGAGAATTTGGTAAGTCATTTTTCCATTAAAAAAAAAACAGATTAGGAAAGAGGAGTATTTTTTTTAGCAACTAAGAGTGGTTGCTGTTGATCACTCATAAATCATGTTCATGTCAAAATGAAAAGACACAATTTTCCCCTTCTTACATAGTTGTCAGATTTGTTTGAAGAAGATGAAAGAAAATATTTCTCTCCTAGTATTTTTTCTCTATTTTAGATAATTTCTTAGGATAGAGTCCTACACCTTAGTATCCTAGACTCAGTTTGACTGCACTGCATTAGTACAGAAGTAAAATGGGAAATTATATCAGTAATGTATAATTATGTTTAAATAATTATATCATTTTAAGTATAGGAAGGAATACAGTCACCTAAAAGACCTACTTTTAGTATCCTTCTTTTTGACTTGAGGAAATTTATTTTAGATGAATAATTCTCACACAGTAACAACTACTCTTATTCCCCATTTAGGAACCTAAGCAGAGTTTGGGTTCTCTGAGTAATTAGTGTTTGAGATGAACTTTGGTTTACTAGAAACATCTGGATAATTATACAGCAGATAATATTATAGTGTGTGTGGATAGGTAGGCTTTGGGTTAGGAAGCTGGAGAAAAAAGTCTACCTTTTTTCTTAAGACTTCCCTGAGCTTGAATCCTCCACTTTAGGTTGTTCACAGAACCAAAGATTCTTCTGAATATCTCATATCTCACCATATATCTCTCTTTGCTCCATTTTTACTTCAATCTCCCAAATCCAGATGTTTAGAATCTCTTCTTCCTTCCTATTGAGACAGCTTTTCCCTTTTATTCAAATTGCTTAGGATATGACTCGGTTTTTCACACTGACTATGATTGATTCAAGAAAGTGTATAGGCCCTGTTCACACACAGCTCTAATTATCAGATTCAAATATAAAAAAGTATTTTACCTAGTCAAAGCACCAGAGTTAATTGGGGTGATTTTGAATTTGTCCTTTAAAGTAATAACTAATAACACGAGTGCCAGTTGTTTCATTAAGCCTTCCTTTCACAGATTTCTCTATCTCTTCAAATTTCTTTTAGCTTGCTGATTAGGCCCTTTTTTATACTTTACTAACAATCAATCAATAAGAATTTATTGCTCATTCTCAAGCTTTTACTACAATATGTTCCAAACATGGTACTAGGAATTAAGGTTATAGATATAAAAATGAGTTATAACCTGTCCTCAAGAAGCTTACAGTCTATCATTTTAATCACATGCTTTCTTATATCATAGTTGAATTTTACACTTGCCCTCTCCAACTGCATCCCCCTAAAATTTCAAGTTCCTAGAGAAAAGGACCCTTTGTGTTTCTAGCATCTAGCACAGGTTCTGACACATACTAAGTATTTATTAAATGCCAGTTGATGAATAAAGTATAAAGCAATTGCAATTTACAAAGCATTTTCACCCTTAATAGAAAGATGTGAGGGGAAATAGAAAGTAGGTAGCTAAAAACATTTGACATTTATATAGAATTTTAAATTTTGTAGAATGTTTTACTTTTATGTATGTGTATGTATGGAGATATATGCATATGATATAATTATTTAAACATAATTATATATTACTGATATAATTTTCCATTTTACTTCTGTACTAATGCAGTGCAGTCAAATTTAGTCTAGGATACTAAGGTGTAGGACTCTGTCCTAAGAAATTATTTAAAATAGAGAAAAAATACTAGGAGAGAAATCTTTTCTTGTAGACGATATGTATGTCACTTGAAGTAATTTCTTCATCTGAGACTTAATATGACTTGAATCTCGTACCATTTTTATCTCTAGCATTTCTTTTCCTGGGGATAACAATAAGTATTGACATTATAACTTAGCTGGATGGTTAACTTTCTAATCCTTCTTCCCAAGTCAGCTAAATGACAGCAATGAAGAAATTCTGTCAGAAAGCAGTGCAGGGTTCTCAAGCAAATAATGATGATTGACCTTGTGTTTCATTATTCCTAAATCTCTAGCCTTCTCCATCTCCTGATGAATAATAAACCTGGTGCCTCATCATGAACCCAGTTTTCATGAATGTAAAACTATTGGACACTCTCCATCACTTCCCCCTCATGTGGGGAATCTGTGTCCCCAAAGCCCAGATCAGCTAGAAGCAGACATTGCTCATCTTCATGATGCAACCGGTTTCTGAATAAATCTTTTCTATATTTAAGAAATCATATTAACTAAATGCTCTCTCTGAGAAACTTTTAATTCTCCTTTGTCTGTTGAAAAAGTACCAAAATTCATTTGGAATCAAGTACTGTGAGGAAGCGAGGGAAACAGTCTAGCCAGATTCCAATTTCCATTTGGATTCTGAATTATTTTTAATGGAATTTCTTTTTCTTAATGAGCATCCTTCCCCAACCATGAAGGAAAAAGAAAAACAAAACCTTGTAAAAATATGCATAGACTAGCAAATAAATCCCTGCATTATCCAAATCCAAAGCATGTCTCATTTTGAATCATCAAGGCAGCCTTTACTGTCAATGGATAAAACACTAACATCAGGAAGAACCGAGTTCAAATATGACTTTAGATACTTACTGGCTGTATGACTCTAAGCAGATCACTTGACCTCTGCCTAAGTCTCCTCATCTGTAAAATGGGAATAATAATAATACCTGCCTCCCTAAGTTCTTGGAAGAATCAAATGAATTAGTATTTATAAAGTGCTTTATTTACATAGTATAGCACCATTTTTTATTTATTTTACTTTTATTACTAATTAATTAATTGAATGATAATTAATTAATAAATTAAAGTATTTTATTATACTTTATTTACATAGTATAGCACTACTATTAATTATTACTAGCTTTGTGACCTTGGAAATCACTTAACTTGGCTGTCTCAGTTTTCTCTTGGAAAAAGGGGATAATAATAGTCATAGGATTGTGAGGATAAAATGAGGCGATCTTTGTAACATTCTTTGCAAAACCTAACATGGTATATAAATGTAAATTGTCAACATCATTATTACTCTCTTATTTTAAAGATCTCTGACAAAAAGCAGGTGGCTTTCTTCATCACTGGTCCTCTGAAAGCATGGTTGGTCATTGCTTTGATCAGAGTTCTTAAGTCTTCAAAGTTCTTTATTTTTATAATGTTCTTATTAGAATGTAAATTGTTCTTCTGAAAAGCATCATGGTCATTGATGAATGAAGGTCAGAAGTGAAGACCAGGAAAAGAGCTCGATAAATCTAATAAAAGAAGTTAAAATGGATGAGGTACATTCAGATTTGTATGGTAATTTCTTTCCAACTACTCTATGGAATCTGTAGCACAATTTTATAGATGAAGAAATTAAAGATCAATGAAAGTGAAGGGTCTTGCTTATAGCAGGCAACCAAGCAGTTGGGAAGCAAAACAAACAAACAAAAAAGCAAAAGTCTTTTGACTTCAAGTCAGACACTTATTCCATTGTCCATGGCTGTCTCTCTGTACCGCTATGCATTTTTCCAATTATTGAACGTGAATGATACTCCTGTTGCTTATAGAAAAAGATGTGAATTTACCTGAGGCAATTTATGGAGTGGGCAGATAAACTAAACAGAAGAAGCACTGAGTATCAGAGTTGGAAGGGACTTCCTGGGCCATCTAATGCAATCTATAACTGACCATGAAAAGAATAGTTTTTAAAAAAGATGTCATTTTCCCAATTACATGTAATACTAATTTTCTACATGAGTTTTCTGAAGATCCAAATTGGCTCCCTCCCTTCCTTCTCTCCCTCATCTTTAAAATGATAAGCAATTTGATCTGAGTTATACATGCAGAAGATATTTCCATATTGTTCATTGTTATAAGAGAATGCTCATCAAACCAAACCCCCTCAATAAAAACACAAATAAACTAAAGTGAAAAAGCTTTGATCTGTAATCTGACTCCAGCAGTTCTTTCTCTGGAGGTGGACAGCATTCTTTTTTATAACTCCTTCAGAATTGCCCCAGATCATTGTATTCCAGACAGTAGCTAAGTCTTTCCCATTTGATCATTGTGCAATATTACTGGTACTGTGTGCAGTGTTTTTCTGGTTTTACCTATTTGAATCTGCTTCAGTCCCTGCAGATCTTTCCAGCTTTTTCTGAAATCATCTTGCTTACTATTTTTTATAGCACAACAATATTCCATCTCTAATATATACCACAGTTTCTTCAGCCGTTCCCCAATTCAGTGATGGGCAAACTTTTTAAAGAGGGGGCCAAAGGAAAGGAAATGTTCGTCTGTCAGTCTGTTTCTGAGGCAGCTTTTTTGAAGTTTCATTGTATTGTATCCTACTCACCGTATTTGTCAGATTAGGAATAATGTCGGGCAGCCAGATAGAACATTTCAGGGGACCACATCTGGCCCTTGGGCCGTAGTTTGCCCATCACTGCCCCAATTGATGGGCATCCCCTTAATTTCTGATTCTTTGTTACCACAAAAAGAACTGCTATAAATATTTTTGTATAAGTAGGTCCTTCCCATCCCCACCTTTTTATATCTTTGGGGTACAGACCCAATAGTGATATTACTGGATCAAAGAATAAGCACGGTTTTATAGCCCTTTGGACATAGTTCCAAATTGCCCTTCAGAACGGTTAGATCAGTTCATAACTCCACCAAAAATGCATTTGGGTCCCAATTCTGCCACATCCCTTCCAACATTTATCACTTCCCTTTACTGTCATATTGACCAGATATGTGTGAGATGGTACCTAAGCATTGTTTTAATTTGCATTTCTCTAATCAAGAGTGATACAGAACATTTTTCTCATGATTATTGATAGCTTTGATTTCTTATTTCTGAAAATTGCTTGTTCATATTCTTTGACCATTTGTCAACTGGAGAATGGCTTTTATTCTTACAAATTTGACTTAGATCTCTATATATTTGAGAAATGAGCCCTTTATCAGAGACACTTATAAAAAATTTTCCTCCAGTTGATTGTTTCCTTTCTAATCTTGTTTACGTTGGTTTTGTTGGTTCAAAACATTAAAAATTTAATACAGTCAAAATTATTTATTTTGCACCTTATAATATTCTCTATCTCTTGTTTAGTCATAAATTCTTTCCTTCTCCATAGGATCCGCCAGGTAAACTATTTTATTCTCCCCTAATTTACCCTAATTTACTTACATATTATCCTTTATGTCTAAATCATATACCCAGTTTGACCATGTATTGGTATAGGTTGTGAGATATCTGTCTATGCCTAGTTTCTGCCACACTATATTCCAGTTTTCCCAATAGTTTATGTCAAATAGTGAATTCTTATCCCCAAAGCTTGGATCTTTGGGCTTATCAAACATGAGATTGCTAAGGTCATTCACCCCTGTATGTTTTGTATCTAATCTCTTCCATTGACCCACTTTCTATTTCTTAGTCAGTACCAGATTGTTTTGAGGATAACTGCTTTATAATACAGTTTGAGATCTGCTATTGTTAGGCCACCTTCTTTCACATTTTTGTTTTCAACAATTCCCTTGATGTTATTGATCCTTTTTTCTTCCAGAGAAATTTTATTATTTTTTCTAGTTCTATAAAATAGTTTTTTGGTTATTTGGTATAGCACTAAATAAGTAAATTAACAGGAAGAATTGTCGTTTTTGTTATAGTAGCTGTCTATCCATGAGCAATTAATATTTTTCCACTTCTTTAGATCTGACTTTGTTTTTGTGATGTTTTATTTTATATATATATATGCATATATATA
>NC_058135.1:210140177-210149263 GCF_016433145.1 Gracilinanus agilis
CATATATATATATATATATAATTCTTGTGTTTGTCTTGACAAGTAGATCTCCAAATATTTTCTTTTGACTAGAGTTGTTTTAAATAGACTTTCTCTTGCTGTTGGACTTTGTTGTTAATATATGGAAATGCTAATGATTTATGTGGAGTTATTTTGAATCTTGTAACTTTGCCCAAGTTATTATTTCAACTAGTTTTTAGTTGATTTCTAAGATTCTCTAAGTATACCAGCATATCATCTACAAAGAGTGATGGTTTCGTTTCCTTATTGCCTATGGGTATTCAATTTTGCTAAGGACTTTTTCTGCATCTATTGAAATAATCATGTGATTGCTATTAGTTTTGTTATTGATATGGTTGGTTACCAATGTAGATCCATATTGCTGAGGATTACTGTGAATCTGCAATAAGGATGCTAAAACTGGAGAGTGGCTACCTCTCCCATAGCATATCCAGGTCTGACTTTTTATGTCAAATTTTCAGGAACTAAAAGAGAAAATAGGAAGGGAAGTGGCTTATCAGAGGAATTGGACCAGTGAGGAAACACATGCTAGGTAGGAATTTTCATTTGTTTATCCTCTGAACTTGCAGAGGCCAGTCCTCCTAGATTTATGCTTGCTTAATCACCAGTGCATTAACTGGGGAGTGAGGCTTATGATTACGTAGCCCGTCAACTCAACTAATCCATCATCTGATGAAAATAACTCCTTGAATACATATTTGCATTAAATGAGCTAGTGCAAACAGTTCTGATTTAATTTTTGAGTGGAAAATTAAGCATTATTGACATATATAATACACCACCACCAAGAAGAGAGCAAATTCTTTGCTCAATGATGGTATTATATGTCTATATCTATATCTTCTCTCAGCTTTGCTTTATTTTTCAACTACAGTGTCTAAAAACAAAACGCCAGAGAGACAGAGATAGAGAAATAGCTAGAATTAAACAGAATGAACAGTAGGAATTGAGGTAAAGAAAAAGAAACAGAAAAAGAGACTAAGAGAAAGTAAGCAAAGAGATGCTGAGAAATCCAGTGAGTTGTGGTGGTAGGAGAAAGAGATAGGAAGAAAGCATGCAAAACACCCAAATCCAACATACACAGACTAAATAGTCTCAATCAAATATGTGTATATCTATATAAACAGACTATAAAACTTGACTGAAGGTACATTATTGTAAAGGGAAAAACTACTAAAATATTCCTTCCAGTTTCCTCCAAATAGTTGCTGTTGGGAATTATTTTAAACAGAGATTTTATAGCTGGTAAGATAATTTCTAATATATAAAACAGTGCCACTCTTCTCATTAATTTTTTTTTGTTTTGGAAGATAGAGTTATTTTTAATAAATATATTAGTTAACATGTAATGGTCTTCTTGTTATTTTAAAATTAATAATAATCATCATTATTACATTATTAAATATATATTAAATATATAGCTATAAACCTTACTATCTCCTTACCTCTTAAAGACTGAAATATTCAATAGATCTGCAGAATGTTTATTAGCTTTTATGAGAAAGGACCATTCTTTAGATAATTGAAATCTATAGTCATCACCTTATCTTGGTTCTATTGTCAACTTTAAAAAATCTGTTTCTGTAAATCCACATCCATTTCTCCTTCCTTCTTCTCTTCTGCTCTCACTCATGGACCAGGGGGCTAGGAAGCTCTAAGAAAATATTCTTTCCTGTTAAGACTCCTTCAGCTTCATAGGAGGGACACTATGAATTTAGACCACTTGATTTATAGTGTTAAAGAGCAGCCATATAGACTAAAAAGCTTTCAGTGAGAGAAGGGCCATTTCTAAGGGGATAAGATATGTTCAACATACCCATAAAAATATCTCAGTCTTTCTTTAATCATGAGACAAATCCAAACAGCCTGAGACAAAATAAATTAATTGGCTTATCTCTAGAAAATTTAATGTAAATATACATATATAAGTATTCTTTGTGATATCTTCCTAAATCACTTTTGAAAAAGAAGCTCTCTCAGGGCATTCCAACAGAGAGAGCATTTCTGAGATGGAGTTTGATCTCTATTTTTCTAAGTTTATAAGTGCCCCTCTCAAAAAAGAAATATAAATCTAGGACCTATCATCCCTGACTACAATTAAAACTACCCTGAGTCTACAAATCCCCTTTAGTAGCTAATAGATGCAATATTCCTAATTATCACTTAAGAAATGCCTCATAGAGGAGCCAGAAAGTTATCACTCAGTTATTCCTTGCAATTAATATCTTGCTGCTGGTAATCTTACATTTTCCAGAGTTGCACAGTTTGGCTTTTTCCTAATCATCTACAGGATACTATAACTGACATTATGCCCTTCTTTTCTTTCAAAAAGCCTTTCCTAATTAAAAACTCTGCTTATCACTCAAGTCCTCCTTGAATTCATTTTCCAGAGAAACCCCACTTTACCCTCGTAATTCCCAGAACACTCCCATCCACAGTCTTTTTTGCTCTTCCAAACTAGTTGGTGTCTGGATATACTTCATCAGGGGGTGAGTTAGCCAATATTGGAAATGTTAAGAGCCTATTTGTTGGGGATGTCATATACTTTATATTTTGGTTGAGAGTTGAACTAAATTAATCCACAAAATCCTTCCCAAACCTGGGATTCTAATTTTTTATTTGCATATCTCTTCTATGTACCTAAGTATTTAGATATTGTTTTCTCCTTTAGAATGTCAGCTTCTTGAGGGCAAAGACTGCATTTGAGAATATCTTTTTTTTGCCTTTCTTTGTATTTATCACCAGTATTTAGTTAGCACAGGGCCTGGCACAAAGTAAACAGTAACTATTGTTCATTGTCTGATTTGATATGGACATTGCAGATGACATGCAGAGTTGAGCCATTTATCTGCATGGGGGAAAATTGCAATGGAATTGATCACCTGATACAGAGAAAACCTTGATTTGGGATTTCCCAAAATAACACATTTAACTCATTGATTTCTGAAACTATAATTTTAAAAACTATTTGCTCAGCAGATAAAGTAAAGCTTTAGGAAATAATAAAATATCTGTCATTGAGTTCAGAAAACAGTGACTGTTTTATTAACCTTATTTTTACCCCAGTAAATGTGCTTTTGAAAAAATCATTGTATCGTTTCTTAAGCTCTTAATTAAATCCTTCTTTGACCTTAGAAAAGTCCTATCCATATGATTTCAAAGAGATTGGTCCCTTTCCAAATGCTCTTTTTTTTGCCATATGGGTTGAGATTCTTCTGTGAATCTGGGAGTAGGAGCAAGAAAGGGGAGGCATCTTAAGTTATTATATTTGATTCACAAGAATAACATTTCAGTCCTTCTGCCCAATAAGAGCTTTAGCTAACCTTTAGGTATATGAAGGTATATTGAAATTTTTCACTTGGAATATATTAAGAAATCTCAGATTACAACATGAAGAGTTCAGGTCAGTCCAGGCTTCCTTAAGGTTATGATTAAGAGACATTGGGAGGGTTTCCAAAAGAAGATAGGGTCTTACCTTCCCTGATTGTCTTTAAAAACAAGAGATTTTATACCAATTTAGGATTCTTTCATTGTGGTTTCAGCTGAAGGGCAGAGGGCTGAGTAGATAATCTTATAGGATTTCTTCAACCCTACAGGATTTGAGCATTCGTAATTGGGGCAGCCCCACACATCCTGTCTAGCCATTTAGTACTAGAAAAGAACCATGCTGATTCACTGCTGTTGTTCATCTAGTACCTTTAATATATATTCCAAGGAATATGCAGGAAACATTTCTAGTGGCACATGGGCACCTGTACTTTGTGTGTGATCATATCCATATGTATGTATGTGTGTATGTATGTATGTATGTATTATCTCACTCACAGGAGTTGAGTCAGTACATAGAATTTCCATCTCTAACAGGCTAGAAAAATATGCTGAGAATAGCTCATGTTTACATAGAATTTTGCAGGTTATAAAACATTTTCTTCCCAGTAGTTCTATGAGGTCTATAGTGCAAATGTGTTAAAAGCCCGTTCTACAGATGAGGAATTTAGAAAGTTCATAGCATCATAGATTTAATGTTGAAATGTAACTCAAGGGCCATCTAATCCAGTCTTTTTGAGGCTCAGGGTGTGAAATGCCTTGTCTAAGGTCAAATAGTTGCTGAGGGGGAACATTTGTGACTCAAACCCAAAGCTCTGGATAAGTCCATAGCCCTTGTCATTGTCTACTTCAAAAAAATAACTCTACCTTTCAGGAGTTTCCTTTACATTATAATAGAGTGGGAACCAATAAGGAAACAAGCAAGTAATAGAAAATATTTCAAAGGGAGGCAATACAAAAAAAGGGCAAAAGATATTTTGAAAAGACTTCCTGCAGAATTAGCTATTTAGTCTGCTTTGAAGCAATTTAGGAGAAAGCAAAGGGAAGGCAAATCCATTCCAGTCCTGGGTACCACATGTATTAAAGCATGGAAGTAGAAAGTGGGTTGCCATGTACTGAAAACAGCCAGCAAACTAGTTTGATCAGAATGGAGAGTGTGGGAATAGCATGAAATGTGACTGGAGAGCTAAATGGGAACTAGCTAACTGAAAGCTTCAAATGTCAGACCTCATGAAAATTTTATATTTTATCCTAGAGAGAACAGGTAGCCATTGACATTATTGAGTAGCATCTCTACTAGAACCTCCATTTCAAGAGGCCATCTATATTTTCATTCTCTTCCTCTGACTTTTCTCCCTAACTTTTCCTTTTTTTTAACCCATACTTTCTATCTTAGTAACAACTCTAAGACAGAAGGGCAAAGGCTAGGCAAATAGAGTTAAGTGTTTTGCCCAGGGTCACATAGCTAGGAAGTGCCAAGCCCGGCGGTTCCACTGTGCCACCTAGCTTCTCCTCCTAACTTTTTCTACAATGCCTCAGAGTGGACTCCCTTTGCCTCTTCACCTTTCCAGCTTCCTTTTTTAGCATTCTGAAATTAGAATGCAATCTCCTTGAGGATGGGGACGGTCTCTCGGTTTGTACTTGTATTCACACCACACAGTCATGCACACATATACACTGAGGAGAGTAACAGGCACATTGTAACTACTTAATAAATGTTTGCTGACTTGTTGACTTGAATAGGATTGTGGCAGAATATTAGTTTGGTGACTGTGTGAAAATTGTTTTGGAGAAGACATTTCTGAGGGACCTATGAGAAAGAATACTATTCACATCCAGAGAAAGAACTGTGGGAGCAGAAACACAGAAGAAAAACAACTGCTTGATCACATGGATGTAGACTCTCAGTGATCATCCTAGTGTAAATGTTAATAATATGGAAATTGGTCTTAATCAATGACACATGTAAAACCCAGTGGAATTGAGTGTTGGCTATGGGAGGGGGGCATGGAAGGAGGAGAGGGAAAGAACATGAATCATATGACCATGGAAAAATTTCTTAATCAATTTAAAAAATTGTATTGGAGAGGGCAGAAGCTGGAGAAAAAGAGGCCATTCAGAAGACTACTGCATTGGCTCTGTTGATAGATATTGAGAGCCTGACCAAGGGTGGAGATTAGTGAGTGGGAGGAAGGACATGAGTGCTGAGACTTGACAGGACTTGGTAACTGGATCCAGAAGGTGAGGGAGAATGAAGGGTCAAGGACATCCCTAGGATTACAAACAATAATGACCATTGGGATCATGGTGACATCGACAGAGAAATAGAAGTCTGAGAAAAAGGAGGAACCATTGTGACCTAACCTATTATTGGGATATCTAGGTGGTACCATAGGCATAGAATACCAGGCCTGAAGTCAGAAAAGACACATCTTCCTGAATTCTGATCTGTCCTTAGACACTTAATGACTGTGTGACCCTAGACAAGACATTAACCTTATATACCTTAGTTTCCTCATCTGCAAGATGTTCTGAAGAAGGAAAGGGCAAACCACTCCAATATCTTTGCCAAGAAATTTTCAAATGAGGTCATGAAGAGTCTGACACAACTAAAATGACTGAACAGTAACATTCTAATTTTAGCACTCAGTAAAAGATTATGATTACCCTCAATACAAGAAAAGTATTTCATGGAGGCAGAATTTAACTCAATATAAGGAAGAGTTTCTAAATAGTTAGTATTGTCCAAAAGTGAAGGATTTTGTCAAAGCAGTTCATGCTTCTAAGAGAGTCTCGGACGAGCAATCTCTAAAAGAATATTTCTTAACATGGAATCTGCGAACTTTTAAAAAAGATATTTCAACAACTACCACCCAGTATACTTGGTTTCTTTAATAATCCTAAATATTTTGTTTTGTTCATATAAAAACATTATTCCAAGAAAGGATCTATTGGCTTCACCAGACTACTAAAAAGATTCATGACCCAAAAAAATGTTAAGAACCTCTGTTTTAAGGTGAAACGTATCTTTCAACTCTGAAATTTTATGATCCAATTTGAAGTTCACCTTCCAATTTGAGTATCAAAGTATCACAGAAACTCAATTAGAAGATTATTCAAAAATTATTTAGCTCAACCCTGAAAAATACACCCCTTTCACACATACACACACACACACACACACACACACACACACACACACACAAAATGGTCCTTACTTCAGTGTGAAATTCCCCATCTCTCCAGCGATGGGACCCTTACCATCAAGACATACTATTCCATTTTTAAAAAGCTCAAATTTTTAGAAAACTTTTTTCAAAATCAAGAACAAATCTGCCTCTCTGAAATATCTACCCATTGCTTCTAGACATGGCCTCAAGAGAATAAGTCTAATCCTTATATATGACGATCCTTCAAATCCTTTCATGGAGCTACCATGTCTTCTATTGCCCAGGCTAAATGTCCCCAGTCCCTTTGCAGTCTTCATGTGGCAAGGGTCCCAGTGCCCTCACTATTCTAGTTGCTATGTTTTGGACTTTTCCTTGCTTATTAACATCTTTATGGCCTCCAACCCGTTGGTGAACAAGAGGAGTTTCTACCCCAGGTAGAAGGGTAGATGAGAATAATTTGATTCAACAGACATGAAGGCAGTGGAAGCTTATGAAGCTCTTAGAGCCTGGTTCAATATTGGAGATGCCAAGATCATCTACTGCTTCCCAAGCCATCTCGATGTTTGTCCTGCCACAGAACTTTGATGACTCTGGAAGAGAAAGTGAGGCCAATAACTTTGCATAACTCTACCTCACTTAAATCCAATTTATGCATGAGTTAAAAAACATCATCAGCGATGTTATTTTGGTCCTCTTTGTATATGAAGGACAACAATCAAGCAATCAACCAACCAATGTTCTTCTTAAAACAGAACTCCAGCACCGAAGTTCTTAAAAATAATACTCTAGCAGTGGTATGAGCAGGGCAAAGTACAGCATGGCAAATACCACTCTTACTTGGGTTGATGCACTTCTTATAGGAGTGATTCATAGGATGTAGAACTGGAAGAGTCCAAAGAGATTATCGAGTTTGACTTTTTCATTTTTCAGGCAAGGAAACAAAGGCTCAGAGAAGTTTAATAACTTGCTTAAGCACATGCCAGTAGTGCTAGAGACAGAACTTTAAACAATGGGATGACAAGGATGTTCTATTTCTCCTTAGTAAGCTGTATATTTTCCAATCAGTTTAGAAAAGAGCCTCATTAAAGAGTACTAAGACAGAGCCAATTTATTTTGCCTTGTTATAGTAATGGAAAGAAAAAATCTTCCTTCAGTAATCCCAGTGATGATAGAGGCTTTCTGCCCTGCCTCCAAAGGATGCCCCAGATCATGTAAAACGTTTTCATGGGACAATATGCCATTGTCTTAAGTTATCTCAATGGTTAAACTTTGACAAATTGCTTTACTCCTGCACACCCCCATATCCATCTGGGTAATGATGTTGGTAGACCCTGTGGGAGCCTCATAACTGTGCAATTCACCAATGCTGCTCTAAATAAATCCCACTGGAGTTGGAGCATATGGTACAGGACTGCGAGAATAGTACAAAATCAGGCTTTTAGCTCTAGGAGTGAATATTGTGTGTTATCTGCATATAAGCCACTCGTTAGAGAGATGTCTTGAATTGGAAAGATTCCTTAGCATCTCTTGAAAGAGAATAGCCCATAGTATAAAGGTATCAGGTACCAGGCAGAAACAAACATGTGTGCCTGGAATTGCCACTCAGCTCTTAATAAGCACAGGCTTGGGGAAGAAACCCTTGTTAGCTTGACAGGTACCTGCAGAATTGTTTCCTAGTAAGGAAGGAGCTTATCATTAACATGTCAGCTGGTTTCAGATTGTGTCGAGGCCATAATTTCCAACAGTGCTAATTCTCTGCTTTTTCCAAAAAATGTATGGAACAAGCTAGCCTTTACCATGGGTTGGCACAGGCCAACTGGGAAGCCACTAATTGATTCAGTTCTCGGTGAGTCCAAAATATCCTCCTGAGAACTTTTTCATTTGGTCACTTTGGGTGTGTTGTGATGGAAAATGATGAGAGAAGCAAGAATATTCTTCCATTAGTTAAAGACTCTGCCATTAAATTCCTTTTCTAATGACCCTTGTTGATGCCAACAAAGTGCAGGTTCTGAGAAAGGGATGTTAAACTCTTTTGTATGTTACAGACTTCTCTGGCAGTAAAATAAGACCTATAGACTCCTCAGAATGTTTAAATGAATAAACAAGGAATGAATTACATGGCAATAACATTATAAAAATACAGGATTTTACTTTCTAACATTTTTCAGCTCAAATTTTATTCTCTTATGCCTCTTTGCTCAAGCACTTGGTTGACAATATTTGGAGTCGGTAATTTGGATTCATTGTTCTTTCCAAAATCACACACACACACACACACACACACACACACACACATATATATATACTTATTTATATTTATATATTTATATCAATACATATATTTATCTCACATTACCCTCATGCATTATAAATATTTTGTGTATATATGTTGTATATACACATTATATATGTTATAATGCTCATATACACATATGTGTATATGCTATAGAAATAATATATAATTATGTGCATAATTATATATTATATATTTCTCCCTTCCTACATAATTTATATAATAAAATAATATATAATAAACCAAAATAATTATTTATACATACATATATATAT
>NC_058135.1:210152263-210182781 GCF_016433145.1 Gracilinanus agilis
AGGAAGGAAGGAAGGAAGGAAGGAAAAAAAGCAAGCAAGCAAGCAAGCAAGGGAGAAGAGGGAAAAACGGAAGGCACAATAATACAATTTTGTCAAGATGTTACTATTTTCTATTTGTGATTCTTCATTTTCTCAAAAGTGGCATTGAATCAGTCAACAAATGGTAAGAATCTATTATCTCTGGTGTTAAGGATACATAGAATCTCTAAATTCCTTCTATCATTTAATATTCTAAAATCTCTTCTAACTCTAACATTTTATGTTCTTTGTTCTAAACTATCACTTCATTAAAATATTTTTGTAAAGTTTGTTTGTTACATTAAAATACCCAAGTAACTCCCTCTCTTCCTCCCATTAGAGAAGGCATCATTTGACAAAAAGATATGTATATGTATAAAACTATGTCTTTCTTATTTCTATCTATCAATTGCTCAATGAAGGAGTTAAATGGAATGAGTTAAAAAACGAAAGTGAATGGGGAGGGAAAAAAAATGTTGATTAAACACCTACTGCATACAACACATTTTCCTTGGTACTAGGGGTGTGATGCGATGATGTTTATATGATTGAGTTCAGAAAACATTTATTAAACACATTTTCTTTTCCCTCAAGGTGTTCACAGACTATTAGAGGAAGTGTAAATATATACTACTTTAGAATAGGATATTATATAAAGAGTGTTTTATAGGGGTACAAACAAATTGTTAGATGAGAACCAAGCAAGAACCTCAGAACCTAAAATAGTAATGGCCCATCATCAGTTAATTTTGCTCAGTAAAGATAAACTTATGAACCAACATTTCCTTATACTGAGGCCAATTCTCTGTCCACTCCACCAGAGTGCCTCTGTATTTATGAGGTTACTAACCATAGGTATAAAGCAATGAGGTGACACTAAGAGACAACAATTATTCTTAGATTTTAGAAAGGAAAACAAAAGCCTCAGTAAGCAGAAGCTGCAGAAGGAATAGGTCTATTTGAACATGACATATTTCCAAGGCTCTCCTCTGTCTAAAGGTATCCTATTTTAAACATTTTTTTTACCTTGAGGGAGTTAGAGAAAATTTATCATTTCAAACATAAGGTGAGATGGGATGTTTAGGCATTAGTCAGAATAGAGTAAATCTGAAAAAAGAAAGAGTATATACTAACAGATACATGAATTAACTCTATTTTCTAAAGCTAAAGCAAAAGGCAAGTAGATTAGGTTGTATAATTAGTATTCACTGACATCATTTTTTCTTAAATGACAATTATTTATTTGAATTTCTTGAAGTCACATTTATTGAATAATAGAAGCTCAGAAACAGACACATCATAGAGTTGCATATATGATTTTTGGGGTAAACAAGAAATCCTGAAAGAATTAATCTGTGAATAAATTACCTTTCCCTCAAAACTGGCAGGGGTTTTTATGTGCCCCATTTCTTCTGAGTATGTTTTGGGGGAATGGAGCTAGGGATTTAGGATTCAGATTCCCAGTTAATGCCCCCAAGATGTGTTATATTCATAAGACCATAGGAGTTAGAGCTAAAAAAGGAACTTAGTAATTAAGGAATCTAACCTCATTTTTTCAAATGAAGAAACTGAGCCCCCAAGAGTGTAAATGACTTGCCCAAAGTCACACAGCTAGCAAGTAGCAGAACTGATATTTCTTCCCTCTTTTGATCAAAGTTTTGAAGACCTTTCCATCATCCTTCATTTACCAGTATCACTGCATTTCATCTCGAGCTGATCTTATCAAACACATCCCTTTGCTCTGACTCTAACATTAAGCCAAGATCCCTAGGGACAGCTTTCTACAAATCAGCATTGTGTGAAATCTTCACATTTTCAGGAGTGAAAAATTGTCAAAGCTCGTCAAGACTTGTACTGTATGTATGTGTGTTCCTCTCTTAATAATATAAAAAGCTGACACGTACCCTTAATCTTAGGCAAATTTCAATGTATTAAGTTCCTAGGTTTATTCTAGTGGCCAGAATTCTAGAAATGAATGAGAGGTGGCTCATAAGAAATATGTAAGTGATACCAAATGGCAAGGGCAAGGTAGAAAATTTTGACTCGGTGATTATGTTAGGAATAATTGTACTAGAGAGAACTATAAAAGATATAGTCAAAGGATATAGAGAGTATCCCCCCAGGAGTTAGGAAAAGCAGGGATCCAGTTCCAGTTTGTCACTTGCCATTGTCACCTTGACCCTATCATGTCTTTTATGAAGCTATAAAGTGAGGAGATTGGACTAGGGGAATTCCAAAGGCTTTTATTCTAAGGGTACTTTATTCTCTGATTCTGAAATCTAAGTGCAAATGAGCCCAGAGAAAGAAATTTAAGATGTCTCCTGCCTTAAAGAATGTATAATCTATCTGGGGGGCACCGAGAAGACCTACTTCAGTTCTCTTCAGTTCACTGAAGAAGATTCTCCCTTCAGTGACCTATACTGGAAGTTCTTCTTAACTTAGAGAGGTGGTCTTTGAAATTTGTTTTAACTAAAAAAAGAAAATCCTAAAAAATATATCCCTTGATTGTATCTTACCAAATATGTTTCAGAAACATGTTTGATATTTCCTTATCTGACTTAGTTGGGAAAAGACTCTTAAAACAGTAATAATTTCCTTCATTTAGGAAAGGAATGGAAAGTGTCTCTGCCTGGAGATTTTCTGTGAGGTGAGAGAAAGGAGGAGGTAGGGAAGAGAATCAAAATCTCTGAAAGCTGGGAAAATACTAAGTATGCCCACACAGCTCTTAGACTATCCACTTGCTGTCCTTTCCCCTAATTATATCCACTTGTCTTTCGATCATGCATTTCCTTGTTGGCATCCCTTACTCTTGCTTTTAAAAATCATTATTTATATCATGTTGTAGCCAGTTCACACCCACTACATTTATTTCCAGTGCCCTCTGTGTAATAGTTATAATAGTGCTGTTGTGTTTGATGTCTCTTCCTCCCTTCCTCCCTCTTTCCTTCCTTCCTTCTCTCTCTCTCTCTTCCTCTCTTTCTCTCCCCTTCACTCACACACACACACACACACACACACACACACACACACACACACACCTACTTACTAGCTGTATAACCCTGAGTAATTCACTTAATCCTGTTTGCCTCAATTTCCTTATCTACAAAATCAGCCAGAGAAGGAAATGGCAAACCACTCCAGTATTTTTGCCAAGAAAACCCCAAACAAGGTCTTGAAGAGTTGGAAATGACTAAAACAACTGAATGACAATAATATACACATATATTTTTAAATATAATTCTACATATAGGTGTATAGATCATATATACCCAAACACACATATGTATATATGTTCATCTATAAAATATACTATAAAAACAAATGTCTATAGGTTGTCTATTAAATTGCATGTCATAATATAGACATTAAACAAACTTTATTCATTCAGGGTTTGTTTTTTTTCTATAAAGTTAGGTCAAACCATTTTAAACAGTTCTGAATCTCTCCTAAGAGGCATTGCAGTGTTGCAGAACTTGATGCAAGCAGTTCATTATCCTTTGAAAATGGAAGAACCTCACCATCCTTAAGGAATCTCACTTTCAACCAGACTCTCCACTGTATTTCCTTTATCGCCTTTGTTCTAATAGACATCTCCTTATTTAGACCCTCCCTTATGTTTTTGGTCATTGAACAAGTTATCTCAAATTCTTATGCTTTCAAGGAATTTTGAATGATTTATGAATGGGAAACACTTTACTGGAAAAAGGATATTTGATGTGGTATTTGGCTTTGCTGAATAAAATGCTTTAGAATAATCAATAATGAGTACAATGGGACTAGGTATTCTCTGTATGTTCAGGCAAGAGTGTGACAGTGATGTGGTCTAGTGTGGAATATCAGTCACAAAAATCATTGACTATTAATATGTAAAGCTAAAGGGTGGAGGTTTCTGTTTGTCCCAGAGAGCAACTACATTTTGTTCTTCCCTTGTAACACATATCTACCTCCTTACTAGGGTTACTAGTGAGGGTTACTACACTATTCACATCTTCACACATGTTTTCAATATGTGTATAGATTCTAACAAAAATATAATAAATAATAAATGTTTATCTAGATAATAAAGTATGGATATTGGTTGGTAGATGTTACCATTCTCCCAGTTGCCTTCTTTCCATATTAACAAGATCATTCTGGCATGCCTTCTCCTCCCCACTCTGGTTATCTTCTCCTTATAGTAACTAGTAAATCAATCATTTGGAGAAAGAAATGGCAATGAACTCCAGTACTGTTGCCAAGAAAACCCCAAATGAAGCCACAAAAAGTCAGACACAATTGAAGCAACTCCATAACAACAATAAGGAAATCTAAGGAAAAGATTTCTGATAAAGCTATCGAACAAGGAAATTGGCTTCCTCATAAAGCACGAAGTTTTACATCTCCGTATTTATATGGGGGCTAGATCAACATAAGTTCATAAATTTAGAGCTGAAAGAGGTCTTAGAGGTCATCTAATCCAATCTCTTTCTTCTATAGTTCAAGAAAACAAGGCCCAAGGAGATGAGGTTGACTTGTTCAAGGACACACAAGTAGTAAGCGGTAGAATTAGAATTTTAAACCAAGTCTTCTGTCTTAGTCCAGCATTCTTTCCACTAAATTATTTTGCTGATTTGAAAAGAATAATATAAAGAGTTGTTCTTCAGATGGGGTCTAGAATAAATTATTTGAGATCCCCTCCAACTTGGAAATTCTTTGCTCCTGTAGCATTAATTTAATTTGGATTAGTATCTTCAGGTTCATATTTCTGTAGATTAGAGTCAGGATTGTGTTATTTGTAACTGTAATTATTTGTAATTGCTTGTAATTTGAGACTTGTAAAAACCAAGATTGTTTTTGTTTTCTTTCTCAATTTACTTCTCCCTAATTTCTTATATTAGTATAGTTTTCTATTAGAAATAATTAATAGTAGAGGCAACTTTGACTAGGGAATATGAATATAAGTTACGTCTGAAAGATCCATTGGAGAGTCTAGTCTAAAATTTCTTAAAACTATCTCTTAACTGTCTTCTCAGGGCAGGTTCTTCTGCCTGGAACACCTATTCTATCCATAAATCATTCACTAATTACCTAACTCCCTAAAATAATAGACAGCCACCACTCACTCCTTCCTTCAATCAGTTTTCTGTAGCAGCCCAACTGTCAGGAGCCAACTGTGAGCAGATCCTTGCCTGTGAGACAGACCTCCAGCTCTCTAGAGATCCCAGAAGCAAAAGACCTTCAAGTGTCAGCAGCTCCCCCCCTAACTTCCTGTCAGATGACCGACTACTTCCTCTCCTCAGTCCTGGTCTCCTTGACAACAGAATCTTCAACTCTGGCTTCCGGACTCCCTGAACCTGTCAGTTCTGATCTACTTAGAAACCCCGCTCTCCAGCCTCTTAAGGAGACAGAGAGAGAGATTAAGGTACTGCCTTAAGATTTCGTTTTCTCCTCTTTGTTTCTTCTTTGGTCTAATTAGAGAGAGGTGAAAATTTAGACGAGCAGGAAGGAGTTAAGGCTCTTAACACCCGCTTTGACGCCGCCTCAATCCAAAACTGACACGCAAGTTGCCATTACCTGCACTCTGAGGGCAGGGGCTGACGAGCAGAGCCAGAAAGGGACGAGGTCTTTTAATTCCATCATTGTTAAACCCTAGGGCAGGGTTAGCAAGTTATCTTTAGTCTGAAAAATGAAATCCCAGCTGAGACAACCTGGCAGTGAGAAGAAAGTGATAACAGCCCTCCAGAGGGAGTTTTTAGCTTAGCGAGATCTGGATTGCACACAGGAGGACAGGCGCCCCAAAGATACCTGAAAATATAAGAGCTGAAGTGGAACAAGGGGGAAAAAAACTGCTGGGAGAGAAGCAGCAAAAATGGTCTATCCCAAACATGTAGTCATTGATATATAGAAACCAGGGGGAAAAGGTCCGGCAGCTCAACCGAGATTCAACTAAAATCTGAAGAAGAAAAAAATTCTAGGTGAGAAGGGAGGTGACTAGGATTCTTTCGTGTGGTTTCTATTTATTCACATGATGGTATAGCAAAAACAGAGGCACTTCTTCCCCCACACGCAGGCCTGCCCACTATGAAAACTGAGACTCGTCTGTGGTCAGAACTGAGTTTCTAACCGAGTGAAAATAATTCTAATATTCTTACATGAGAAAGTGAAAATAATATCAGACTTGAATTTATATGAATCAAGGAGATCTAAGTTTATATGCTTACTTTGACACTAATTAAAGTAAGTAACCATAGGCAACAATGGCATCAACAACAACTTAAAGCACTATATAAATATTAGCTATTATCATCTCATTAATGAGATAATTTATAATAATGAATAAAAATTTGCAAATAATATCTAGATATTTATAGAAATATATAAATAATTATAAAAACTTATATATAATTTTATGATATATATAAAATTATAGATATCAATGTCATTCTCAGAATTGAACAAAATGCCCCCCAAAGGCAGATAACTAGCATGGAGATATCTAAAGAGAATTTTATTTCAAGCCCTTATTTATCTGTGATTAATTCTAATATGCTTAAAAAGTAGAAGTAAGGATACAGCCAAAATAGTTATATTTTACAGGATGATTTTTGGGGACCCTCCAAACTCTGTATATAAAGGAATTGATCTTTGGATCCCAGCAGAGAGCTACAAGGAATTATTGTCTATTGAAAAACAAATAAACACCAACAACTGATCTTGTGTGTGTGTGTGTGTGTGTGTGTGTGTGTGTGTATCAGGAGAAAAAGGAAAGTTCATGCACTTGGATTCAAGATGAGGAGGTTGAAGGAACAAAGTTTGTATGAAAAATCTTTGGTTTTTTATTTTAATTTTCATCTTGTTTTAGGAAATACAGCTCCTTGTAGCTTTCTGCTAAGATCCAAGGATCAATGCCTTTTTAGAGTCCTGATCCATCATTTCTTTCTGCCACAAAAGATCAGAATGCCTGTAGCTACTGACAGTCCCAGAGTGACTATCTTTCTAATTCCATTTACAGGCATTTTCATGGCCTCTCCTACTATAGTGGATCTGATCAACAATGGGGCATCTAATCATACCCTGGTTCTCCCAGATCACATGAGCATTCCCACCTCAGAATATTCTTTCACTTAAATCAGGAAAAAAAAAACAAATATTAAAGAGAAGCCACCTCCCCCCCACACACACACTCTTATCTCAGCAAGAGTGTTGCTTGAGGCTGCCATTAGTCCAAGTACTACACCAGGCATCTGTACTTGCCCTCTCTTGGCTTTCAAAAGACAACTTCAAAGAGTACATCCATATCAAAAAAGCAAGAAACAGAGAGGCATACAGATGGGTCACCCCTTTGGTACATTTATTGATTTCTGTGTCAGGAACCACTGAGTCATCGGTTCAATTGGCTTCAGCAGCCAACTAGAAAACTGTTCATTATCACTTAGAACAAACTCCTGAATCATCATGGTTCACCCCAATCCTCCCTGTGATCACTTGGGCTGAAACCATGATGAAAATGTCTACGTAGACTTCAAAGACGGCCCTCCTACCTCTCCTACACCTATTAACAAGATTCATTATTGGAATAAGAGAGGTTCCATCTATACTACACTCTAACCCTGTCATACCACATCAGGAGTGTCATGTTCAGTTAAATGGACTAAATTTTATAGAGGATATTATGAAAATTCAGCAGTCCCAAAGAATGACAAGTGCATGAAGATAGATGGAATGAAGTGAGATTTAAGGCAGATATACTACAGTGAACGTGAAAGGTATCAAGTGGAAGAAAGCTAAGACTTGTTCTGCTTAGCCTTGGAGGCAGAACCAGGGCCAAAGGCTAGAGGCTTTGGAGAAGCAGATTTAGGCCAGATACGAGGAAAGATCTTTATTAGAGTTAACATAAAGTATAATGGGTGACCTTGGGAGGTCATAGGGTCCATATTAATTGAGGTCTTCCCAGAAGGATCATATGACTCCTTGTCAATGATAAAGTACCAACAGTTTCCTATCTAGTTCTGGGGAGAATGGTGATCTCTGAAGCCCCTCCTAATGCCAAATTCTGTGATTACCAAATGACATGTTTTAAAAGTTAAATTATTTCTATTACATTAAAATACCCAGTTAACTCCATCCCTTTCCCCCATTAGAGAAGGCATTGTTTGACAAAACAATATATATTTATATAAAACTATGTCATTTCTATATATCAGTTCTTTCTCTTGAGGTGGGTGTTCACAAGTCATTCTTCAAACAATATCTCTGTTGCTGTATATAATATTCTTTTAGTTCTGCTCATTTCAAAAGACATTAAATATGACATTTTCAACAAAAAAAGTCCTATTTTTTTAATGGAAAACTACTTCAGAGCAATCAATGTCCTTTTCTATCATGTAGATGGAATTTTTTTCTTAGAATTGGAGGGTTTAAAAGGATCCTCAGCAAATGGTTCTGCAAAAAATTATTATTACGGCTGTATTTCAACATTTGTCAATTATAAAAGCATCTTTACTTTTATCTTTGGAGTATATTAGAATTACTCACAGATAAATCAAGGGCTGAAATTAAATTCCTTTTATACTGGTCATTTGTCTTTTAGGGAATTTTGTTTAGTTCTGAGAACCATATTGACAAACTAGAACATATCCATAGAAAGCTGAAAGATAAGGGGGTACTTTATTTGAGCAGCTTGCACCTAGAGAAAAGGAGACTGGAACATATGACTGTCATCTTCAGCTATTTTAAAAGTTATTTTGAAAAAGAAGATATAGACATTTCATTTTTGCTTCAGAGGGCAGAACTAAACTAATCAATTAAATTTTATTCAATAAAAATAAATTTAGCAAACAGAAAGTAGGGATCACTGTAACCTCTCCCTTCTGGAGAATTTTGTCTGAATTTTTCCATTGCCTCCATCACTATCCTTTTTGTTTTTAAATAATTTGTCATTATTATCTTTTGCTTTATATCACCTATGTTTCCCACTGTATTTTCCCCACGTTGCTCCCAGAGAGCAATATAAGAAAAAAAAAACTTGAGTAAAACTAACCAGTATGTAAAAAAAAAAAAAGTCTAATGTTATATATTCAGTATTCTACAATCATTCACAGTTCTCCACTTTTGTGAAGAAGTAGGAGAGTTATC
This sequence comes from Gracilinanus agilis, assembly GCF_016433145.1. Lineage (NCBI taxonomy): Eukaryota > Metazoa > Chordata > Mammalia > Didelphimorphia > Didelphidae > Gracilinanus > Gracilinanus agilis. The sequence goes on from NC_058135.1 coordinate 210,161,396, forward strand.
TTTTTATATTTCTTCTTAGAAGCCTAGCTTGGTCATTATAATTTCCCAGCACTTGATTTCAAATTTTGTTGTTGTTGTTGTTATTGTTTTACATTTCCATTGCTGTTGTCTCTACTTATTTTGTTTTCCTGGTTCTGCTTATTTCATCTCCCATAAATTTGTCTTTCCATGCTTCTCTGTATTCTTCATGTTCATTATTTTTTATAGCACAGTAATGTTCCATCATATTTATGTGCCCTAATTTGTTTAGCCATTTCCTAATTGATGGCTATCTATTTTTTTCAGTTCTATATTACCATAATAAGTGTTACCAAAAATATTTTGGTCTATATGGAGTCTTTCTCTTCTTCATTAACCTCCTTAGGGTACATACCTAGCAATAGAGTGTCTTGATCAAAGGATATGGTTATTTTAGTCGCCCTCTATGTACAATCCCCAAATTACTTTCTTTAATTATTGAACCAAATTCACAGCTGCACTAACCATGCATTGGTATGCCCATCTTTCTCCTCTGGCATTGAAACTTTCCATCTTTTTTCACCTTTGACAATTTTCTGGGTGTGGGATGGAAACTTCAGGGTTGCTTTAATTTTCATTTCTCATACTATAAATGATTTTGAGCATTTTTCTTATCAATAGCTTAAGATTCTTTTTATAACTACTTTTTCAAATATATCGACCAATCAACTCTCTTGGCTCTTCTATGTGGCATATACCATAATCATGCATTAAATTATTTTGGTCTATGTCATAACCCACCCTTCTTTACCTTCAGACTGTAAGCTTTTTGAGAATAAGGACTATATTGTTTTTTCATCACTATATAGACAGCTTCAAGCACAGTGGTTGTTTTTGTTTTTTTTTTCTTAATCCTTACCTTCTGCTTTACCATATTGGTTGCATGGCAGAAGAGTGGTAAGGGATAGGTAATGAAGGTTAAGTGACTTGCCCAGGGCCACACAGTTGGGAAATGTCTGAGGTCACATTTGAACCCAGGACCTCCTATCTCTAGACCTGGCTCTCCATCCACTGGGCTACCCAAGCATAGTGTTTCAATAGTGATAACAATGACAACAATTAACATGTATATACTGTTTAAAGCTTAGTTAGGTTTTTCCCCCTACCAGCAGACTATCAAGTAGATAAGAAAATATTATCATTTGCATTTTGCATATGAGTATACTAAGGCTCAGAAAAGCTAGACAACTTATCTAAGGTCAAATAGCCTTTTTCCTCTATGTTGAAGATATCAACCTTTTTTTTTTTTTTTTTTTTTTTTTTTTTTTTTTTTGTCTTTCCCCCTACTCTCTTCACAATTCTAATGTAAGTGCTTTGGAGCTGATTGTTAATCTTATGAACAGTGGACTAAAGTCCAAGGTCAAATGACCAGAACTAGTCAAATTTCCTAAAATTCATATTCTATTATAGACACCTCTTTTACTCTGACTCAATCATTTGTACTGTCATTCCACTCACTGACATTTCTGGAAAGCAAAGGTCTTCTGACTCCTCCGGGTTCCCTTTGTTCTGTTCTCCAGGGGCTCTGAAATATTTGATGTGCACCCCACACCTAGGAAAGTATAATAATTGAGTCAAAGAGAAGCCATAGAAAAACTCATCTGTAACCGTCAGTGCAGGTCTGTGAGGGAGGAGAAATGTGGGAGAAGCCCATTCCAGACAAAGAGAATGGTAGATGCACTTTGACTCAAGCCTTGTGTCTACTCACGAGCATGGTTTCTTCTCTTCTCTCATGAACTATAAGTTATAGAACAAACTACTTTTGATCTCTTCCTTTAATATATAATGCTCTAACAAATTTCTCTGATTAAAACAAATGAACAGGAAAGATTCCTGATGTATGTACTTTGATATATTTTAACTATATTTTTTAACCCATTCATTTCTTTTCCACATCTATCACAAGGTAAAAGGAAAATTTGTTTTTAATACATATTAACAGAGTCAAATTGTTTTTATTTCTTATTTTTCATGTCCTTTCTAAACATTTGCTTTTCTGGAGGGAGGGGAAAAGCCTTCTAGGGAAAAGTCCATACTGCATAATTCTATTCTAAAAACCCATCCTAAAATCATTAACCAAAGAAATGACATTGGAATTCAGTGTGCATCAAAATATGCTAATTAGTATTCAAGAAAGGGGATTGCTTTGTACTTCAGTGAAGAAGAATTCATTTAGATGATTTAAGTAAGTGTGATGATTAATCCTGGGCAAATTGAAGTTAGATACACAGAGCGTAGGTTATTAACTGTTTGTTAATTAATGAAGCAGAAAGGAGTTTTTTCTTATAAATATTTCCATTTTCCCCTGGTATTCTTAATTAGATATCCATTTACTCAAGTCCTCAATTACCTGGGAGCATAGGCTAAAATAGAAAATAGTAATATTTTCTGTGGCACCTCACTTTGTACTCTTTCTCCAAAAGATTTTTTTTAATTTTTTTCCATCACTTCTTCCTATCCTGTTCCAATTCTCTCCCCTACTCCCCACATATAGACTCTCAGTTTCAGAATAGTCTACCAGAATTCAAAGAGCACAGAACTAATCAGAATTCAGAAGATTGGATCTGACACTATCAGACGATTATGGCAAGTCACCAAATCACAGAACCAACAGGCCAAAATTGGGCTCCTCTTCCAACCCTTATATGAATCACAAACCTCCCCACAATATCTACCAAAGGAATTATCTTATGATCTGCTTGAAGAACTTCACTAAGAGATGCCACCATCTTCTGCTTACCCACTTGCTATCTCAGAAATTGTCCTTTCTGGGAGAGGTTCTAATTTTTTTTTTAATTCTCCTATCAAGTCAATGTCTTCCTTCCTTTAACTATAAATATGTGTATTGTAGATGTGCATAATTCTTCTTCTTAAAAGTCTTACATAGTTCCCATTTTCTACTGAATAAAGTTCATATTCAAGGAATCTATATACGCAGTTAGGCAGCATAGTGGATAGAATCCTAGAACTGGAGTCAGGAAGACATGAGTTCATATACTGTTTGCAACACTCACCAGGTGTGGCCCTGGGCAAGACTTACAATCTCTGTCTCAGTTTCCTCGCCTGTAAAATGGGAAAAATAGCAGAATAAACCAGATCTCCTTTGGCAGAGCATCAGGACTGAGGAAATTCCAATGGGTCTCTGAGTCTACAAGAACCATTGTTATTGTTTCTTGAGTATCGTATTATTATGCATTAGTATATAGTGATTCTATTACAGCCTCATTCCTCTAGCATTGCATCGAATGGTTCTAAGTGCCTAATTCTGTATTTTAGAAATGCCTTCGAGGGTATACTTTTCTGAAAAGATACAGAGAAGAGAGAAAAGGAACATATTTAAGTGGAAAAGCAAGTGATGAGAAGTGATTTATTGACAGCACACATAGAGAGACACATACAAAATTGTGGATTGATAGAAACATGAACTTTTTGAATTGGATCTGAAACTAAACTATCATCTGGTTTGCCCAAGGCAAATTGGTGGCAATGTCCAAATGAGGACCAAGGTCTCTGAGCTGAATTTCTTCCTGTATTGTTGTTGTTGATGTTGTCGAGACTTTTTCAGTCACATCCCCATTTTGTGACCTCATTTGGGGTTTTCTTAGGAAAGATACTGGAGTAGTTTGCGTTTTCCTTCCCTTCTTCATGTCATTTCATAGACAGGAAATAGAGACAAATAAGATGAAGGAATTTTCCCAGGGTCACATAGCTAATAAGTGTCTGGGGTCAGATTTGAACTCAGGGAGATGAGTCTTCCTGACTGTAGGCCTGGTACTCTCTCCATTGTGCTACCTAACTGAGCCTTCTTCCTCTGTACCATTTTGTTTTCAAAAATTGTATGGCTAATCAGGGTTCTACCATGATCCCAATTCCATTTCCTTCCCCTGCTGCCTTCATCTCCCTAGTAACACTGCACCAAGATATTCAATTTGAAGTTTAGGACTAGGCAAACTATTAAGATAATTCCAATATGAAAACTTTTTCATGAAAAAATATTTTGGATACTCTTTTCATGGATGACTCATATTTGGAGGAAGTCCAATATTTAGTTCAGAAATGTCCATATAATATTTTCTTAGAATCAAAGGGCCACAAAGAGATCAACAAAAAGGGGAAACTACCTACTCATACAAAAATATATAGAGCAGCTCTTTTTTTGTTGTTGTTGTGGCAAAGAATTGGAAACCGAAGCGATGTCCATCTATTGGGAAATAACTGAGCAAATTGTGGTATGTTATATTGATGGGATATTATTGTGCTTTAAGGAATGATGAACAGGATGATTTCAGAAAGAGCTAGAAAGACCTACATGCACTGATGCAGAATGAAATAAACAGAACCAGGAGAATATTGTACACAGTGATAGCAATATTGTGGAATGATCAACTGTGAAAGACTTAGCTACTTTCAGCAATACAATGATCCAGGACAATTTTGAAGGACTCATGACAAAGAATGTTATATTCCTCCAGAGAAAAAGCTGTTGGAGTTGGAATGCAGATCAAAGCATGCTGTTTTTCACTTTAGTTTATTTGGGTTTTTATTTCAGGATTTGGATTTTATCTGAGTATTCTCTTATAACAATGAACAATCTAGAGATATCTTTTGCATGATAATACATGTATAACAAAGATCAAATTGCTTCCCATTTCCAGGAAAGAGAAAGGAGAGAGGGAGACAATTGAGATCTTATAACTTCAGAAAACTTATGTGGAAAATTGTTATTACATGTAATTGGTAAAATAAAATATATTTTTAAAAAAGAACCAAGGTACTAAATAGGCCCTCAAAAGGTGATCTTCATTTTTCTGAATTTGATCATTTCTTCTATTCATCAGTCTGCCAATTAGTTTTAGATATTGAATGCATCCAGATGAGATGAGCAGTTTAAATTAAAAATCTCTTTAGATCACTCTGCCTTAGCCAGACCACATCTAAAATATTATATCTGGTTCTGGAAACTTCAGTTTAGCAGAGACAATGGAGAAAAAAGCAAGTCCAGAAAAGAGTCATCACAGTGATAAAAGATCTAGAAACCCTGGTATGGGAGAATTAGTTGTAGGAAACGGATCATCTATCATAACCAGCATTTATTACATATTTATTACCCTGCATATTAGAGTCTGAGCAAGTTACCTAAGGTCATAAGAGGCTAAGAAACTTGCCTAGAATCATACAACTAGCATGTGTCAGAGGTAGGATTTCAATCTAGGTCTTTCTGACTCTAAATGTGGCTCGTTCTGTATTTTTACTGCCTTTCAGACCAGTAATGACATTTTGCAATGCAATATGAAAAGCAAAATGATTGACAGCTGTTTAGAACTTGGAATGAACTGAGCTAGGCAGAGCCCAGTAGGTGCAAATTCAGTTGATGGAAAAAGTATAAAAGGAGATTTGACCTGAGACAGAGATCTCAATTTTGAGATAGGGCTTGGTGTGAGAGGTTGGTTGGGCTTGGGTATGCCAAAGGCCAACTAAGATACCAGCAGCCAGCACTGATCACTTCCATAGTCTCAAATCCTGTGTAATCCTATACTGAACATTCTGATTTAATTCACTCATCAAAAAGAAGAAATATCATTACCATCAAATAACCTGATTCAGGTTGAAGCAGTCTGGCTCTGCCAGGCTGGAAACTGGCAAACTAACTGTCAACAGCTAATAAGCTTGAATACCCTGATTACCTTGAATTCATATACCATCTTGTCATCAATAGCTTAGGCCAAGGATTTCCTATACCCCTCTTCCCATCATTCCCCTGCTCTCTCCCTAAACCTGTTGTTATTAAATCTTTAAATTCACCTAAAGTGAGTGTCATCTTTACCTTAGGGATTAGTGAACATATCCTTGGGTAATTTGAAGGAAGAAGAGATTCCTTTCAACTGTAAAAGATTTAAATCATAGTTAACCAGTGTTATCCATATTGAGCCAGGATAGACAGTTAGAAGCTGCTCTGTTTTCTTCACTACAAATTCTTTGTTTGACTATCTGTTCTGGAACACTGTTATACTGAAGTTGGGTGTAGCAGATTCACTACAAATATTCCTGTGGAGTCCTTTGTGTTTCACTACCACAACTTGTGTGTTACACTTAGGGATCTTCCACATTCATTCAACTTCAGCTCCTCATAACACCAGACACATATAACAATATAAACATGGATTTGTTTTGGAGAAGATACATAGCTACATAATTATGGGCAAATGACTTTACATCTCTGAGCTCCAGTTTTCTAATCTATGAAATGAAGGTAATAGTGCTTAAATTACGTATAGATATGATATGATGAAAGCATTTTGCAAACCTTTAAGCACCAAACAAATGTAAATGATTATAACCATGATGTGGTTTTTCTACTGAATGTCAACCTTAGACATTAGAAAGGGACCCCAAAGAATCTTATCTCCCTTAATTAGGTTGGATCTGTTATCCAAGAATTTATTAACACTTCTTTTAAATCTGTTTATGTTTTTGGGCTGTGTCAACATTCAGGATCATAACTAGAATGCATGAGACAGTACTTGAATTCAGGTCTTCCTGATAATAAACCTAGCTTTCTGTCTATTATATGACACTGCTGTAATAACATCAACATTCTTACTATAAATGGAGCCAGAAGATAAAAGGAAATTATAGCTAAAAAAATGGATGGTTCATGTGGCTCCTCTCTTTTGATGGAGGAGATCTGATGAAATCAAAGGCGCTCAAAAGACTGGATTATTCATGTATTTTGGTGCTGTTTATCTAAGAGTACAGTCTGATAGAGGGAAAGAATCCTGGATTTGGAGCCATAAAATAATTAGGTGGATAGAGTTCTGGACTTAGGAAGACCTGAATTCAAATCCTCCCTCAGACACCAGCTGTGTGACCCTGAACAAGTCACTTAATCTCAGTTTCCTCATCTGTTAAACAATCTGTTAAATAGCACCTCTTCCATTAATAATTGTACCTACATAGCAGGATTGTTGTGAGGATCAAATGAGGTGACATATGTACAATATATTGCAAACCTGAAAATTCTATGTAAATTCTAGCTATTATGTTTTAGTTGAGATCCCTGCTATGCCATTTACTATTTAGGTGACCATAAGAAAACCGTTCCTTCTCTTGGGGTCTCAGTTTCCTCATCTGTAAAAATGAAAGGGATGATCTATATTCTCTAAGGTATATTTCAGCTCTATAAACCTATGCTAGTGATGATGAACCCTTTTAGAGGGGCAGATGATATGAAAAATATCCTCAGGCTCACGTGGATGGGGTGGGGGAGAACAGCCCTGCCCCACACCCCTCTGACTTTCTAGTAATAAACTCCAATAAACTGTGCAGGGCAATGGTGGCATGCCCACAGAGAGGGCTCTGAGTACCCCCTCTGGCACACATGCCACAGGTTTGCCACGACAGACCTATGCCATCACATCCTATCTTATCTTATAATCCTGTAGGATCATAAGTTTTGTGATGTCCTAAAATGATAGATTTTTAATAAGTGTTGAATAATTGAATGGATGGATCAGTTAATAAAGTGATTTGAGTCATCTCTGCATTCACTCTAAATTTTTATGGGGAGATAAAACAGAAAGGCAGCTTGGAATGGTAGAAAAGCCTTTGGCTTGGGTGTAGATCAAGTCCTGGTTTTATTAGGTACTCCCTGGGCAACCTTAGACAAGATGCCTAACATTTCTGGGTCTCAGCCTCTTCTTATGTAAAATTTAGGGGTTGAATTAGATGACCTTTTTCTGAATTACCTTCAGATGTAGAAAAATTAAACCATGAGTCAGAAAACAAGGCAGGGTTTTCAAAAGTATAAAGGTCCAACTTTGTTACAAGCTTCAAGAGTTAAGGTACCTTACCTGATGAAGCATTTATTCTTCATTCAAAGCTTTGTTCAATACCTGAAACTTTTCTTTTGGATTTAGTGCTCCCTTTCAAATGCACTTGAAAAGAATATGCCAAGAGAACTTGAGAGTCAGTGAGCAAAACAGGATCTAAGGGCTGCAAGGGACCTTTGAAATCATCTAGTTTAATCTCTCACATAATAGCTCACATTTCTAGTGTTTTACAGTTTGAAAGGGCTTTCTCTGCCTCAGTCCTATAAGGTAGAGAGTATAAGTATTATTATCTGCATTTTACAAAGGTTCACCCACAGAAGTCCCACTCCAGTGGCTACTCTAGGGTGAGGAGGTTAGCTTGAGTCCTTGAAGCCTGTACCAGAGGAGTACAAGCTGTATCTCCTTCTATCGAGTTACACAGTCATTAGGCACGATACTAACCAAGTACCAAGAGGCTCATTATTACTAGGCTGATGAATTCATTGGCACAGGAAATTCTGAAACAAAAAAATATATAAAAGGAAGGGGGATCCCTCCACCCATTACAATTCCACACTGGTAGAAATAGAGTGATAGGAAACAAGGCAGAGATGCTATCAGCCATCCAGATAATAATATAACTGCTATAACTCTAAACGTGAGATCTTTATTTGATAACCAAAATAATAGTAGAAAGATCATCTTTCAGGTTAAGACCTATGATTTCATTGGTGTTGGGAGCTCCTTAAGAGGAAACTCTATTAGATTAGTAAATGCTCTTTGATGTAAGGATCTTTAAAAGGAGTCTGGGGCACTGAGAAGTTGAGATGCTTAAATCAGAATGTGTCACTGGCTCTATTTTAACTCAATTTCTTCCTGACAATGAAGCCAGTTTTCTATCCACTAGACCCACGGTGGCAAACCTATGGCACATATGCCAGAGAGGACACTCAGAGCCTTCTCTGTGGGCATGTGTGCCATCACTCCAGCACAGAGTTCTCCAGAGTTTGTTACTAGAAAGCCAAAGGGACACGGGGCCAGGCTGCTCCCCTCTCCTTCTCCACATGCACCTGAGGACATTTCTCATATCACTTGCCCCTCTAAAAGGTTCACCATCACTGTACTAGCCCATGCCACCATGCCATGATGCCCTCACTATATTGACATATATATGTGATTTATAGTGAAAATGTCAACATTCTCTCTATATTGACATATATACATGTATGTGTATATCACTCATGGTGAAAGTGGCAATATTCTCACTATAGAAATATATACATATATGTTATTTACAGTGAAATGGCATTATTATACTATATGAACATATATCAGTATTTACTGATATGCCCATCAATATGGACATGTATACATATACCATGTATCGACATACATGTGTCACATATGTTAATGCATTTAGCAAATATCGTTGATGTGGTGAAAAGATATTGAAACACATGTCAACATAATGATTGTATATGACTATGTCTGACATATATATGAGTATACGAAGCCAGAAAATGTAAGCAAATTGCAGCTAAATGAATGGAAAGTTCAAGCAATTCCCTTTGGAAAATAAAATAAAGGAGCTGGAAGATTTGGCTTCATAGTGCTTTTAAAGGCAACGAGAAAATGCATGTTGGGGTAGACTTGCAGTGATTAATGGACATAAACAAAAACATCTATCGCAGAGGATAAGACAGAGAAATTCCATGAAGAACTTGAGGAGATCCTCTAAACTAAATTTATTTGTGCCTTAATCCTCAGGGACCTCAATGCAAAAACGGGCAAAGGGAAGGATGTTGAAAAATATGTTAGCAAACATGAGTCAAGATTAATAAAAGAAAGATTCCAAAGACTTCTAACCCTTATCAATATCTTTCATGTAGATGATAATGACTACTTTCTTCAAGGAAAGAGTCAGAAGGCACTGGAAAAACCCCAAACTTTAACTCAAACAATGAAATCTATTTTCTTTCTTTAAAGGATATTGCTCACTACTAAGGTAGCATTTCCTTCAGTCTTCTGTAGAATGGGTTGGGAATAGCTCTATCCTCCCCTCCTGGCGGCTGAAGCAGCTGCTGGTCTATGACAGTGAGCACATTTACTTGTCTGAGATTGATCTTAGGTCCCACACAGCCTCTTCAGCTTTGTGTTTCTTTCTCTGAGCACAAGTGACCAAATAGTGATGTTGAATAGATGTTTTGAGCCTTAGCACTTAGCTCATCAGCTCAGGAGGTTCAAAGTTATAGAGAGGTGTAGATGCTGGCAGGAGGTGGTATTTCCTATATCTGAAACCTTTCTTAGGTAAGATGACTTTTGACAGGAGTATAAGTCATGCATGCCTGACTAGCCAGAAGTTACAGATGTCAATTAAGTTTTTGGACAATACAACTGGAAACAAAATTAAAATGCCAATTGCACAAAATTGTAAATGTTTTGAGTATCCATTGCCTGGGAGAGTATAATAAAAATGATGGGTTATTGTTTCATACCCAAAAAATTATTTTTAAGCATTTATTTTGTGATGGAAGAAATAAATAGTTATTTGATATCTTAAGAAAACAAAGAAATTAACTATGACTCAATGGCTTCTAAGGTCCCCTCCAGCTCTAAAATATATGATTTATGACATCTTAACCTACTGGAAACTCCTTGTTTCCCAGTGACATAGGATTTTGTTAAACCCTTCCCTTCTGTCTTAGAATCAATACTGTGTATTGATTCCAAGGCAGAAGAGCAGTAAGGGCCAAGAAATGGAGGTTAAGTGGTTTGCCCAGAGTCACTCAGCTAGGAAGTGTCTGATATCAGATTTGAACCCAGGACCTCCCACTTCTGGGGCCTCAATCTCATTCATAGAATTTCTAAAAGAGATGGCTCTGTCCAGTGAGATTTTTGATCTGTTAGAACAAAGCCAGTCAGTCAATAAATATTATATAAGGGTTTACTATAGGTCAGGCATGGTGCTAAGCACTGTAGTTTCAAAGAAAGACAAAAACAGTCCCTGTCTTCAAGAACCTCACATTCTCATGTGAGAAAAAACATCTAAATAATTAGATATAGACAAAATACATACAGAAGAAAGGAAAGATCAGAGTCAATGCTAAGTGAGAAAAAAATGATGATGAGATGATATGAGGCACAATTAGAGCAACACCATCCTGACCCATTCACTGAACAACTGCTGTCCCCAAATGGGAAATGGAATGAATGAAAGAAATACATCATCATGATCTAATCATAATTTGCTAAAGAAGTTTAACAAAGATAAAGAAATAGCCACCACAGAGTAGAAACACAGAAGAAAAACAACTGCTTGATCACATGGGTCGATGGGTATATGATTGGGGATGTAGACTCTATATGATTACCCTAGTGCAAATATCAATAATATGGAAATAGATCTTGATCAATGACATATGTAAAGCCCAATGGAATTGCGTGTTGGCTATGGGAGGGGGTGGGAGGAAGGGAGAGAAAGAACATGAATCATGTAACCATGGAAAAAGTTAATTAATCAATTAAATAAATTTTAAAAAAAGAAATAGCCACCACAGGATGCTCAAAGTGCATCCTCCTTAATGCTCTAGTCAGAAAATATTTGATATATTTGCTAAGTGGAGAGACAAGGCTTAAAATATAAACTCATTTCTAATATTATATATAAGATCTATTGGAGACATACAGAAGAATTGTATAGGTTGGTACCGTCAAGTGGTGATTTAAACTGTGGAGGAGAGTATTCACATCATTGAGATCACAGATCTATTGAAGCATTAACATGTATAGAGAAAGCAATCAACCTCAGAGAGGCTCGCTGAAGGAGAAGCTAGATAGTATAGTGGATAGTGCCAGACTTGGAGTTGGGAGGATCTGGGTTCAAATCTGACCTTAGACACCTCCTAGCTGTGTAAGTCACTTAACCCCAATTGCCTAGCCCTTGCCCCTCTTCTGTCTTAGAGTCGATATTTAAAAAGAAGGCAAAAATTAAAAAAAAAAAAGAGGCTTAATAGCTTAATCCTGTGCAGAACAGCTTGTGTGGAGAGCTTGGATATATCTCCAGGCTGCAGCACTATTCAATGCTTTTTTTCCCTGAACCCTTCCCGCAGTCTAAATTCTTCTTTTACGGATGAAGACATGGGAGCCAAGATAAGGAAAAACTTGCTTATACAGCAAGTGTGTCACTGACCTTTAAAAAATAGAATAAATAATAGTGGAAGGAATAGTAGACTTAGAGTCAGGGATTTAGAAGATCTAAGGCTTTAAACCTACAAACCCTCTTTTAGATTCCTGAGAGGTTGTGACTTTCCTAAGATCATAATTTGAGTAGTACTTATTATAAAAAGAATTATCATGGAATATTGGCATCTTAGATAAGTGAGCTGATATTTTTATGCCCTTGTTAACATGAATTTCTTGAGGGAAATGACCATGCTTTATTTAAATTTTCTATCTCAGTGTCTCACAGTGTTTTATATATAGTGGACACTTAATAAATGTCTAGTGTGCAGCACCATATTGTATTTTATTGTCTCCTAAATCTACATTCAAGGATCTTTCTACTCTCCCATATTGCTCTTCACCTTGACTTGAATCCTGGCCCTGATACTTACTACATGGATGACTGATCTTAGACAAGTTCTAGGGTCACAGATCAGGAGCAAAAAGACACCTCAGCAATCAGCTACTCCAATTCCCTCCCTTAACAGAAGAGGAAACTAAGCTCAGGTGAAATTAAATGTCTTGCCCAAAGTCACCCCTAGAATATGGTGCCACGTACTCTTGACTCCAAATCCAGGGCTCTTTCCACTGAACAAAAGAATAACCACCAAAGGATGAATTTCAATTAGTTATATCTAAGTAATTAATATAGTCATTTTATACATGTGTCTGTATACATGAAATGTCTGCCCATTTCATCATCCTATTTAATCTTATGCCCTTCATTTTCCTTATCTGAAAACTAGGGTTAAAAATGATCCTTATGCCACCCATATCCCTGGGGGGCTCTTGAGAGGAAAGCTCTTTTTAAGCCTTAGGGCACTATTTAAATGTGAGCTGTGGTTATTTTACTGTTTTCTGGCTCCAAATCCAGCACTCTTTTTACTAGCCTATCCAGGATGATACATGACACTGCCTCACCATGAAAAAAATAATCCTAGAGAATTTTTTTACTTTTATTTTGAATATTTCCCAAAGTTACATATTTCATGAGAATTTTATTTCTAACATATTCTTAAACACCTCATCACACAACACTTCATTGTTTTCTCATCTTGCACTCTGGAAGAAATGAGCTACCTACCTCCAACACTTTTTCAGTAATGATGGGAGAACAAACCTGACATCTGATTGCATGGGAGACATGTTTGCTTAGAGATGGTAATGAGTTCCGCCAATCAAGTTGGCACCCCAGCTGATTATTTATGTTTTAGATGTTCATAACAGACTTCATAATAGGCTTTCTGATTGGTGTGGCAGTTGTGACTGCTGTTACAAATTACCTGCTTGGGGAAATGAGGCATTTTATGTTTCTCTAACCATGTACAGATGTGCCTTTTTCTGTGGGTCCTGGAGGAAGGCTTTGGAATAAGACAAGAGAATTCTTATTTTATCGAGAAATTTCAATGGACCTTACAGAGCAACCTCCTCATTACACAGATAAGAAAACTAGGGACCAGAAAAGTGAAGATTTGGTCAGGGAAACAGGCAGAGAAAGTATTGGAACCCATGTCCTCTGCCTGCAAATATGGTGCTGTACCATGAAGATCATTGTTGCTTTGTTGAGAGGGACCTTAATAATCAATTAGTCCAACGTCTCAGATACCCCAAAGAGTAGAGGAAAAACAAAATAAAACAAACAAATCAACAACAGATTTGAAATCAGTTCTAGCTCAGTCCATTATTTTTTAGGCAATTTTTGGCAAGTGATTATCCTAGACTCCTATTTTTCTCACCTGTATTAAGGATAGGGTGAATTATTTAGTAAGGCCATGGTAAGGGGCTTTTGCTAAAAATTCCATGGAAGCTTCTGGTCATGGTGCTTCAGCATTTGGCTCAGAGATGACAAATGTTCTGGCTACTTGCATCCATGATTCAGCACCGTATGATATGAGTCCATGAAAATACTGAAGTGATCTCTTCATTTGCTGATAAGGGGTTATGATGACTCAATGGACATTTTAAAAGTAGAGAAATTTTCCAGATTGGTCTCCTTGCTTCAACTACAAGCAAGCAGTGGGCTCACTCTCTAGACATTCCATGGAGGAGCATTCTTTGTTTTGTTTTGTTTTATTACACGTCATTTTTATTTTTCTTAATTACCTGTAAACAACAAATTTTAATATTCTTTAATTTTTTTAAGTTCCATATTCTCTCAATCCCTTCTCTCCCTGCTCCCTGAGAAGGCAAACAAATTGATACAAATTATACATATAAAGTCATGAAAAACATTTTCATATTAGCAATATTGCAGAAACCAAGAATAACAAAGAAAGTTTAAAAAGCATGTTTCAATCTGCATTCAGACTCCATCAGTTCTTTCTCTGGAGGCGGAGAGCATTTTTCATCTCTAAATCTCAGAATTATCTTTGTTCAATGCATCACTAAAAACAGCAAAATCATTCACAGTTGATTATTGTACAATATTGTTGTGACCATGTGCAATATTTTCCTGGTTCAGTTTACTGCAACTGAGTGGAGGATATACAGAAGGGGGAATAAACTTAATGCAGGAAGACCAACCAGCAAATTATTGTAATACTCCCAGTGTGAAATGATGAGGACTTGTACAGGATATCTACAGTCAGTGCCTTGACCTCCACTTCCTTTCTTCTCAGTCTAAATCAGTGATTCCCAAAGTGGGCACTACCGCCCCCTAGTGGGTGCTGCAGCAATCCAGGGAAGCGGTGATGGCCACAGGTGCATTTATCTTTCCTATTAATTGCTATTAAAATTGTAAAAAATTAATTTCCAGGGGGCGCTAAGTAATATTTTTTTTCTGGAAAGGAGACAGTAGGCCAAAAAAGTTTGGGAACTACTGGTCTACACTCTTCTAGCTTCTGATCTCATCATTCATATGAAATTACTCTCTGCAAAGTCATAAATGAGCTGTTATTTGCCTTTTCTTAGTTCATTTCCTTCCTGATGTCTCTCAGTCATCCTCTTCTACTTTATATTTTCTTTTATCTCTGGGTTTTTATGGCATGGATGTCTCCCAGTTCTCCTTCCTATCTGATCACTCTGTAATACCATATTCCAGTTTTCCCAACAGTTTTTGTAAAATAGTAAGTTCTTATCCCAAATACTTGGATCCTTTGATTTATGAAGCGCTAAATTGCTATGGTCATTTACTACTAAAGATTGTGTTCCTAGTCTGTTCCATTGTTCCATCACTATTTCTTAGCCACTAACAGATCATTTTGATAATTAACTGCTTTGTGATGCCCTTTGAGATCTGGTACTAGTAGGCCATCTTCCTTCACAGTTTTTTAATTGATTCTTGATACTCTTGACCTTTTGTTCTTTAGCTGAATTTTATTGTTTTTTCTAGTTCTATAAAATAATTTTGTGGCAGTTTTATTCATGTGGCATTGAATAAGTAGATTCATTTAGGTGGAATTGTCATTTTAAATACATGAGCTCAGCCTATCCACGAGCAGTTAATATTTTCCCCATTATTTAGATTTTACTTTATTTTCGTGAAGTGTTGTAATTGTGTTCACATAGTTCCTGAGTTAATTCTGGCAGGTAGATTCCCAAGTACTTTGTATTATCTCCAGTTAATTTAAATGGAGTGTCTCTTTCTCTCTCTTGCTGCTAGATTTTGTTAGTAATATATAGAGATGCTGATGATTTGTGTAGGTTTATTTTATATCCTGACACCCTGACACTTCACTAAAGTTGTTAATTATTTCAACTAGTTTCTTAGTTGATTCTCCAGGATTCTCTAAGTATACCATCACATCATCTGTGAAGAGTGACAATTTTGTTTTTCCATTGCCTATTTGAATTCCTTCAATTTTATTTTTCCCTTTTATTGCTATGACTAGCATTTCTAAAACAATATTTAGTGGTAATGAGCATCCTTACTTTACCTCTGATGTTACTGGGATGCTTCTAGCTTGATCTCATTACAGATTATGCTTCCTGATGCTTTTATATAGATACTGTTTATCATTTTAAGGGAAGTTACATTTATTCTTATGCACTCTAGTATTTGACTTTGTTTTTTTTTTAACCTTTACTTTCTTTCTTAGAATTGATGCAAGTATTTATTCTAAGGCAGAGGAATGGTAAAGACTAGACAACTGGGGATAAGTGATTTGCCCAGGGTAATATAATAAGTATGTGAGGTCAAATTTGAACCCGAGTCCTTCCAACTCAAAGCCTCTATCCACTGAGCCACTTAACTGCCCTTTCTAGTATTTTTATTAGAAATATGTGTTATTTGCCTTTCTAATCTTCTTATACTTTATTCATCTCCATGTATTCTTTATACCAGTAATATTAATATCCCTATGATTGGAAAAGAATGCAATGCCCATTCCAAGTCTTGAGGACTCATTTGAACAAAACCACTAAGTTTTCTGTACTCAGTTCAACCTAGAACCTTAACTATGAATAAGTAACTAAGGCTTTATTCCAAGGAACTGAAATTAAATAATTAAACTCAGCAAATAGATAGTAAGAATATGTTAGCTAAATAAATAGTTAAAATAGGCAGCTAAGAATAGCTTCTTTCTCCAAGTAGTTGGATCCATTTTGAGCTCCTTACCAGTTTCCCCTAACCTCCTGCTCCCCTTTCCCCAATATGAATTTCTTTTAAAAATTGATTTAGGGATATATCTTATACCCCTCTCCTGGGGCATATTTTGTGTTTTCTTGCCTATAAAAAAAGAATTGTTCATTACATCTCCGATCCAACCCTTCAAAGTAACTAATATTTCATGTTTACAGAAAACTTTCCTCCAAGGAACTCATGGAATCATAAATCCTATAGCCAATTAGGACCTTAAGAGATCATATAGTCTAGCCTTTGCCTTCAGGCACATAGTGTACCATTATGTTCATTTTGATGAAGCTTCTGAAACCCAGAGAAGTTAAATTACTTTCCCAAAATTGCAACTAATAAATATTGGAGAGAAGATGAAACACAAAATATTTTTCTCCCTACTGCAATTTTTTCTATTGTCCTGCTTTAAAAAAAAAAAGATCAAAGCAAGCTCAATGTCATCCATATTGTCCAGTGGAACATTTCTCTCACACTCATCTTGAGCCCAGGCACAGGCGATTTAGTTTGAGATAGTAACTATTTGTTGAATAAATTAACATATATAAGGCATGCTGCAAGCCTTAAAGCACTAAATAATTGCTAACTATTACTTTTACTTATACTCTACTATTTTGAGACATTTAAGACTTTGAACCAACTTAGATCATCCCCATCTTTCCCGTTTTATTTCATGTTACCCCACTCTAATTATTCTACATCCAATGCAAAACTGGATAACTCTCATCAGCCTCCATACCTCTTGTGCATACCATTTCCTATACTTAGATTGCCTTTCCAATACTGTGACTTCTGTTGAATTCCTATAATCAGCTCTTAACATGGTGCCTGGCATTTAGAAGGTGCTTCTTAACTATTTATTGAATTGAAATACATTAATCACCACAGCAAGAAATATAAACGAGGCTAGAATCATCTCAGTCTACAAGACAATATCCTTGCCCAGTAGAAAGACATGGCATCTGAGAACAAAACTACTTTAGAAGGCAAATTTACTTGTGAAGCATGAAGTGCTATCTCTCTCTAGGTAAAACATCATAAGTAATAAGACATCACAAAATAGCAAAAAGTGCTGGAGGAGAAAACAAATTTACCTAAAGATTAGCATGGAACCCAAAATCAGAACATCCAAAAACCATTTATGTAAGAAACCAAAAGTAAGGACAAAAATAGATGTGAAATGGATAAAAATAGATATGAAATGGATCTAGTGATCCATTCTCATAAGTAACCATAGTGGAAATGCCATATTCAGACTCATCACCTCATTACCTAATGCAATGGTTTCCAAACTTTTTTGGCCTACCACCCTCTTTCCAGAAAAAAAAATATTACTTAGCTTAAATTTTAATAGCAATTAATAGGAAAGATAAATGCACCTGTTGCCATCACTGCCTCGGATCGCTGCAGCACCCACCAGGGGGCAATGGTGCCCACTTTGGGAATCACTGACCTAATGCACTATGTGAGGAACTAACGATAGCATCAAAGAAAAAGAAATGGGGAAGAACACTTATACCTCATCTATTACATATGGAAGAAATCCATGCTTGAGGATTCATGATTTTAATTCAAACATTTTTTTTATTTTCCCAATTACATGTAATAATAATTTTGAACAGCATTTCCCAAAATTATAAGATCCAAACCATCTCCCTCCCCCTACTTTGAGATGGTAAACAATTTCATGTAGTCCCTATGTGTATTATCATGCAAACCACACTTCCGTATTGGTCATTATTGTAAGAGCACCCTCCTACAAAACCAAGACCCCCAAAGTAAAACCATCACACTGAGTTGAAATATAGTATGCTTTGATCTGCATCCATCTGACTCCAACAGTCTTTCTCTGGAGGTGAATAGCATTCCTCATCATAAGTCCTTCAGAATTGTCCCAGATCGTTCCATTGCTGAGAGCAGTAGTGTTTTCACAGATGAAGGTCCATAATCTTAAAGAATTTCCAAGTTATCTCAAAGAGAGGAGAAAATGAGAGCGAGCATCCCATAGGCATCCACAGAATGTGCCACCTCAACCTGTGGTGCTATTTCCTTTCTCTGAGGTGAAGAGGGAAACTAACTGGTAAAGAGTATGCCAATAAACTTTACTCACTATGTGACAGCCTAGATGTCACATGGATAAGTCCAACAGAGTTCAAGAGTCTCCCCCATCCTGGGAAGATCCTCTCCGTAGAACTCAAGGGAAGACATAGACGAGAATTACACAGGAAGAGAAGTTGTGAAGTGCTCATGATCTTCATTGATAGATATAATTCCCAGATTCTATATAAATACTTATTCCCTTCCCCTAAGCACTATAGATAGAAATAGAATAGCAGGGACAGTTCCTGCACTCAAGGAGTCCACATTCTGATGGGAAAACAACATATAAATAAGTTGGTATATACAAGATAAGCACAGAGTAGACAGAGGCTACTAGAGGAGGGGATTATCAGACCTATATTGGACTTAACTGGTGCTCTTGTGGAAAATGGGCTTTAAATTGAGTCTTTAAAGAAGCAAGCCAAGAATTGGAGATGAAGAAGGAGAGCATTCAGAGCATCAATAATAGTCAAAGGAATGGACAAAGGAGATGGAGAATGATGTGTGAGGCAAAGAAGTTGGTTTAACTAAATGTTAGAGCTAATGAAGGAAAGGAAATGCCAGAAGACTGGAACAGTAGGCAGGGGCCAGGTTATTAAGACCTTTAAAAGGTAAACAGAGGAGTTATAGTTTTGGTTTTTAAATATTAGCATTAATAAGAAACTACTGAGGCTCATTGATCAGATCAGAAAAATCATTCTGACAATAAAAGGGGAGATAGAATCAAGTAGGGACAGAATTGAGGAAGAGAGGACAATAAGAAGCTATTATAACAATTTAGGAGAGAGGTAATAAGACCCTCTACTAAGGCAGTGGCTGTAAGAGTAGAGAGAAGAGGGGGCAGTTGGGTGGCTCAGTGGATTGAGAGCCTAGGCCTAGAGATGGGAGGTCCTGGGTTCAAATCTGGCCTCAGACACTTCCCAGCCATGTGACCCTAGGCAATTCACTTGATCCCCATTGCCTACCCTTACCACTCTTCTGCCTTGGAGCCAATATACAGTATTGACTCCAAGATGGAAGGTCAGGATTAAAAAAAAATTTTTTTAAAGAGTAGAGAGAGGGCTCTATGTGTAAGATAAACAATTGGATATGGGATCAGTAAAACACGTACAAGGGTATACATATATACTTACAATGTTCTCATTGTAAGTGCATAAGATAAATATAAAGTGTTTTGAGATCAGCTGAGGGAGAGATGATTTGTTTTTCTAACTCGGGGAATCAGGGAAAGTTTCACAGAAGAGAGAGAATTGAAGAGTAGGTAGGATTGCTGTTAATCAGTTGGGAAATGGTTAAACAATCAACAAACTCTGGTATGAAATGCAATTGATATTTTTGTGCAGCAAGAAATGACAACTATGAGGAATTCAGATAAATATGTGAAGATTTATATGATCTAATGCTAAGTGAAATAAATGGAGCCAGAAGAAAAATATACACAATGACTCTACCAATATAAAAGGAATGACCACTAAAGGGGAGACAGAGTGAATAACTGAAAAAAACAAGAATGGACCCAGATAATATAGATCCTTCTTTTATAGAGTGCCAAGAGATGACAGGGGCAGATTGATTCCTACATTTTCAGGCACACTATATTGATTGTTTTTGTTTAACTGTTCCTTCACTACAAAATGAAGTTCAATTCTAAGGGACAAAGGGCATATCTAGAAATGTCATCTAAATAAATAATTTAAAATAAATAAAAAGAGAGAAAAGGGAAGATACGATAGTAAGAAATAAAAGGTAGAATGACAGCAAGCAGGATTTCAGGGCAGGGCACAGTTGGCAAGACAGAAGGCCATTCCAAGTAGATGGAAGAACATGGCAAAAAACAGAATGAGGGTGAAGGATGGTGAATGATATAGTTTGGCAGTACAGCAGAGTAAAGTAAGGCTGAAAAGGCAGACAATTTATAGGTTTTGAATGCTAGGCTAAGAAGTGGGAAGTTTATCCAGCAGACAGTAGGGAGCCACTGAAGGTTTTTGAGCAGAAGATTGATGTCAACAGAGATACACGTTAGAAAGACAGCTATAGAGGCATTTGTGAGGTGAGCCATGCAGACTATTAAAAGGAATTGCTCCTCCACTAAACTCTGGTTTAAGGGCACCCAAATGGCACAGTGGATAGAATATAAAGCCTAGAATCAGGAAGATGAATCTTCCTGAGTTCAAATCTGACCTCAGATACTTTTTCACTATGTGGCCCTGGGCAAGTCATTTAACCCTGTTTGTTTCAGTTGCTCATCAGTAAAATGAGCTGGAGAAGGAAATGACAAACCATTCCAGTGTCTTTGCCAAAAAAACTCCAAATGAGCTTATGAAGAGTCAGACCCAACTGAAACGGTTGAGCAACAACAAACTAGTACTCCCTTATTCATTTGGTACTTATATAGTCCTTGTGGTTTTTCCTTTATTTCTTCCCTTCTTTCCTTCCCTTTTTTCCTCCTTCCCTGCTTCCTTCTTTCATTTCCCTCTTCCTTCATTCCCTCTTTCTTCATTTCCTCCCTCCCTCCTTCCTTCATTTCCTCCCTCCTTATTTCCTTCTTTTCCTTCCTCTCTCTTTCTCCCTTTCTCTTTTCTTTCTTTCTTTCTTTCTTTCTTTCTTTCTTTCTTTCTTTCTTTCTTTCTTTCTTTCTTTCTTTCTTTCTTTCTTTCTTTCTTTCTTTC
>NC_058135.1:210185696-210195708 GCF_016433145.1 Gracilinanus agilis
TTTCTTTCTTTCTTCCTTCCTTCCTTCCTTCCTTCCTTCCTTCCTTCCTTTCTTTCTTTCTTCCTTCCTTCCTTCCTTTCTTTCTTTCTTTTCCTCTTTTCTTTCTCTCTCTCTCTCTCTCTCTCTCTCTCTCTCTCTCTCTCTCTCTCTCGCTCTCGCTCTCGCTCTCGCTCTCGCTCTCTCTTCCTTCCTTCCATTTCTGTTCTGATCTGGCATTAAACATTAATAAGGTGACCTCTCCACTCTCCCCCTTCCTGTATTAATGCTAAACTTAGTGAAATCATCTAGTCAGAGAAATCCACTTCTGCTTAGAACTCCTAAGCTTAAAAGAACCCCCAGCCTTTGCCCCCTCAGTAGGGGCACAATAGGCTTCCATGACCACCTAGTGCTTCCGGTATTGTTTTTTTTTTTATATCAGTCTGATGTCCTTTAACTTTTCAAGTGTGTGTGTGTGTCTTATTTCCAACAAAAAAAATAGCCTTATTTATATTTCTCATTGAACAGGAGGTGATTATCTACAGTTGTTTCTTAAAGCACCGAGGCTTAACAAACACTGGATTTGGAAACAGGAAAATATTTTAAAATCCTGGCTAAGACCCTTATTAACCATGTGATCTTAGGGGAGTCTTTTTAACCTCTTCAAACCTCAGTTTTCTCCCCTGTAAAATGGAAATAACAAAAACACACCTACTTGACAGGATTGCTATAGAGATCAAATGAAATAATGTAGATAAAACACTTTGTAAACCTTGAAGCTGTCTATAGAGCTGAGAAATGTTGTTTGGTCCCTTCCTCCAGTCTCACTCTCCTCAAATCTATAAAATGTAGAGGCTGGACTAGGTCATCTCAAGGTTCTTTCTGTTTTGAAACCTGCAAGGAGTAAACTTTTCAGCGCTATTTTTTTTAATTGGCTAAGTTGGAAGTTCAATAAATAATACATGCCTCCGGCTGCTATTGGAGTGTGAGATGCTACAATAGAATCCCTGTTGGCATCCCACAGCCTCCCCACGCTCTCCCAGTCTCATGGGGGGATTATTTCTCTGGCAGTAAAAAGCAGCCTACTGTTTGCCTAGGGGCCATCCCCTAATGCTGCTGGCTGGCACCTGGGGAGTTATCGAGTTATTTAGCCGCCCAGACTCCGGAATGAAAAGCTCCTCTGACTGTCTGATTCTAGATCTCGAGTTTAATACAATGAATGGCATCGCTGTGGCTCAATGATCAATAAACGTGCCCGGGCACAGACAGCCAACATTGCAGATTCTGTTACCAATTGCAAGCCCTGGGAAAACCCAGTGACTTTCTCCTCCTGGAATTTTAGAGTGCCAGGGCTGAAAAGGGTCTTCAAAGCATGTGCTGGAGGCAGTATCAGCCTTTAAGCATAGTGTGCGAGAACTAGAAAAGACCTTCACAATTACTGATTCAATACCGCCATCATTTACAGGCAACACCTTTGAGACTGGAGAAGTAAAGTGATTTGCCTAACAAGTTAGTAGCAGAGTCAGAATTAGAATTCATGTCTCCAGACTTCCGATGGAGTGGGTTTTTTTTCACCCCATCACACTGCCTCCATCCCTGACAATATGTGGCTGCATATTAGGTAATTTGAAAAGTAATGGCGGGGGTGAAGGGCTCAATGGATTGAGAGCCAGGCCTAGAGAAAGGAAGTCCTGGGTTCAAATTTGGCCTCAGACTTCCTAGCTGTGTGACCCTGGGCAAGTCACTTAACCCCCATTGCCTAGCTCTTACCACTCTTCTGCCTTGGAACCAATACATAGTAAGGATTCTAAGATGGAAAGTTGAAAAGGGAAAGAAGATTTGAGGTCAGAAGTAGAGGAAAGGAGAGGAGAGGGGAGGGGAGGAGAGACCAGATTTGAACTCAGGACCTCCTATCTCTAGAACTAACTCTATCCACTGAGTCACCTACCTGCCCCCCACATCTTTCTTTTTTATAAAAGGTTTTAAGTTGCAGAAAAATTGCCACTCTAAATAGGTAGAGCGAGTGTGCTCATCTAGAGCTTTATGTATCAATATAATCATAGGCTCCATACCTATCACATTTCTATCTTAATGTCCAGAACAAGGGAAGTACAGAGTACAGAAATGTAATCAAACCACCTCTGCAGTATTGTGTCCCAGGCTGAGTGTCACATTTTAGGAGGGACAGAATGTGTCCAAAGAAGAGCAATGAAGATGGTGAGGGGACTTGAAACTCTGTCATATGAATATAAGTGAATAGAATCAATCTCCTTGAGAGTGGCAGCTAGGAGCCACAGCAGATAGGGCACCAAGTCTGAAGTCAAAAAAATCTGGGTCCAAATCTGGACTAACTAAAGACTAAACTGTGTGGTCCTGGGCAAGTCACTTAACCCTCTTGCCTTTGTTTCCTCATTCATCAAATGAAAATGTAAAACGAACAAAAAACCAGAGAGGGAAAAAGCAAACCACTCCAGTATCTTTTCCAAAAACAAAACAAAACAAAAACACCCAAATGGGGTCACAAAGAGTTGGACATGACTACAACAATTGAGCAATACCTTAGTGCCTAGAACACACTGATGTATATGGTGCATACTCAGTTGAAGACACTGAGATATTCAGTATGCAAAAGTCCAAAGAGAAATATCATCCTGTCTTCAAATATTTAAAGAAATCTTGTATGGAAAAAATAATAGATTTGCTCTTTTTTTCCTCTAAAGAGCAGAATTAGAAAAATTGGTGAACATTATAAGGGCTGGCTAAAAAATAGAAAAGTAGATCAGCAGAACAGAACAGGAACACATCAAATAGTTAGAAAAGATCATGGTCATCTTGCATTTAACAAAAGTAAAGATCCAAGCTTTTGGAATAAGAATTCACTGTCTGGTAAAAGCTAGATATAGACCAATATCTTACACTATTTACAAAGGTAAGATCAAAATAGATACATGACTTAGGCATAAAAGGAGATATCATAAGCAAATTAGAAGAACAGGGAACATATTTTCTATCAGATTTATGGACAGGAGAAGAATTCAGAAATAAACAAGAAATAGAAAGCATTGTGAGAAATAAAATAGATAATTTTGAATACTTTACGTAGATTTTTTTACAAATGAAACTAATGTAACTAAGATGAGAAGAAAAGCAGTAAATTGGGGAAAGGGGAAGAACTTTCTTACAGTTAGGGCTGTCCAACAATGAAAATTTTTGTCACTAGAAATATTCAAGCAGATTCCAAACATCAGAGATATCACAGATACATCACAGATATTCTATATTGAGTGGAAGGTTAGATTGCCTGCTCTGAATTCATAGAATTCTAAGAGCTAGAAGGAAAAATAAATTGTATTTAGTCCAAGCTCCTTATTCTAGAGACAAGCAATCTGGTAGTCATTCCAGGTATCACAGTTAATAGAAGAGTGAGAACTCAAATCCAGACCTAGTGATTGCTATTCAAATATACTTTCTAATGTACCAACAAGGAGCTTTCCATATCTGAGACTTGGATCTAGGAGAGACTTGTTTCAAATCCCATTTCTAACACTTACAAACTTTGTAACCATGGGAAAGTCGTGTAACTCCTTTGAAATTCAGTTTCCTCAACAATAAAATAAGAATGTAGTAGAGAATTGTTTTAAGTATGAGAAATTCGTATTGGATAGTAGAATGACCACAAGCATTTATCTGTCTAATCTTGCCTCAGTTTGCTTTTTTGTGACCTTTAAAGGAACATCTTAATATTTGGGCTCTAGGATGTCCATTGCAAGCTAAATGTGTTACAAGTCAGAAATGTGGCCAGTAGGAAGTTTCTGAGCACTCAGAATCCCAGGACACTGTTTCAAGTCATCTTGCTCTAGACTAGAGTCATAACACACTAGTTATAGCAGGTTATAGTCATACATGATAGGATAAAACCAAAACTTGCTTTTTTATTCTTCTCCTTCCTTTTTCTTCTTCTTCTTCCTCTTCCTTTTTGCTAGGGAGGAAATAAATCATAAATTTCATTTAATGGTGAGTTTACCTATTCTTCCAGAATAGCTTAATCACTAATATGAATGCTTTATCTAATATCCATATTTACCACTTTTTAAAAACCAGCTTAATGTATGCTGTCTGGAGTTAGTTGCTTTGTGTGTCGATGAATGTAATTTGTTTGATCTTTAAAATATTTATTAGTTGAAATAGAGATGATCATTTTTCTTAATTTGTTAATTTTTTATTATTTTTATAATTTATTTTATATGTTATATTATTTTATTTGTACGATATGGGAGAAAGGATCACAGAAGTAAGATGTAGGATCTGAGTTCTAATTCTAACTATCCTACATCATATCCTCTTGACTACCTTTGGCAAGTCACTTCATTTTTCTTGCCCTCAATTTTCTCATCTGCAAAATGACGGAATTAAACTAGATGACTTCTTAGGTTCCTTCCATCCCTAAATCAATGATCCTACTTTCCTTTTTTAATGTGTGATTGTGTGACAATGATAAGCTTTATATTTTTATATTATGATACTGTTTGATATCATGATAATTAATTGATGTTACATTTACAATTACAGTACTCCAATATAGAATCATAGGTTAGGTGGTCCTAACACCTGTAGAAATATAAGAGCAAGATAGATTCCACTCTTATTACATCTGAGATTTATAACTTTTTAATTGAATGAACTAGTGACCTGATAAAGAGGCAGTCTCCTTCTGTCTTAATTGACATTAAACTCTCCTACCAGTTTATGGTCCCAATAAAGAAACTTCCCCTCCCTGGGCTTTACCCTAGCCTGGTATCAATAAAGGACCCAAAGAACTTTCCACCACCTCTGAGTCTAGTTAGTTGCCCCCTTTGAATCTGGTCCCAATTTCCTGTTCTCAACGAAGCCCATTTTTAGATTATGTAGGCTTGCTACCTAAACTCCAAATTCAAGTGTTTCCTTCTCAACACATCTTCCTCATTCCTAGGTTGGGGTCAGTCTCTCTTATGTAGGGACAAACCCAAGTGTGTTTATATTGCCATAACATAGGTATGTTCTTTGTTTGCCTGCTTGCTCTGTCACATAACAATAAAGTTCATGGTTGTATTTCTAGAAATCCCAAATCCAAGTATTTTGCTTTAAACTAACCCTTGATAGTCCAAGTAAAGCTGTCATTCAGGGAGCAGTGAACCCTGTAGCTAGGATAACAGAAAGTCAGAATTGATAAGGAATTTAGAGAAATCTGATCCCCTGAATTCTACAGAGAAGGGAACTTTGTCCCCAAAATTCTCTGGGGGATGTTTAAGGCAACATAGCTGGTCACAACAGAGCACAGACTCAGATCCAGGGCTCCTGTCTCTCAACTCTGGCTTCTTTCCATTGAACCTGACTCCTAAATATATTTTTCACAGTCAAATTTCAGCCAAGTTTTTAATATCTTTTATTCTATTTGGTGATAGATACCCTGGAGCCTGATCCACAGTATCAGGGAATTTTGTTTGAATAGCAATGAAATTTGTGAGGAACAAGACCAGACACTGTTTAAACACTCAAGATGTAAAGACTATATGAAGAAAGCAGGGATTCAGACTTTTTTTTGGTCAGATATGAAGACTTAGTTCTCATCATAAGACAATCCTATGCATGTCTTGAATATTTGACAGAATCTGACATTTAAGTGTTGGTGCTGGAGGAATGACAAATGTTGGGCTTTTACTCATTCTACATCTTGACTGGTCTATTTCAGGTGGAATCCCTTTCATCTTGACTGGGGAGTTTTTCCAGCAGGCTCAGCGACCAGCTGCCTTCATGATTGCAGGGACAGTCAACTGGCTCTCCAATTTTGCAGTTGGACTTCTTTTCCCATACATTGTGGTATGTTCTATGATGGTAGCTATTTTCCTTTCACTTTTTTCCTAATGATCTCAGAAACTGTAAGAGAAGGGTGAACAAACATCCAGGGGAGTAATGATGACCTTCTCAGTGATTCCCAAAGTGGGCGCCATCGGCCCCTGGTGGGTGCTGCAGCAATCCGGGGGGGGGGGGGAGGATGGAGATGGCCACAGGTGCATTTGGGGGTGGTGAATAACTGTAAAGGGGTGGTGATAGTATAAAAGTAAGCAAGCTAAGTAATATTTTTTTCTGGAAAGGGGGCGGTAGGCCAAAAAAGTTTGGGAACCACTGTATAATGAGGAAAGAAATTAGGAGAAAGGTGATCAATCTTTCCAAGTTCCTCATCCCCCTAACAAGAGGAGAGGGATTTGTTTTCAAGATTGAATCTAGATGGAAAATCACTTCTTAGCCTAGCTTTGGAATTAGGGGACTTGGGATTTGAATCCTACCTCTGACTGTCATTACTCATATTACTTTGAATAAATCATAGCCTCCCTGGGCTTTGATTCCCTCCTCTATAAAATGAAGGAGTTGGATTAGATGGCTTCTATTGGTCTTTCCAATTCCAAAGCAATGATTTTAGAGTCTTATAACCTATTTTTCACTCCCCATTTTAATCTTGGACAAGTAACATTATCTCTAGGTATTCAGTTTCCTAATCTATAAAGTAAAAGGTTCAAATTTTATTAGGACCCCTTTGAATTCTTGACATTATAAAAGTTCCTTCCAAATAAAGGTATTCTCTCCTTCCTCTAATTTTTCTACAACTCTGTTATTGAAAATAAACCATGGGGGCAGCTGGGTAGCTCAGTGAATTGAGAGCCAGGCCTAGAGACGGGAGGTCCTAGGTTCAAATCCAGCCTCAGACACTTCCCAGCTGTGTGACCCTGGGCAAGTCACTTGACCCTCATTGCCCACCCTTACCACTCTTCTACCTAGGAGTCAATACACAGAAGTTAAGGGTTTAAAAATGTAAAATAAAAGGAGAGAAAATAAACCATGTGTGAATATGAATATATATGCTTCCCCCCCAAAAAATAGATTATTAATTCTTTGAGGGCAGAGACTATCTTTTTTTTTTCAATTTTTAAAATCATCAGTGCTTACTTTGTATAGGGCTATTGATTGATTGATTGAAAAAGTATTAATTTAGGCTTATCATGTGCCAGGCAATATGCTAAGCATTGGAGATGCAAATACAGGAAAGCAAAGTAATTCTCTCCCTCAAAGAGATTACATTATAATGGACAAAGACTACTAGAAAGTTAGGGAGATGCAGTAAATAATGGCATGATTTGGAAATAGCCAAGAAGTGATGTGGAGACCTGGTTCTAGACAAGAAAAAATGAAAGCCTATTTGACATATAACCCAGCATCTCAAGACAGAATCCAGAATTCCATTGGAAAAGGAATTAGTAAAATAAAGGCAATGGCTACAGTGTAAGCAGCATGGTTTTGAGACAGCAGGCAATATCAACTCCTTAATAAATGTCAGCTGAATTAAATTGAATTCCAATTCTAACAAGCTACATTTTAAGCTCCTGCCAGTTTTGATATACTCTGATTTTAAATTGATTTCTTGTAGCTGCTTTAAATGGACCTATCACTGACATATATGTATATATTTTCACACATGCACACATATATAAATATAAATAAACATAAACAAATAAATAAAATACAGGTATATGCCTTGGAATGTGGAATTAAGTAGTCACAAATTTTATTTAATCTTTTTCTGGAATCAACTAAACTCATTCAACAGAATTCATAAAACTAAAATGTAAAAATTCTCTTATCATTCCAATTTAAACTTAATGATTTTTCCAAGCTTGAAATTTTTGTATAAACTTAATACAACCAAGAGTCTGTAAAATAGACACAGTACTTAGAAAAACTTACAGACTGAGCTTTCAAGTCTTCCCTAAGAAATAAATTGAATGTCAACCCATTCTTTCCACACTCTTCAGTTGCTATGTGTAATAGCATCAATCTTTAAGATGAGGACAGATTGAGAAAGGAATTTGTTTCTTCATCTGTCAACTGAATGCCAGAGGTAGACTCCTGAAAAACTTCTAAGACCTCTTTCGGCTCATAATAATCTGTGATTCCTCTATGAATTTTACTGATTTTTTCACTCTGTTTCACCAGAGGGTTGGCAATGGGATATATTATTTTGGAAAGAGCAAAAGGCTCTAGACAATGACCAAGAAGACCTGGGTTCAAGGTCCAACTATGCCAATTATGTGATTTTGGATAAGTCATTTAATCTCTCAGGTCCCCTGGGCTTTTATCTATAAAATGGCACCTTTGCACAAGATGGTGATTCTTTCTAACTCTAAAATTTTCCAAATTAAAGAGATTTATCAAGCAATTGAAACTATATGACTGTCATGCCGTATTTAAAGATGTCTTTCTCGGTCCCAAAGGATATTTTTGAGAACATACACAACTCTAACCAGTTCTAGGGGAGTGGTGAAGTGAAATTATCCCTTTGGTCCTTATTTCATTAGTACTAATGATATTTGTTGAAGGTGGGCAAGTGGCTCAGTGGAGCTGGGCCTAGAGATGGGAGGTCCTGGATTCAACTCTGGCCACAGATACTTCCTAACTTTGTGTGACCTTGAGAAGTCACTTAACCCCCATTGCCTAACCCTTACTGCTCTTCTGCCTGGGAACTAATACACAGTATAGATTCTAAGATGGAAGTTAAGAGTTTTTTTTAAAAAATATTTGCTTACTTCTCAGTGAGTATAAATCATCTTCAAATTACCATCACATCTTCTCTTCTCCTTGTGTTCAAATGGTAGATATGTAGATGGAAAGAGAAAGGAAGAGGCATGGAGAACAGAACCCTGGATCTGGGGTCAGAAAGACAAGTTCAAATCCTTCCTCGGATACCTACTATCAGTGTGACCCTGAATAAGCCACTTCAGTTCTGTGTGCCTCAGTTTCTTTATGTGAAGCTAAAAATAATAACCTCACAGGGTTGTTGTGAAATTCAAAGAAGGTGATATTAATAAGGCACTTTGCAACCCTTCAAATGCTACATAAATGCTAGCTATTATGATAATGAAATATGAGCAAAACATCTTTTTTATGGATTTTTTCCTTTGCCTCAATTATTTCTTTCCATGTATTTATGGCATGCTTATAAATAGAATCATTACTTGGAGGTAGATGAAAGGATGAAAAGAAAGGAAAAATCCTAAATTTATTATTTTTGTCTCTGTTTGCACTCTCAAAGAAAATAATGTTCAAGCTGGGATATTTAGACCAAAAATGGTTACTATGCTGTTGAAATATAATATAATACTAATAATATTTATATTTCAGTACTTTAAGTTTTACAGAAAACTTTCCACCCAATGACCTTATGAGATAAGTAGTGTACTTATCTCATTTTACAGATAAAGGATTGAGGCTCTAAAAGTGATTTAAATGAGGAGATTAAAAGAGAGTACCCATGGGAGGTTAGAAATCATAGTGGATAGAACATCAGGCCTAGAGTCAAGAAGTCCTGGATTCAAATATGACCCCAGATACCTTCTAGATGTATGACCCTGGACAAGTTACCTAACTCCAGTTGCCTAACCTTTGCCACTCTTCTGTCTTAAAACTGATACTAAGGCAGAAGGTAAGGGTTAAATTTTTTTACAAGAGTACCTAGTTGTACTTTGAGATCCAGTCACTAAGCCCTAAAAATGGTATTCCAGTATTCTTTTTTTAAACAGATTGTTATATGTTTTGGTTGATTGGGGGGGGGGGGGGGGAGAAATGGATTAGTGACAAGATTAGCAAATACTCCGATTTTCCAAATAGGGGGAAAAGGTAGATTCTTAAAACTATTGACTATGGGGATAATTAAGTCCAATATTTTCCAAAGTTCAAGAAATTATAACTTCCATAATTCATATAACTTTTTAAAAAGTTTTCAAAATACTTTCTGTACATGAAATCATTTTTGTGTCACAACTAGCCTATTGATTAGGTACAATAGTTATTATCTTTAATTTTCAGATGAAAAAATTGAAACTGGGGGATATTAACAGATTTGCTGATGGTTATAGCAGTAAATGTCAGAGGAAGATTTTCTGTCTCTAGAAAAGAGGTTCTTAACAGGGGGGGAGAGAGAGAGAGAGAGAGAGAGAGAGAGAGAGAG
>NC_058135.1:210198677-210269831 GCF_016433145.1 Gracilinanus agilis
AGAGAGAGAGAGAGAGAGAGAGAGAGAGAGAGAGAGAGAGAGAGAGAGAGAGAGAGAGAGAGAGAGAGAGAGATAGAGAGAGAGATAGACAGACAGATGGATAGACATACAGATAGGTAGATAGAAGAGAGTAGATATAGTTCATAATAGTTGGTTTCCTTTGAAATCATATGTACTTTATTTTGCAGATTGAAAAACATTTTGAGAAGGGGTCTATAAGTTTCACTGGACTGTTCAACAAGTCTAAAAGGCTCAAAAAAAGGTTAAGGATCTCTGTTTTAGAAAATTGAGATAAATCTACAGTGATAAAATGTATTGGAAATAAATGTAAAGTTCTCTTCATATGTTCAAAAAATCAATTGTACCTATCTATAGAATAACCGAAATGTGGTAATACAATAATGAAAATTTTAAAAATACTTAAACGTTGTAGTGGGCTGGAAGCTCAGTGTAAATCAATATGGTGACATGATATGGAAAATAGCTAATGCATTAAAAGAAGTATTAATGTCTAGAAGGAGGGAAGATTGTGGTTCTCTTGTACTATCGTGGATCTGATAACAGGCTTAGCTCAGAGACATTGTGGGATTTTCTTCTAGACCACAACAATAAAGCAAATATCACAATAAAGCCAGTCACATGAATTTTTTTGGTTTCCTAACGCACATAAAAGGTATGTTTATACTATGCTGTAGTCTGTTAAGTGTACAATATCTAAAAAAAAACAATGTGCATCTCTTAATTAAAAATACTCCATTGTTAAAAAATGCCAACCCTCATCTGAACATTCAGGGAATTGTAACTTTTTTGCTGGTGGAGGGCTTTTCCTCAATGTTGATGGCCATTGAACTGATCAGGGTGGTGATTGCTAAAATGGGATAGTCTCTGGCAATTTCTTAAATACGACAGCAATGAAGCTTGCCAAATCAATCGACTCTTCCTTTTACAAGAACACTAAGAGGCCAGTGTAGTGTTATTAATTCCTAATTTCAATATTGTTGTGTCTCATGGAATAGGGAGGCCGAAAGAAAGGGAGAGAGATGGGGGAACAAAGAAACCGCTGAAGTTCCTCTCAATTTTGAGTTTCTATGATGCTATTGTAATAGTTTATGTAAGAAAAGGAGAGTTTGAGCTAGATCGCTAGCAGCTGGCAAGAAAGAATCAGACACAAGGGAAATTGCAGAAATAAAAACATAAAGACTGAGCAATTAATAGAATATCTAAATCCATTTTTTCTATAAATAACTAAAATTTGGGTTTCTGAGAGGGGTAATGAAATGATGGAAAGAAGATGGAGTTCCCAGAAAAGATGAACATAAATGATCATACAGAAGGAAACATGATCTTTTGAAGAATGATAAAAGGACATTAAGTTATTACACCTAGAAAAGGGCAAGTAAGCATTGTATCCTAGTGAATGTCCTTGAGTTTATAAAGGATTTTGAAGCAGTGTGCTTTAAAATAACATCTAATGATACCTCTTCTTAATACCATGCTTGCAAGTTTCATAGCTTGACCCTTTTTCTACCTTTCCAGTATTCTTATATTCCCATATCCCCTAGGTCTCTGCTATGCATTAACTTTCTTGTTGCTGCTTAAACATGAAATTCTCTCCCATCTCTATGAATTTATAGAGGCCATCACCCATGCCTAAACTGCTTTACTCCTTCCTTTCCAAGTCTTAAGTCTCCTTGGCTTCCTTCAAGCTCAAAGCCCACTTTCTGCAGGAAGCCATTCCCAATTTGTCCCAATTGCTAATGCTTCCTCTTTCAGATTACCATATTTTTATTCTTTATATGTCTTGTATATGCCTAGTTACTTATATATTATTTCTCCCATTAAAATATGCATACTTTAAAGGCAGGGACTCTCCTTTGTCTTTGTATCTTTAGCACAGTGCCCAGTCCATAGTAAATGCTTAATAAATGCTTGTTGTCTAACTGACTAGCCATATAAGAGTGCCTCCTTCAGCACAAAAACCCCACTGAAAACACTTTATACCTGTTTTATCCATGATGATACTGAGGCTCTTTAAGAGGTAGAAGTGATTATTGCTGTTGTCCAGTCATTTTTTAGTCATGTCTGAGCCTTTGAGTCATCATTTGAGGTTTTCTTGGCAAAGACACTGCAGTGGTTGGCCATTTCCTTCTTCAGCTCATTTGACATATGAGGAAACTGAGGCACAGTGAAGTTATTTGCCCAGAATCACAAAACTAGTAAGTGTCTGAGGCCAGATTTAAACTCAGGAAGATGAGTCTTCTGGACTTCAGACCCAAAGCTCTGTCCACTGTATTGTCTCACTACTCCAGAAAGTAATTGGGCAGCTAGTAAATATCTGAGACAGGACATAAATCTAGAGTTCCTCACTCCAGGTCTACTGCACCATCCAGTAAAGAGGGAGGCCACAGCACAATTTATCTGTGGACAGCGGATGTATTTAAATTGAATTTGAAGAGTTTCACTTTGTTTTATTGACTTTTTTATTGGAACTTCTGGATAGTTCAGATGATTTCCCCTGGGAAAGGGCTGCTGATTAAGATCACAGAATATCTTAGAGAAAAAAATCCTTTACTGATTGGCTTAGACATTCATCTGTATTCATTAGTCTTCTGGAAAAATAAATTCATAGGATAATAGATTTAAAGCAGGAAGAATCCTTTGAGTCAAGCTAATCCTAACCTCTCATTTAATATCTGAGGAAAAGAAAACACAGAGATCAAGTAACTTGCCTAAGGTTGCACAGATGGCAAGTGACAGACTCAGAACTAGAACACAGATTCTCTAATGGTAGAACTAACACTGGTTGTTTTCCATGGAATCATGGGACGAATTCTTCAAATCCCTTCCAACTGAATCAATGAGCTTGTGGATATTAATAAATTAATAGTTAATAAGCATTTATTAAGCACCTACCATGTACCAAGCACTGTGCTTGATTCTGGGAATACAAAAAAACTGAAGCAATCTCTGTCCTCAAGGAGCTTACCATCTTAAGAAACAGGAGAGAGAAGAAGAGAGAACATGGACATGTGTGGACATTTTGTTTAGGTTTCTAAACTCAAATTAGAACATGTGAATGTGAGATGACTAGGAGTACTTTTTTTTATAATTTTTTCTAATCTGTCCAGTTTTGATCTGTAATACAAAAACTTTTGATACTCCATTAGGTAGAGAGTTCTCTGTTACTGAAGGCATTTAAGTAGAGGCTGGACCACCATACCTCTGGGATAGAATAAAATAGATTCATTCAATAGATCCTCTAATATAATAGACCCTTAATAATTTAATGTTTTGAGTTTTTCTTTTTTTATTGGACTGAACTCAAAAAGAAGCTTAGATAACATTGGCAAAGCACTCCAAGAATCAGACAGGGTTTTAAGAGAATAAACATTCAGAATCATTTTATTGAGATCCAAATTAAACCTAGAACGCACTATGTCTCATATCCATTTTTAGAACATCTTGAGAAGCAAAACTCGTCTGTTTCCTCCAAGACTTGTCAAGAGCAGGAGTCTGTTGGGGAAGAGGATGTCACTTACCACTCTCTTCACAGTCACTTTGCAAAATTTCCTAAAGAAAGATGTGATAGGAGATACTCAGGTGTCTCAATTGTCTGGGGGAAAAATGTGTTTGGGAAGATCGTGGGCCAGGCTACAAACTCCCTCTCCAAAAGCCATCAGGGTGATGTGACATCTCCACTTACTGCAGTTGGCATTTCAGTAATGGTCCTGGGAAAGTAAGCAATATGACTCGCTGAGGAACAGCACAATAACTTGTCCGCTCAGGGAAAGTGCCTCATTGCGTGACCTTCGGTAAGTCTCTTAGATGTGTCCGTGGATGTTTCCGGCATCTGTGAAATAAATGTAAACCCAGCCTTGCTGATTTGCTCCCCATGAGGAATGCCTAAAGAAGGAAAAAAACGATTGAAGAGAACTCTTTTTATAGGTGATGGAGTTGATAAATACTTAATAGTCTTAATAAAAAGATTACTTTTTTTCAACATCTATAGGATAGATATTACTTGGACTCTGTGTCCCAGGCTGTTTAAGTCCACAGATTTTCCCAGTCTTTGTATATGGGTTTCTTACTTCAAAATATAGGCAATTTCAATGAAGTATGCATATAATTATCCCATTCTTTTATGTTATTACTAAGTACCGAAGGGATCCAAGGAAGGTGTCTTGAATGATCATAGTAAAGAAAGTTGATTTCTGGTTAAGTCACAGAGGGGCCTCTGGAATCCCTGCAGAATTGGAGGGAAGCAACATGGCACAGTGGAAGAAGCAACAAATTTGGAATGAGAAGACCTGGATTCAAATCTTGGTTCTGTTATTTACTACCTATGTGATCTTGGACAAGTACTACCTCTCTGAACTCAGTTTTCTCATGTGTAAAATGAATGGATTGGACTAGTAGACCTCTAAGGTCCCTTCCAACTTTCAATATGTGATCCTATAATATATACTCTTTGAGTCAATATTTTAATGAAATTAGAGTTGGTCGCATATTATAAAATATAGCTTGAAGGAGCAAACGCATAAGATGTTCTCCAGGTCAAGAAACTGAACCTCAAAGAGATAAAAGGACTATTGTGTCAGTATTGTAGAAATTGTCTTTTATAAGTTAATATATGACAGAGAAGAAGAAAATAAGCTAAAACTGTACTGAGTAAGTCTCAGGTTAACAATACTAGAAATCATAGCACAAAACCAAAGATCAGGGATCAATGAACTCAGAAGTTTTGGGCCCTGTTCTTTCCTCAACTCCTGGCTGTTGCCAGAGCCCTTTGGAGTACAGGTTCACCTCCCTCAGCTTGATGAATTGCTTCTGTTAATGCAAACAAGAACAGTATCTCCCATGGCTCCTGACAGAGTGCTGGTCTTGTTCTTGTTGTAGAGTGGTCTTATGGATCAATGATGCACTAATGTGGTGCTGAATGGACAGCTACCCCTAGGGTCTCATGGTGTACCTATCCTATCACCTTGTACCTTAAGCTTTGGAGCAGCCTTCCTTCCTGGAGGTGGTCAGTGTCTTCAAAGAAAGGAGAAGTCATACTACCTGTTTTGCTTATATGCACATATACAAGCAGCCCTTCTGTGCCACCATCACTAATAAAAAGAGACTAGAATGGCCTCTCCTACCTGGCACACATAACTTTGGTCAAATAGAAAATCTTGATCCATTATAGAGCAATAGTGTTCTCCCAGTATCAGCTATTCTAAGGGAATGATTTATTATAAGAATAATCATAGTGAACACTAAGTTAGGACTTTAAGGTTTTCAAAACACATTCAATGGGTTATCTCACAACAGCTCTGAGAGGTAGATGCTATTATGAGCCCTATTTTACAGATAAGAAAACTGAGGATTAAGGAAATTAAGCAACTTCTCCAGGGTCACACAAATTTTTTAAAATAGTTAACATTTATCTAGCACTTACTATGTATTAGGCATTGTGCCAAGGGCTTTCAATTATTTCGTTTTATCCTTACAACAACCCTGGGAGGTAGGTACTATTGTTGTCCCCATAAGGAAACTAAGAGGTTAAGTGACTTTCCCAGGGTCAAATAGCTAGTAAGTTTTTGAAACTGAATTTGAAGTAATTATTGTTATTAAATCATTTTTTATATTTATCTGATTCTCCATGACTCCATTTTGGATATTCTTAGAAGAGATACTAAAGTGGTTTACCATTTCCTTCTTCAGCTCATTTTACAGATGAGGATCTGAAACAACCAGGGTTGAATGACTTTCCCAGGGTCACACAGCTAGCAAGTGTCTGAGGCCATATTTGAACTCAGGAAGAGGAGCCTTCCTGACTCCAGGTCCAGCACTCTATTTTTTGTGCTACTTAGCTGCTCCTGGGTATTTTAGTGAGTCTCAATGCATATACTGAAGTCTCCTAACTTGAAGGCAAGAGTTGGAAAGGTAAGTCTTTGAGCCAGGCACTGAACTCATTGAGGAAAGATGGT
Source organism: Gracilinanus agilis (assembly GCF_016433145.1). Taxonomy (NCBI): domain Eukaryota; kingdom Metazoa; phylum Chordata; class Mammalia; order Didelphimorphia; family Didelphidae; genus Gracilinanus; species Gracilinanus agilis. The sequence continues at coordinate 210,204,650 of NC_058135.1, forward strand.
GAGCATCTTGGAAGCTTATATAAAATAGTTCCCAGGATTTTGGTTGGTGATTCAATTGAGATTGGATAGTAGAGCTATATTGAAGGGAACCTAAAAGGGAGATAAATTACTAAGTGATGGAGGGAAATCTAGAAGTAGCAAAGAGAGCAAGGTATACTCTAAAACTCTGTACCTTGACCAACCAGTAAAGGGTAATAAGTGAAAGTATGACCAGGCTTGAAAAACAGCACTAAGGAGGCTATGTCATCTATTGGGAGCCAGGTCTCAGTGAGTTAGAAGACAGAAAGAGTAGGAAAGGAAAATATTTAAGGTGAAAACAGGTTCTTTACCTAGAGTACACATTTCAAAGAACAGAATGAAATGAAAGTAGCTTTAGGTTGTAGCATCATAAATGAGAATTAGGAGAGCAGGGAGTGGGAAAACAGAATGGAAATGGAATAATGACAGTTGTGTGACTTTGAGCAAGCCATTTAAGCTATCTGAGTGACCTTATTCTCATCCATAAAGTGAGGTGTTTGAACAAAATGATGTTTAAAGTCCTTTAGAGCTCTGATATTCAGTGGTCTAATATTATAGCGTCTTTTCTGGATTTTTTGGCTGTCTACATTTTGGGGTCTCTTCTAGCCCTAAGACTTTATAACTTAATGAGTCTAATTCAAACTGCACATCCATTTCAAGGCCCACTAACCAGGATTTGGATTTAACCTGATCAGATTTATTGACATGGAATGTGTTAAATAGTACCTTTCTCTTACTCCTGCCATAGATTCTGGGATCAATATTATTAGGCCTGGCAATTGACTCCTCCTCTTCATTTCCCATCATTCTTCCTATCCCCACTACAACTCCTGCCTCCCACAGGCCTTTGTTATTGGCCCTCCTAAGAAATAGATGAAATGACTGATCCAGGTATCATCAAAAGATAAATTGTCTTTAAGACTGAACCAATAAACAAATTAATTTTTCCAACTCCAGAGACCAATTTGTTCAGTCTTGTTCTCTGTGAAATTGTTGGTTAGACTGATGAATTCTATTCAAGTCACATCTCTTCAGGGAATAGCCAGTCTGTGATGCCACCATGCTTGAATAAGCTAGGAACACTAGTCCATTTCTAAGCATATGACCATAATTTTCAATGCCAACATTCTCCAGCCAACCACAGAGTGAGATTTCTTGCTATCATATTGACTTACCATAACTTCTCATAATGCCCATAGACTTCTGTGGAAAAGGTCATTACTAATGTCATTTTCAAAAGATATCTAGGTTGGAGTCTTTTTTAATATTTTATTTTTCCCAATTATATGTAAAAACAATTTTTGATATTCGTTTTAAAATTTTTAATTCTGAATTCTTTCCCCTCCTCCCTCCTTCCCACTCCTCCTGACTCCCTGAGACAGTAAGCATAAATTAGGGTTTTTAAATAGACTAGACAATAATAATTATAACAGCTGACATTTTACTTAGCATTTAATGGTTCCAGATATGGTCTCATTTCATGTTCATGATGCCCCCTAAAAGCCAGATAGGGTAGCTACTAGAATGGGCCCTTATTCTAATGCTACTCAATCTTTCCAACCCTTTCTTTCTAGCACCTATTCTCTCTACATTTGAGTCAAACTGGATTTTCTGTTCTGAGAATGATAATAGTCAATAGCCAATAAATATTTACTAAGCATCTACTATGTACCAGGGACTATGCTAAATGTTAGGGACATTGATATATATTTTAAAGTTTGCATCATGCCTTATAATACATTATCCTATTTGATCCTCACAGTCAAACTAATTCAAGGTTTTCTGACTTCTTCCACATTTCAAAGATGGGCCTACAAATGGAAAATGATCTTGCCAAGTCCATATAGTTACTAAGTGGCAGCATTGGGATTTGAACCCAGGTCTTCAGAGTCTGCAACTTTGTGCATGATCACCTCCCATATTATTCGAGATTTATATAGTATTTTATGCTCAATCCCTATTTTGAATACCTTATCTCATTTTATTCTCACAACAACTCTGAATGGTACTTAATATGGCTACTTGACAGATGAAGTAAAATGGCTTACTTGTATAGTCACCATGTTGGAAAGTAGCACAGCCATAACTTGTAATCCATGTCTCTTGACTCCAAGTTAGTTATTCTTTCCATTCTACCATGAGAATTGTCAGAAAAGCAGTTCTTTCAAAGTCCAGCAAGAAAGAATGACTGGGGAACTACCATCACAGATTTGTTCAGTGTAATACTACTTCTACAGTCTTTATAAATCAAAGAATCTCATACTCCTAGGGGGCCACAGAGTTCTTCCACTACAGTCTGTAACTTAACAGCTATTTCTTCTACAAACAACACCCCAAGAACTGGCATAAAGCCTCCAGAACTGGGACTCCCTATCGCCTCCAGAATCAAATATAGAATCCTTTGTTTGGATTTTAAAACCCTCACAACCTGGTTTCTTCTTGCCTTTCTAGTTTTCTTATCCTTAACTTTTCTCGATGGATTCTAAGATCCAGCAAAACTGGTCTTTCTACTCCTAATATACTCCATCCCCTGACTCATTGCCTTTTCTCTGGCTGCCCTCAATGCCTGGAATGCTCTCTTTTTTCATCCTTACCTCCTGGCTTCCTTTAAGGCTCAGCTTACCTCCCATCTTTCCCTTCTCTCCACCTCTGATCCCATTGCTGACTTTTTCCCTCCAAGATTACCTTCAATTTATTCTGCATATATTATATATCTGCATGGTTGTGTGTATGTGTCTTTCCCAATAAAATGTGAGTTCCTCAAGAATGGGGATGTTTTTACCTTTTTAAAATATCTTTAGCACTTAGCACAACATCTGGCAAATAGCAATCTCTTAATAAATGTTTCTTGACTTGACATCCATTACTTCCAAAAGCAGCCCATTCTGGTTTTGATTGATTCTAATTGTTAGGAAAATTGGTTAGAAGATTTCCCTTATATCAGGCTGACACCTGACTCCCTTCAACCTTCATCCATTGCTTCTAGTTTTGTCCCCTGAGATAAAGCAAAGCAAATATAATCCTTCTCTTATATCATAGTACTTCAAAGACTGGAAGACATATTCCCTTGAGTCTTCTCTATGCTAAACATGCCCAGTTCCTACAACCAATACTTAAGTGGGATTATCTTCCACCCTTCCACCATCTTCATCATCTGCTTTTGAAGGACACCCACTTTAGTATGCTAATGTCCATTCTAAAATGTTTTGAAAATACTACTCTCAATATAGTATGACCAAGGTAGAAAACAGACCTGTGCCCCCTCTCATCCTGGATATTTTGCCTCTATGAATGCTTCTTTTCCGACTGACATGTCACACTGTGAAAGACCTTGACATCGAGCTTAAGCAAGGTCAAGAAGGATGTTGCCAAGAACACTTTTTGAAAGAGGGGCCAGGTGTCTTCATCTTGACATTTCATAAAATGTTACATGGAAAAGCCAAACTAAAAAAAATGAACAAAAATCTTATTAATCACAGTTTTGGAAGTGGAATTATCAAGTCAGAGAGGGTCAGTTCAGCCTGGGCTATGTTTAGAACGATGAATGTTTAAAAAAGTAAGCTCTGGTCAATCCAAAAGGCTTGCTGCTGCCTCTTTCTTTCCTCTGCCTCTATGATCTGTAGAGACTGAGAAGATGTCATGTTTGCATTTTACATCCTATTCCTTCTGACAGGCGTCTTTAACCACCAGACTGCATAGCCAACCAGAGAAATATTTCCTCCTACAAGTCATGATCCTGCCCTCCCTGACATCAAGCATATATTTGCAAATTTAATACCACCATCAGGGAATGACAACATTTAGAATGAAATCTTCCTCAAACTAATTTTAATTCAAAATAAAAATTTCAGGCTTAATATTAATCAACAAAATGTCACATTGCCCTTTGGTTTGTATCTCTCTACTATTAGAGTTTGGTATTAGAGCTTTTTTATAATTGTCCCTTATGAATTTCATGAGGCAGAGACTGCTTAAAATGTTGTATTTATTCCAGTGCCCATCAGTATTCCCTAAGACATATGTGCCAAATAAATGTTTACTGATCATTTTCCCAATTTTGTTCAGTTACGTGTAGAATTGATTTTTGACACTTTAAAATTCAGATTTTCTCCCTCCCTCTCTTCTTCCCCACCTTGAGGCAGTGAATAATCTAAGTTATACCCATACTTTCATGTAATATATATTTCCATATTGCTCATATTATGATAAAAGGCACATATCACACATACAATGGAAATCTCATGAAGGAAATATAGTGGAAGACAGCATGCTTTGATCTGCATTCAGACTCCAACAGTTCCTTCTTTGGCTGGGATAGCATTTTCATCATGAGTCCCTTGTGGTTATCTTGGAGACTCACTTTGCTGTTAAGGATGTAGTCCTTCACACCTGATCATCCTATATTTCTGTTACTGTATGCATTATTCTCCTGGTTTGGCTCACTTCACTTTGCATCAGTCTTTCCAGGGTTTTCTGAGCTCATCCTGTTCATCGTTTCTTATGACTCAATAGTATTCCATTACAAGCATAAACCACAAAGTTTGTTGACTATTGAATAAAGTATTTATCTCACTCCTACTATATTCCAAATCCTGCGCTAGGTGTTTTGAGGAGTTGGATGGTAGAAAGCAGTATAATATAGAGTCAATACCCTCAAAGAACTTACAGTGTATTCTGGAAGTCCAATAAGCAAACATGGGAAAGAGAAACTTACAGGTTGGGATTTATTCACTGATTTATTCAACAAATATTTATTAAGTGCCTACAACATGCAGAACACTGTATAAAGTGTTGGTAGACTACAGGTATGCATAAAACATAGTCCTCATGCTAGAGATGCTTATAGTTTGATCAATGAAGACAAAACAGGACAAATCAGTTTTTTTTGTTTTAATTTAATTTTTCACTGTCAAGACAATTTTTAGTGGTGGTTTTCTGACATTTTGCAATCCATTTTCTTTCCTTTCTTTCCTGTCCTTGCGATGGCAGGTAATAATGTACAGATTATACAGGTGTTATCATGCAATACATATTTCCAAGTTTATTATGTTGGGAAAGAAGAAGACACATATTGCTTATAGAAGACACATATTCGCTTCAATCTGCATTCAGATGCCATTGTTTTCCTTCTATGGTGATGGGTAGCTTTTTTTCTATCATGCATCTTTTGGAGTTTTCTTAGATCTTTGCACTGCTGATAACAGTTAAGTTTAATCAGATATTATTTAATACTTAGTAAATATACAAGAGGGGTACAAATGATTATGGAATATTTAAGGAGGAAATTATCCATCTTGAGAGACCACCTCCCTCTGGATCACATCTTACTTGAGGAGGGGATGGTCAGAGACAGCTTTGTGGAAAAGATGTCACCTGTACTGTCTTTGAAAGATGGCAACAAGAAGAACTGGGAGGGGAGACATCTCCAGAAGAAAGCAAAGACAGAGGCAAGAAACAGCAGAAAGACTAGGAGTGGAGACTATTCCAGTTAGGACAGAACATAGAGTTGATGAAGAGTACTGTTAGATATGGTTGAAAAGGCAAACTAAAGACAAGAAGTGGTGGTCTCAAGCTTGGGAAGCTTAAGGATTTAATGAAGGCTTTTAGAAGGGAGATAATTCAATCTGATCTCTGCGTTAGAAAGGTAATTCAACTTAAGAGATTGCAGAAGGCAAGTAGATCAATTAAAGCCGTAACTTAAATGTGATAGGAATAAAGAATGGACACCTTATTTCATTGTTACAGAGAGCTCCTAAGGGAGGAAACTTCTTCCATCAATAAGAGTTGACACCTTCTCTGCCCTTATAGTCTTTTTTTTTTCAAAATTAGTTTGTTACATTAAAATACCGAATTACTTCCCTCCTTCCTTCTCCCCCATTAGTGAAGGTATCATTTGACAAAAAGTTATATATATAAATAACTGTCTTCTTTATTTCTATTTATTGGTTCTTTTTATGAAGGTGGACATACACAGGTCATTCTTCAAACAATATTTCTATTGCAGTATATAATGTTCTCTTGGTTCTCCTTGTTTCATTCTTCATAATTTCATATAGCTCTTTCCGTGTTTTTTCCAAAATTCATTTGCCCATCATTTCTTATGGTGCAGTAGTATTCCATCTCGATTATATGCCACAATATATGCACAAAAAGAGCTTCTATAAATATTTTAGAATATATAGATCCTTTTCCTTTTTCTCTGATCACCTTATGAAATAAACCTAATATTTTATTACCAATAATTCACCCAGTTTTATAACTCTGAGAATAATTCCAGATTGCTCTTCAAAATATTTGGATCAATTCACAATTCTACCAACAGTGTATTAGTGCCCCAGTTTTTCCACATTCCCTTCAACATTTGTCATTTTGCCCTTTTGCCATTTTAGCCAATCTGATAAGTGAGTTGATATCTCAGAGTTGTTTTGATTTGCATTCCTCTAATCATAATAACTCTGAGGCTTTTTTCATGTAGTTATGTATAGCTCTGATTTCTTCATCCACAAACTGTCTGTTCATATCTTTTGACCATTTAATTGGGGAAATGGGGGATGGTTCGTATTCTTTTATATTTGACAAAATTCTCTGTGTGTTTTAGATATAAAATCTCTGCCCAAGAAACTGTCTATAAATTTTTTCCCAGCTTACCACTTTCCTTCTAATCTTGGCTATGTAAGTTTTATTTGTACAAAAGCTTTTCAATTAAATGTATTAACAATTATCTATTTTATATCCCAAAATGCTTTCTATCTCTTGTTTATTCATTAAGTCTTCTGTTCATAAATCTGATAGGTAATATGTTCCCTGTTCTTCTAATTTGTTTATGATATCTCCCTTTATGCCTACGTCATGTATCCATTTATATCTTATCTTGATTAAGTGGATTATTGGTTTATATGTAGTTTATGGTTTATATCTAGTTTATGCCAGACTGCTTTCTAGTTTTCCCAATAATTTTAACCAAATAATGAGTTCTTATTCCAAAAACTTGGATCTTTACTTTTGTCAAACACAAGGCTATTATAAACTTTTATAACTGTTTTGTGTGTGTGTGTGTGTTCTGTTCTACTGATCTACTCTGATATTTCTTAACCAGTACCAGAGAGTTTTGATCATAACTCTTTATAAAATAGTTCAAAATCTGGTATGGCTAAACCTCCTTCCTTTACATTTTTTCATTAATTCCTTTGATATTCTTTGCCTTTTATTTTTCCAAATGAATTTTGTTGTTGTTTTTTCTAGTTCAATAAAAGTAATTTTTGGTAATTTAATTGAATAAGTAGATTGGTTTAGGTGAGACTGTCATTTTAATTATATTGGCTTTGCCCACCCTTAGAATAATATTTCTCCAATGACTTGCATCTGACTTTGTATAAAAAGTGTTTTATAATTATATTCATGTGTTTCTGCTTTTGTTTTGGCAGACATACTCCTAGGTATTTTATTCCTTCATTAGTTTTAAGTGGGTTAGTTAAAGAAAACCAATTTAAACTAACCCTTACAAACTTAAAGAGCTGCCTAGAACACTAGAAGGCTATGTCTAGTCATATCACCATAGTATGTGGAAAAGGTGGAGCTTGACCCCCAGCTCTCTATCCACTGTGGCCATATGTGGCTAAATGTTCAGTTGTGTGATTCAGGCAATGAATGCTTTGGCAGTTCAGAAATAAGGAGGATCAGTGAGGCCTGAGGGGATCATCTCCGTGTCCCTATGAGGAAGGAGGAACTTGAGATAGAACTCTGAAGGTGGGTGAGATTTGGCTAGAGAAAAGGAGCTGTACTGTTGTATGAATATTTAAATGGCATGAAGTTGAGGTTTCCTTCGAGCTACTTTGGCAACTGGGTTACCCCACATTCTAATTATGTGGTCACTGGCTTCCATTCAGAGGACTACAAACAAGAATGCAGATCTTTGTAGTAGAAATAGTTTGCTGATGATTTTACAGTGCTGGTCCTAGAGTGGCATTAAAGCAGTAGTTTAATAATAGTAATAACTTCCCTGTATAGGGTACTTAATGGTCTCAAAGCTATTTAATACTGGGCTTTCTTCAATCTTCACAGCAGCCTTTTGAGAAAGGATAGGAAGTAAAAAGTATTATTTTCCCCATTTTATAGAAAGGAATATTGAGGCTCCAACAATATAAAATAAACTGACTGGTTTTGAAACCATTAAATGGGAAACTGTGGATTGATTGACCAAATTTATCTACATTTCAGTGTTCAAACCTTACACCCTCTTTTGAATCTTCTTGCCTGTGCAGCTTGAAGACCTGAAAAGAGGTACAAGAGATTGGGAGTGAGGGACAAAAAGAGACAGAGACAGAAACAGAGAGATCTTTCTCATTGACTTGAACTTTAAAAGAGCAATCAATTAAATATTATTTATACTCAATGCTAACTAGTGCTCAACATTTCTTTAGCACCTAACAATTTACAAAGAATGTTTGAATCCATTATTTCATTTGATTTGATTCTCACAAGCAAAAAGAGGACTTCTCTCCATTTTATGGATGAGAAAAACTGAGACTGAGTTGAATTGTTCCCTCAACTATGAATCTACCCAGATGGAAGTAAATTAAATAAGCCGTAATAATAATCTTTTATGTCTGTTAACTCCCTTATTCTGTTTAAAGGGCTTTGACATGTATTCTCAGCATAGTGGGGAAAAAACACCTGGAGTAGAAATTAGATGTGCATTCAAGTCAAATCTCTGTTCTGCTGTCAGCATCAAGGAGGTACAGGGTAGAGAAAGGAAGGGATTGGCATTTGTGCACAATGAAAGAATATGTGGCAAAAAGTGGCTTTATATTTTTTTTAATCAAAAAACTTTGATTAATTTAGAATATTTTCCATGGTTACATGATTCCTGTTCTTTCCCTCCTCCCCCCCCACCCCATCCTTCCTGTTGGTTTTACACTTTAGAGAAGGTGGAATCACACACAAGAACAACAGAAAGAAAATGCTGGGAGTTTAGTGGCTCCTGAGGTCCTGCAGGGAGAGGGCACAGGCACATGGGTTGGGTGCTACACACTGGCAAAGGAGGGAAAGCAGTCTTGGTATCAGCACGATGAAGGAGCTCCCAGGAATGTTGGAGGTGCTGGAGTCCCTACCTACTTGTGAATTCCTATGGCTCCCTGAGGGATTCAGACAGCAAGGGCATCGGTCCTCTGTTGGATGTCTTGGGGGAGCCCCACTCTCCATATCTTTGGGAATCAAAGTAATCAAATGAAAGCTAGAAGCAAAGGAAGATGAAGAATGGCCGTCAGTCTCCATTATTTTCTCTCTATAAGAAGGAATGTAGATGAGCTGTTTTTCCTCTCCCTGGAAAGGAAACCACCCAGGACCGAAAATCTCTTTCACCTGCTATTTCTTAGCTTTGTGGCCCTAGACAATGCCTTTAACTAGTAAAACCTCAATTTCCTCAATGGTGAAATGGAGATACTATGTGTATCCTCTTTGTAATCAAAGAGCCGGGCTATATATAGCTAAGTGAGTTAGTGCTAATTATTACTGCCTGCCTCGCAGTGATGTTGAGAAAACCACTTAAATGATGACTGTAAAAGAACTTTTTAAACCACAAAATGTTATCTATTATTTTATTTAATAAGAAATGAATACATCACGCTGGATGGTACTTTTTAAACCAGTGCCAGGAATGAATTTGAGTGCAATCCAGGAATGGTGCTAAGTGCCAGGATCACAGATGTATTTTCACATGAATAAGGATTTCAAGGGCAAGTGAAACTTGTTATGGCTTCTAATAATAAGCCACCTGCATCTTATTCATCTTATTTAAATTATTAACTTCATAATGTGGCCTTTGTAATTGGTGATGATCATTCACACACTAAATATTTATTAATGCCTGTTACTTCACATTGGGCAGCTAGGTAATGGAGTAGATACAATGCCATGCCTAAAGTCAAGAGAACTTGTCTTCCTGAGTTCAAATCTGGCCCCAGACATTTACTATGTGACTCTGGGCAAGTCACTTAACCCTGTTGGTCTCAATTCTTCATCTGTCAAATGAACTGGAAAAGGAAATGGCAAACCACTCTAGTATCTTTGCCAAGAAAATGGAGTCACAAAATGTATCATGAGGAAAGAACACCATGTAAGTCTTAAAGTGTTGTAGAGAGGTAGCTAGGTAGCTCAGTGGATTGAGAGCCAGGTCTGAAGAGTGGAGATCCTGGGTTCAAATATGGTCTTAGATACTTCCTAGCTGTATGCATGGGCAAGCCATCTAACTTCCTAAATTTGCCTTGGAATTTCTATCAATTCTAAGAGGGAAAGTAATATTTTAAATTTTTTTAAAAAAAAATTTAAGTGCTATAGAAATGTGAGCTATCATTAATACTCCATCAGTCAAGAAATAGAATAATTTTCTTGTTCAAAGGAATGGCCTACCTATAGGTACAAGAGTTCTCATCAGAATCAAGTGATAATATAATAATTTAGACACACAGCTTTCTAAAGCAAAAAAACAAAATATTTCAAAGCACACGCCTAATTCTTGGGAAGTCGATTTGAACACTTATCCACATATTGTCCCACATTCTTTGCACTCAAACCTAAATGTACAAAGGAAGCAGACAATTTCCGATTGGATTTCTTTCCTTCCTGCAAACATTTGGTCAGCATGTGTGCTGTTTCCAACTCTGAAATCTACATCCCTATTTTCTATTTTGGAGTGCAGTCACATATTGATTCATTCTCACTCTGCTTGACTTGAACTGTAACATTCTGTTTGAATTTAATAAAATGTTGGAGGAAAAAAATGGTCCTTTTTAAATTGCAAAATATTGGTTCAAATCCCAGGTGTTCCCATAAAGTGAAATGGAGATGCAATGCAATTATTTGAATAATTTTGCCAAAAGAAACAAAATTAAACCACTGAACCACTGGCATTTCACCCAGATGGATATTTCCAATAAAGCTATTTTCTTATCTGAATTATCTAATTTCTTTGCCATTTCCTTCTGCACATGTAGATTCAACAAAAATGTCTGAAATACACATATGACATTGGGGCACAGTAGATGGCATGCTAGATTCAGAGGCAGGAAAACTCTGAGGTTCAAATCCTGCCATTGATATTTAATAATAATCATAATAGCTAATGCTTATATAGTGCCTACTATATATCAGGCATTTACTAAGCACCTTACAAATATTATCTTATTTGATCTTTACAATACCCTGGGAAGTAGATGCTATTATCATCCCCATTTTGCAGATGAAGAAACTAAGAAACTGGGGCAAATAGAGGCTAAGTGGCTTGCCCAGTGTCACACAGCCTAGAAATATCTGAAGAAGGATTTGAACCCACATTCTCCATGTTCCAGTCCTACATTCTAATCGTTGCAACATTCATGGACAAAGTCATTTGTCCTTTCTTATCCTCAGATTCTGTGTCTATAAAAACTAAGGAGATTCAACTAGGTGGCCTCCAAGGCCTCAGTTTCTTCAACTATAAAATGAAAATAAATACAGCACCTAATTCATTGTGAGGATCAAATAAATAATATTTGTAAAGCATTTAGCCAAAGCCTGATACATAATAGGTACTTAATAAAGATTTATTCCTTTCCCTTTCCAGCTCTAAGATTCTATCTTTTGTGATATGTAATTGAGATCAATATATATAATATAGTCAATATATGTATATGATACATAATTATTTGCATTGCATACGATATAGGATCTAATATATAATCTAAATATTATGTCATGAAACTAAGCCCAAAATTATGTAAGTCAGACTGAATGTTAAAGGAGTCTAAAGAAATGAGTAATTAGTAGTAGCCAATATAGTCAAGAAAGATTTCTTGGTGTCAGTCTAGAGAGAAACCATGAATAAGAGATATATTGAAAGAGGGACAAAAGTCCTTTCAGAGGCAATAGGGACTTTCATAAGAAAAGATACAGAGGTAGGAATGAGACTGAGGAGGGCAGTGAACAGGGAGGAGACTGATCTGGCTTAAACAAAGGGTATCCATCAGATTTAAGATGAAAAGGAAGGTGGGATGAGACAATGGAGAACTTCAATGGCAGGTAGAGTTTGGATTGGGGTGTTTCAAGAATTCACCTTGTTACTTTATCATCTCTTTTCCCCTTTACTATTCTTCTAGAGAGTGCCAGGTCTCTCTGTATCTTCTTCCACCTCCACAATGTTTTGGTTCCAATTAACCAAATGGAATATTCGCTGCTTTTGGAAAGCCTTTATGCATTTGAATCACAAACCATCAATGTGTATGGTACCCAAATTACACATGCATAATTCAAATACAAAGCCTTCCAACTGACTCACCACTGTGTTCCTTATGAATCACCAGTAAGCTAGAACTCCCACTGTGTGGGTAGATGCTAAAAATTGAGGAAAGAAGTCATATTTTTTACTTGATTATAGGAAACTAATCCCTACTACCTCTTTCCCTTCAAAATCCCTATAAAACACAAGACCATCTCTGCAGTGGGGCTTTGGGGTTCCCCTCCATTTGGGGATGTCAAGATCCAAGTTGTAATTATTCCACACCACAGTGATTTTATTCATATATGCCCCATATTTATATATTTCAAGGGGCCCATTAGCAGATTCCATATGGTCCTGAACAATGTTGGAATCAATTAACCAAATCTCATTTTCCAAGTAACCAAATCAATTAACCAAAACTCAAGCAAGTCAATTGCCTGTCCCTTGAATTTAGGAAGAGAGATGTGAATGATGACAAAATTAGTTTTTATCATGAATTTAGTCTAAAAATCACTTCCTACCAGTGCAATTTGGATTCAATGCACATTCAGCCCTATCTCCTACTTACCTACAATAGCCAGAGCTCTGTGAAAATTACTAGGAACTTTAAAAAATAAAATGATAGTCATTGCACCCAAGGACTATAGTCTAACACAAAGAAATATACATATGTCTATCATAAGACAGTCCAAAAAAACTCTGTGAGAAAGAGGAAGGAGAGAGACCACTTCTGTCAGGAGTAGGGAAATCAAGGAATGAAAGAAACACATTTATTAAGCACCTATTACTGTGCCAAACAGGATACTAAGCACTTTATAATATTATCTCATTTGAGCCTCACAACAACCCTGGGAGGTAGTTGCAATTATTATCCCTATTTTTCAGTTAGGTAAAGGCAGACATAGGTTAACTGACTAGCCCAGAGTCACACAGATAATATCTGAGGGAAGATTTGAACTTGTGTTCTATCCACAGTACCACCTAGCCACAATGAAGGAAAACTTAATTGAAGACAGATTGTTTTGTGTAATTCAGTTTATTTTATTTATTTTTTTAAAAGCCCTTATCTTCCATCTTAGATATTGGTTTAAGGCAGAAGAGTGGTAAAGGATAGGCAATGGGAATCAAGTGACTTGCCCAGGGTCACACAGCTAGGAAGTTTCTGAGGTCAGATTTGAACCCAGGACCTCCCATCTCTGGGTCTGGCTCTCAAATAACTGAGCCAACCAGCTGCCCCCTGTAATTCAGTTTAATTGGACTATGGAGCATACCAAGGTAGTAAAATGAGAGAATTAAGGCAGAATGAAGTCATTATCCTGACAGGTCTTGAGTTCCAATTTAAGGTGTTTATCCAAATGTTCAAGGAAAGGAGTTAGGTGATCATAGCAATGCATTAAGAAAATTACATGGGTAATGATGAAGCATTTATTAAATGCTTGCTATGTGCCAGGCACAGTGCTAAGTACTGGGGATCCAAAAAAAAAGGCAAAAGACAGTTCTTGCCCTCAAGGAGATCACAATCTAATAAATGAGAAAGTGAGATTATAGAAGAGATCAAAGAGAAGGAGACCCAGTCACAAATGATTATAATATTTCAAGCATAAAAATGCAGGCAAGATACAATGATAACCAGAACTAGGATGGCACCAGTGGAAATGGAAAAGAGAGAATTTGAAAGATACAGTGGAGTTAACAGGACTTGGCAACTTAGTTTGGTAGAAGGGGAGGTAGTCAAGAAAAACAAAAATAATGTGAGTGGCCATATTTTTCTACCCAATTAAGCAACAATGACAGCTACATTATTTTTGGAAATTTATAATATTTTATTTTTTCCACTCACATGTAAAAATGAATTTTACAATTGTCTTTTTTTTATTTTGAGTTCCAAATTCTCTCCCTCATTGTTAGAAGCCAAACTATTATATAGGTTACACATGTGCTGTCATGCAAAACTTTTCCATATTAGTCATGTTGTGAAAGAAAATACCTCCCTAAAATTAAAAATAAACAAAGTTTAAAAAAAAGGTATGCTTCCATCTGCATTCAGACTCCATCAGTAGTTTCACTGGAGATGGATAACATTTTTCATCCTGAGTCCTTTGAAATCATATTGAATCATTGGATTGCTGAGAATAGCCAAGTCATTTACAGTTGATCATTGATCAATATTGCTGTTACTGTGTGCATCTTTCTCTTGCTTCTGCTCACTTCATGGAAGAATGACAGCTACATTTTTATGCTTTTTTAGACCTTTGTTAAGGCTTTAAGGACCAGATTTGGTGTAGTCCTCACTATTTTCAGGGTAGCACTGATTAAGTATCTGAAGATATAACTAAAGCTTTGCAATGTGGGCATCATTTATCTGTTCAACATTTAATACCTACAATGAGCAAAGCACTGAGTTAGGTGCTGAGGGAGATCCAAAGCTATTTGGGACACAGCCCTGCCCTCAAGAAACCATCAGTTTAATAACATGTATAATACATTTTTGAAAATAGCTTTATTATGAAATGGAGTGTGAAAATCACCATGGAGAAGGCAATGTGGAGTAGATTCAGCCATTCCCCAACTGATGGACAACTCTTCAGTTTCTGATTCTTTGTCAGTAATGCTGAGTTCTTAAAAGCTATGCCAAAAAAGAAGAGGATCTGATCAATACTTTTCTTTAATGGGAAAGCCTTTGAATATAGACACTTATTTTGAGTATGAGACTTTGGATTGACTGTCCAAGGACTAGCCCAAGTCTGGAGAGTTTGGTCACCAAGCGATGGATTTCTCTGGCTGGGGTAATCCATGAAAACATTCCATTAGAACATAGGATTGTCATGATCTATACTGGTAGGAGGCAGTATCCGTACCAAAGAAATTATAAATCTTTTAAAGTAGTCATCACATAACTCTAGTCCAACTGCCAATAATATGGAATTAGGTATTGATCAATCACACATGTAAAACCCAGTGGAATTGTGCATCGGCTAAGAGGGTTAGGAGGAGTTGGGGGGAGAAGGAAAGAACATGAAATATGTATCTAGGGGAAAATATTAAAAATTAAAATTAAAAAAATAAAATAAAGTAGTCATCACAGCTCATACTTATATGGCCTTTATGAATTACAAAGTTCTTTCTTTTGTAACAGTAGTCATACCCATTAGTGCCCTGACCTTGAGCAGGCATTTTAGCCTCTCCAGCCTCAATTTTCTCACCTATGGAATGGGGGTAATGATACTTCTTTACTGCCTACCTCAAAAAAACTATGATGATAATTCAGTAAGTATATGTAAAATATTCCATAAGTTGTAAATTGTTGCTATTCTATTCTGTTGACAGACTATACCTGTCTCCATGCCAACTAACTCTATCCAACAGCTAGGGGGGAAAATTCCATTAAACATTTCATTGTTGTTGATTCTATTAGGACACAGCTGTCTAAGGAGATCTCCATCAGTTTGGTACTGCTTTGTCCACAGGGAATCATCCTCCCCTGTTAGCTTCCTCTAACCTTTGTTTGCCACTGGGTACATGAGGACTGAGAGATACCGATCCTGGGGTTATGTGAAAACAATGTAATTGGATGTGTCAAGTCTCCAACATCCAACTGAGAATATGAAGTTCAGAAGGATGTGCTTTGTTTTATCAGTTAGAAAACCAAGGCTAGCCACAACAGGGAAGGATGGTTCGCAAACCTATCAATTAGGATTCCATTAAAACTTTTGCTTGCCAAGATGAATCATTTATTTAAGATGTCCTGCCTTTATTGTAGACGTTGGTCCAGTCCTCAAAAGGAAATGAAGGTGTTTGATTTTTCACGGATGTGCTTTCATTCCTTCTGTTTGAAGGCTCCATTTTCACTGCTCAACAAACAGAATTTATTTGAGACTTAGTTCCTACTTAAGCTAACAAATGTTCATGCTTCACCAAAAAATTATAAAGAGTCCCCAAAGTCTTAGAACTGTTAAAATGACTAAAGCTTTAAAAACTTTAAACCACACTAAGACTTTTGGAACATCAAATATAAGAAAGATCCTGATTCATTAATTTTCTGATAACACATTGCACCATCAGTCCATCCACCCATTCATTCAACAAACATATATAAGACACCCACTATGGGGGCTAATAACTTGGGAAAAAAGACAAACAGGTAAGACACACAGTCCCTACTCTGAAGTAGTTTGCATTCTTGAGTTGGGATGGTGAGGAGAAAACATTCAATATCAAGGGCAGCTAGTTAGAGCAGTGGCTAGAGAGCACTGTGCCTGGAGCCAGGAAGACTTCAGCTCAAATCTAGCCTCAGCCACGTGCCAGTTGTGTGACTGTGGGTGAGTCACTTAACCCCTGTTTGCCTCAGTTTCCTCATCTATGAATTGGGGGCAATTATAGCACCTACTTCCCAGGGCTGTTGTGAAGAATTAATTGTATAAACAATAAATAATAAGGAAATAGGTACTGAGTGATAATATATGCATAACCCAGTGGAATTGCTTGCCAACTCAAGAAGGTGGGAGGAAAGAGGGGAGACAACAAGAATCATGTAACCATGGGAAGATTATAAAATAAAATTTTAAATTAATAAATTAAAATTTTTTAATTTAAATTAAAAAACCATCATAAAAATTAATTGTACAAGTTTTTAGCATGGTGCCTAGCTTGGACAAGGTGCTATAAAAATATTATTATTACTAATAATTATTGTATCAGATTGACCTCTCACCACAACTTAAGAGTCTTCATGAGCTGCTGGGACAAAAAACAAAATAACAACAGCAACAAAAACAACTCATGTCCATCCTTCCAGTAATGAGGTAGATCCTCTGGTGCCAGGTCAGTCCTTGGATGACAAACAAAACTTAATACCAAACCTTCTCAGCTTGGCTGGATACACTAGAGCTCATGACATACTGCATAGAATTTTGGGCTTCAAGCCAAGAGATCTGGGTTTGAATCCTGCCTCATATGCTTGAAGCTGGAAGATTGTGGACAAGACAGTTGATTTCTCAAATCTTCAGTATCTTCATCCATAGAATGAGTATATGCTTCCTCCCACAACCTACAAAACTGTAAAGAAATGACTTCCTAACTGGAAAGTGCTACTGAAATATTAAGTGTCTAGATGATACAATGGGAAGAATGTTAGACTTAGAGCCAGGACCACCTGAGTTCAGATCCTGTCCTAAACATTTATTAGCTGTGTGACCATGAAAAAGAACCTTAACTCCTCAGTGCTTCTGTTGCTCCAACCTTAAAATGAGAAGAGTTCAACATTATAAGCATCCACAATCCCTCTCAGCTCTGAATGTTTGATCCTAAGTACATAAAGGACTACAAAAATCCTCTGAAATCAGATGAGAAAAAAAAATCCACTTTTAGAACAGTTCAACTGTGTATTTAACTATTCTTTGGCCAAGAAGTTATTTATAAGTTTCTTGTAACTGTGCTTTGAACTAATTTATCATCACTAAGTAAAACATAAAGAATGCTGCTGCTGATTTAATGAAGGTATTTCATTAACAATAGAACCTACTGCTTTTCCCAAGAAGGCTCCTTTGCTAAAATGGAAGCTTTATTTTTAGCCTTGTTAGGGATTACGATGAGATTTTAAAAGAAATCGTTTTTTTCCTGTGCCAGAGAGAGAAAATACAGAACCTTTTCATGATCATTTCTAATAACTCTCAGAGACCTATTTAGGGAAATTATGAGAAGATCTCTAATAGCATTTATGTAAGTTTGCAAAAGGACATTTGAAAAGGTGACTCTGCTTCTTTCGTCAGTGAGTAGGCGAGAGGTCTCTGGCTCCCACTTTGACAGTTCCATCTCAGATATGCCCAACAGAATCCTAGTGGAACTCATTTCCACCTTCTGCCCACTTCCTTCCAGATAGATCCATACCTAAATCAATCAGGGGGAGATGAGTTTAGCCTTTGTTGTTATTCACAATAGTAACATGAGCCACAAGCTTTTGTGGAGGGTCCGCTACAAGCTGGGGGAGTCGGGAACAATAAAGTTTGGGTTCAACATGATTCCTGCCTTCCTTAAATCTCACAGGCTAGTAAAAGAATAAAATGCACTTGCAATTAAAACCTATTATGTCTGTAAAGTATATAAAGTATGCTAAGTGCATTAAAGAGGTGAAAAGTGAAGGGACTGTCTGAGGAGGGGGAAGAAGATTGGTACCTACCAGGCTGGGTTGAGAAGCCTTCAGACTAAGCATCATTCAAGTCAGGCTGTAAAGAATAAATAGGAATTTGATAAAGAGGTGGGGGAGTATGTTCTAGAGATAGGGAACAGCATGAGCAAGGACAGAGAAATGTGAGAATACAAAATATGTGAAGAGGGGAAGGAGACGTAGGAAGTAGTCCGATTTCGATGGAGTGTCCTTGTTATTAAGTCATTTCAGGCTTATCTGATTCTTTGTGACTATTTTGGGATTTTCTTGGATCCTCCAGTAGTTTCCCATTTCCTTTTCTAGTTCATTTTACAGATGAGGAACTAATGCAAACAGAGTAAAATAACTTGCCTAGGGTCACACATCCAGGAAGTATCTGAAACTGGATTTGAACTCATGAACATGAGTTTTCCTGATTCTGAGTTCAGTGTTCAATCCCCTATACTACCTAGCTGCCTTTAGTGGAGTGTACTCATACACAATAAAGCTCAAATGTAGAGGGTAATAAAAGCAAATAAATTCAAAAGGTAAAGTAATACAAGAGCCCTGGATGCCAGGTAAAGGAGTTTGTGCTTTATTCAGTAGGCAATAGGGAGCTGTTGAGGATTTCTAAGTAGAGGGAGATGACTAGATCTATGCCAAAGGAAGTGGTATGAGGGATAGACTAAAATGAGGAGTGAGACAGGAAGCAGAAAGATCTAAGAGAAGGCTGTCGGAATCATTTATGAGCAATGGTAAGTGGAATTAGAGAGGAGGGGAAAGGATTTGTATGGCACAGGCTGATCAAGTTCTATTGTTAGAGTATTACAATATTGATGTTATCATTGTTCCCATTTAACAGATATGAGACTGGAAAAAAGTTGTTTGTTTTTTTTAAATTTAATCCCAAAAGGACTAATTTAAGTTTCCACTTTGTGCTAAGTACAAAAGTGCTGGGCACTGGGGATACCAATACAAATGCAAGAGTAGTCCCCACCTTCAAAGACTTCACATTCTATTAAATAAAATGACTCATCCAAGGTCACAGTGGAAGGGTTAAATTATCCCATTGCACCATACTGGTTCACATTTACAGTTGACAAAGTGTTTCTCTTTCAGTAATAAGGTAGCACAGACACTCTTGCTCCTGCTTTAACAGTAAGAAAACAACATCTCTGAGAAACACAGTGATGTGTGCCTCGAGTCACACCACTGGTGAACCCTGGGCTGCAGATATCTAGTCTGCTGTTCTTTCTACTATATCATGTTGTCTCTGAAATGCATCGCCACCTAGAGCATTCTAACAGAGAAAGGACTTTGCTTTGTTCGCCTTCAAAACTCATTTACTTTCTAAATAACTTATTTAGCTGCTTAGCAAGTTTTCATTAAATTTGTGTTGTTGTTCAGTTATGTCCGACTCTTCATGATCTGTATGGGGTTTTCTTGTCAAAGATACGAGAGTGGTTTGCCATTTCCTTCTCCAGTGGACGAAGGCAAACAGATTGTCTTGGTCAGGGTCACACAGCTCGTAAGTGTCCGAGATCACATTTCAACTGCTATATTTCAATTAGGGGTTAGTGAAAATAAAGATGTATGTATGTGTTTATACATATACAAATTTTCTATGTATAATATGCATATGTAAAAATAAAATGTATATATGTGAAACATGGATTTCATATATATGTGGGGATGAAGTGAAATACATATATGAAATGATATATAATACATATATATTTGTGAAATAAAGTGAAATAAAATGTAAATGAAATAAAAAATAGATGTTTAAAAAATCTTCTTGATTTCAGACTGAGCTCTCTACCACAGAACCATTTATCTGCCTATAAAAAGATGACTTAGTAATTATTTATATTTTATGTACTTGATTATATTATATATTATATTTCATATTATATATTACATATATCTTATATATTATAGTAATTAGGAAACTGAGAGCCTAGAACAGTGCCTGGCACATAGGAGGTACTTAATAAAAACTGGTTAAATTGTTGGGGAGGGAGGTTGACCTTTACCTTCCATCTTAGAATCGATACTGTGTTTTGCTTTCAAGGCAGAAGAGTGCTAAGAACTAGGAAATGGGGATTAAGTCATTTGCCCAAAGACACACAATTATAATATGTCTAAGGCCATATTTGAACCTAGGACCTCTCTAGGTCTGGCTCTCAAAGCAGTGAGCCATCTAGCTGCCCTTTGATTAGGTTGATTTTTGACAGGAACTCTCCAGATTTGGTTATTTGATGAGTTAACTGGCATAACAGGGATTAGGATGCTGGTCCAACTTCCTTTCTATTATATTTTTATGTGTGAAATATTTTTAATTCAAAGAGATTTTATTTTGCCAATTATGTGTAATAATAATTTTCAACATACATTTTCCAAAATTCTAAGATCCAAATTGTCTCCCTCTGTCCCTTCTCTCCCACCTTTTGGAGATGGTAAGAAATTTGACCCGAACTATACATGTGTTATCATGCAAAACACACTTCCATATTGGTCATTGTTGTAAGAGCACACTCATACAGAACTAAAATCCCAAAATAAAACCATAAATACGCTGATGTGAAAGATAATATCCATCCAACTCAAAAGTTCTTTCTCTGGAGGTGGATAGTATTCCCCATCCTAAGTCTTTCAGGATTGTCCCATCAAATGGTAATAATAGCTGTGAGAGGGAGAGGCAGACAGACAGAGAGACTGACACAGAAGACAGAGACTGAAACAGACAGAGTCAGAGACAAAGACAGAAACAGAGACACAGATAAAGAGACAGAGAGAGAAGCAGACGAAGGCAGAAACAGAGAAAGAGACAGATAACAAGAGATGACAGAGACAGATAGCAAAAATCAGAGAGGCAAACAAGCAACAGAGAGACCAAGAGACAGAGGCTTTGACAAAAGATTCCTAAAGTGCTAAGAAAATAAGTGGCTTGCCTGTAGTCACAAATTTAATACAAATCAGAGGTGTGACTTGAACTCAAGTCTTCCTGGCTTTGAGGCCAGCTTTCTGTCTGTTCTTAGACACATAAAGTGGTTCACACATCTTAAAACATCATGTCAAGGCTATTTGTCATTGTTTTTGCATCATGCTCACTCAGACAGCTGCTCCTGTATAAGGTTATGGAAGATACAGAGATAAATTACCCAAGATTTCTACCCTTGAGCACCTTAAAATATATTAGGGAAAGAATGAATTAAAAAAAGAAAAATAACCTTTTCTTAAGCAGCTAAACAAATAACTGTCCTATGAAACAGAAAATGAATGCAAAAGAGAAGCCCAGCATCAATCAGTCACTGAGCATTGAATAAATCCTTAGTATTAGTCACCAATTAGACTTTTACCAAAATGGATGGGGCTGCCATGGAGGTGCTGAATTCCTTATCACTGGAAGTCATCAAGTATAACCCAGCTGATCACTTCTCAGGGGTATGATAGAGAACAAAATTCTCTATCATAGATATATCATAAATAAACTTAGATAATATGTCCTAGACTCATAGCTCCTTCCAGCTTCAAGTCTATAAACTTACTAAGAGGAATTGAGGGAGAATTGGCATAGAGAAAGCTTCATGGCATATATGGCTTCCATTGGGTAATTTATAATTGAATGTTTGCCCAATATGGAAACTATTCTGACTATAGAGCTGTCTTTTTTGGAAACTCAATTAATTTTTTAAACCCTTACCTTCCATCTTAGAATCAATACTAAGAATTGGTTCTAAGGCAGAAGAACAGTAAGAGATAGGCAATGGAGGTTAAGTGACTGGCTTAGGATCATACAGCTAAGAAGTATCTAATGAGTCCACATTTGAGCCAGGGACATCTCATCTCTAAGCCTGGCTCTCCATCCACTAAGCCACCTAGCTGCCCTTTCTATTAACTTTTAATATCTCAGAGCATCTCATGGTAAACTGGAACTGATTAGGATCTGGGAGAGATGTTAGAGATCTTCTAGAATATCCTCCTTATTTTATAGATGAAGAAACTGAACCCAGCAAGGTTAAGTGGATGACCCCAAAACACCGAGATAGCAAGTAGAAGAGCTGGGATTTAAACCCAAGTCCAATCATTCCACATTCGGTACTCTTTCCATGGCATCATGATGTTCCTTTGATCCTGTTATCCTTCTTGATCTCTCTGCAGCATTTGATGCTATTTGGCACGTTCTCCTTTTGTTCTCTTCTTTGGGTTTTCATGATGCTGTTTTCTTATACTTTTCCTCCTACCTGGCTACTCCTTCCCAGCCCCTTGGGCTATATTTCCAACCATGTCACATCCTCTTACCGTAGGTGTTCCCCCCAGGTTCCTTCCTGGGCCCTCTTCTCTTTTCTCCCTCACTTTCTCATTTGGTGATCTCCTCAGCTACCATGGGTTCAATTATCACATCCACATAGGTGACTGAGGGTTATATATTCAACCAACTCTTTCCTCCAAGTTTTCAAATCTTACCATTTCCATTTCTATAGCATCTCTTCTATACATCTCATCTCCAGTCACATAGCCACTACCTTAGCTCAGAACTAGAATTCACCTTACAAAAGCCTCCCGATTTATGTCTGATTCATCTTACTCATTTTTTTTTCTTCAGTTCAAAGTGATTTTTCTAAACTGTAAGTCTAACCAAGGCACGTCCATTCAAAATATTCTGGGGACTTTTTATTTCCTGGAGAATCAAATATAAAACTTCTCTGGCACTTGAAGTTCATCACAACCCATTGCTTCTTACCTTTGCAGTCATTATTCCCCTTCATATCACCTAGAGGCCACGGCTAAGTGGCAAAATGCATCTACATGGGGCTTGAAGTTAGGAAGACCTCAGTGCAAATCCTACAAGAGATTCTTACTAGTTGTTTGACCCTCAGCAAGACACTTAAATTCTCTGTTCCTCAGTGTCCTGATCCATAAAATAAGAGGATTGGACTCAGAAGCCTAGAAGGTTCAGCTCTCACCTATGATCCTGTGAGGCTTGCTATTGCTCACACACAATGTTCCATGTCCAATCTCCTGACCTCTGGACCAGCAGATGAACAGTAAGAGTTAAGCAATAGGGATTAAGTGACTTGCCCTGCGTCACCCAGCTAGGAAGTGTCTGAGGTCAGATTTAAGTCCAGGGCTTCCCATCTCAGGACAACCCACTGAGCCACCTAGCTGCCCCCAGATTGGATCATCTTTAACCAATGATCCATAGCACTCTGTACATAATAGGGACTTAATAAACGTTGACTATATGTTGCAAGTGTGAGTTCAGGATAACTTCTAATTGTTATCCACATTTTATCTTCAAATTGGCTATTTGGGGACTCATCTCTTTTCAAGATATTTTTAGCCTTTTCATATAAATGGTCTTGAGGTTACTAGTGCTTCCTGCATATAGCTTTCTCAAAATGAATATGTTCTTTGGACTAATGTGAGTCATTTTACCAAACAACTGAATCTCCACCCATCCCTAAATCCAAAATTGTGATGCTGTCTTGCTGAACATGTTGATGGTTTCAATGCAGCTTTCCTTTCTCTCTACCTACAGGAAGGTCTGGACACATACTGCTTCCTGGTCTTTGCCACAGTCTGCTTAATAGGAGGAACCTACTTCTATATTGTCCTGCCTGAGACCAAAAACAAGACTTATGCAGAAATCACCCAGAAATTTGCCAAATGGAACAAGGATAGCCCACCAGAGGAAAAAATAGAGCAAGCCGAAGCTGATGGACAAACCATTGGGAAGTCTGAGCTGGAATCTTCTTCCACACTCAACAATTCTGTCAAAAATAAGATCATCTAACTTGAACATTTGGAAGATCTGGAAGAGAAATGCCATCCCAAGTTCAAAAAGTCCTCCAGAAACACTCAAAGTAGTGAGACTTCTCTGTTTACAGAGATTTTTAACTCTTCATCTGTAGAGAGAGAATGACCATAGCCTCTTTGACTTGACTATGGATACTAATTCTTGAACTTCTGGAGACTAGAAAGTGGAAGAAGTGCCCCCTGAGTCCTGCCTCCCCACAGCCATTCCTTTGGCATAGTTTTTCCTACCCCATGTTGCCACAGATAGATCTCCTTTGAATCATTCTGGGGGAATTGCTTAGTTTTAAAGCAAAATTGAAGAAATGCAGAAGATGAATACTAAAAAAAATAAGAACTCAATTCACTCAATTCCCAAAGAAGGTCCCCTTCATGTGGAATGCTGCTAAAATTGGAACCTACAGAGAATATTCTCTCACTAGCTAAGAGCAGCTTCAAAAAACATGCTTGTTAATCAGTCTGTTCCTGGGAATGAGCTGCTATAGGTGATGCTCCCTTCAGTCACATTGGAAAGTTGGGTTTATGTTCCTGGGCTTGTTCAAACAGAGACACCTATGCCAAGTGGCAAATTAGTCCATAGAGAAAGTGAAAAGAATGTTACATCTTGTAACTGAAGATAAATTAAGTGTGGATGGAAGAACCTTGATTTCGTGTGCCCTCAGCTGAATCACAGAAACATGGTGAGCTCTACAGATGCCCCAGAGCAGATGATCAAAGAGTCATCTCTCCCTTTGGCTCTTTTTAGATTGGACACAGCCAGAGTTAGTTTTTTAATTGAACCCAACTTTGGCCCCTGACTCAGCTCATCCTGCCACCACTTCCCCAGAGGGAGCCCCCAAAATGAAGATTCGTTTTCATTTCAACCCTTCCCAAATAGAAGTAGGAAAATATTTTCGTTGGGGATAAAAATAATATTAAAAATTTTGACTTTACTAATGCATATATTTACAAGTTGTCTCTGTGAATATATGCGTATTTTATGTGTATGTGTATTTTAGAACAAAAGCTGAGAAGTGTGTATGAAAATATGTGAGGATGGATGTGTGTGTGTGTGTGTGTGTACGTGTGTCCACTAGCATTTGGTTTCACCAACAGAACTTTTGACCCAATGTTCATGTTGTAGCAGCGTCATCAGGATCCCAGGCATCCATTTCTAAAGGATTTCCACGAAATCAAGACCCCAATGAAGAAGTTGATTTCATGCAATTGCAAAACTCAAAGCTGACAAGACCTCCAAAGGTCCTGTCTGAATAGGAATCTTTTCTTCTACATTCCTGACATATGATCCTCTAGCTTTTGCTGGATAGACTTTAATGGCACCTCATGGTCAGATGGGACAACCTAGCATATGACAGGCACTTCATAAAATCCTTTTCCCGTTCTCCCTTCCTATTGTTAGGAATCTATTAAGAGATAGTTAGGGGCTTCCGGTTAAGATGGCGGCAGAGTAAGGAGCAGCTGCTCGATCTCTCCTGACCGAAGCATACAGGACCCCTCAAGGGGAAATAAAAACGAGTCCAGAAGAACGAAGGAACCCCACAACAGGGCGCAGCATTGAAGGTATGCAGAATCGGGGCATTTCCACGCTATAAAGGGGTGAAACAGCTCTCACTAAAATGTGAGAGGAAGAAGCCCTTCCCCCACCCCCCACACCACACACCTCGCACAATGCCAACACACAAGAGTGAAAACAGGACTGGGGCAACCAGATAATCACTGGCAGCCCCAGGGCTTGTCCCTGTGTGCAGCAAGACTAGGGACCCCAAGTGGCTGGGTGCTCACATGGACTTTCCCTGAGCATACACGTGGGTGAAGGCACTTCCTCAGGCCTGGACAAAGGCCTCTAAAACATAGCCTTTCCCAAGTGCTGAAGGCATCGCCTCAGGTGCGAATAAAGATCTCCAGCCCACTGACTTTCACTACCTTCTGCCTGGGTGAAGGCAGTGCCCTAAGAGCATCTGCGCAGGCAAAGGCAGTGCCCTAGGCTTGAATAACTATCTCCAGCCCAGGCTTGGACCTCCAGTGAGGACCTGGTGTGGACAGGAGCCCGGCAGTGGAAGCAGCCCCAAAGACTGCTGAAGGAATCTCGGGCAGAGGGGCAGACTTGGGTCTACCAGGAGGCCTGACCCTGAGGACAAGGAGACCGGAACCCCCGGGAGCTTGCAAGGTACAGGCAGACCCTGAGTGCAAAGACAAAGCTGAAAAGGGGCGGGGCTAACAATGGCCAGCAATAAGGAAGTCCAGAAGAAAAAGACTATCAAGAGAAACTCTGGAACACTCGACAACTTCTACACAGAGAAAATCCAGACAACAGAGGAGGGAAAACAAAAATCCAAACCTCCCCAAAAAAATGAAAGCTATGGAAGAGTTTAAAAATGAAATGCTGAGGAAGATGGAAAAAATCTGGCAAGAAAATAACAGTTTAAAAGGCAGAATTTCGCAATTGGAAAGTGAGACAAGTCAACTGAAGACCAAAAATGACCAGATGGAAAAGGAAAACCAAAAAATTATAGCCGAAAACCAAAACATTAAAGCCGAAAACCAGTCCTTAAAGGCTAGAAGCAAACATTTAGAAACCAATGATCTCTCAAGACAACAAGAACAAATAAAACAAAATCAAAAGACTGATAAAATAGAAGGAAACATGAAATATCTCAATGAGAAAGTGACAGACCAAGAAAACCGGTCTAGAAGAGACAACTTGAGAATCATTGGTCTTCCAGAAAAGGCAGAAATTAATAGAAACTTGGACTCCATACTTAAAGAAATTATTCAGCAAAATTGCCCTGAAGTTCTACAACAAGAGGGCAATATAGACATTGAAAGGATCCATAGATCACCCTCTACACTGGACCCAGAAAAGACAACACCCAGAAATATAATAGCGAAATTGAAGAGCTTTCAAGTTAAAGAAAAAAATCTTACAAGAAGCCAGAAAGAGACAATTCAAATATCAAGGAGCACCAAAAAGGATCACACAGGATCTGGCAGCCTAAACGCTAAAAGACCGCAAGGCTTGGAATACAATATTGAGAAAGGCAAGAGAGCTGGGCCTTCAGCCATGAATCAACTACCCAGCGAAACTAACCATATACTTTCAGGGGAAAGTATGGGCATTCAACAAAATTGAAGAATTCCAAGTTTTTGCACAAAAGAGACTGGGACTAAATGGAAAGTTTGACACTCAACCACAAATATCAAGAGAAAGATGAAAAGGTAAATAAGAAACAGAGAGAAAAGAAAGAAAACTCATAGTCTTTTAAGCTTGACTCTTTAAGGGCATAAATAAGATCTAATTATCTGTATTACTAGGTGGAGAAATGCTATGTATAATTCTCTGTAGTGAACTCTATACACTATTATAATATTCACTATGATAGCAACCAGAAGAATAATTCATAGGGAAAGGACAGGATACTAAATGGCCTAAGAAGACATGGGGGGTGGGAAAGATGGGGGGAATAGTTGGGGACACCAAGAAAAATACGAGTAAAAATGAGAAAAATAAGATATTCTATTACACACAAAGAGGGCATGGGAAGGGGAGGGGATAAATAATACCATAAGAAGGAGAGGAAGAGAGTATAATCAAACCTTACTCTCAGTGTAATCAACCCGGAGAAGGAAGAGTAGCTTTATTATCCATCCAGATAAAAAACTCTATCTAACCCTACTGAGAAAGTCAGAAGGGATAAACCAAAGGGAGCAGGGGAGTGGGGAGGCCAAAAAAGGGAAGGGTGAAAAAGGGGGAGGGAATTCATTTGGTCTTTAAAAAACAAAAAGAGGGGAACAACACGGGAGGGGGCAGAAAGGGAAGTCAATCAAGGGAGGGGATAAGGGATACCGGCTCAAAGCAAACCACTGGTGTAAAAGAAAATAGTGTAATAAGAAGGAGTGGGTCTAGGGGAGGATACAAAAATGTCAGTGAATACACAACTAACAATTGTAACTCTGATTGTGAACGGGATGAACTCGCTCATAAAACGGAAGCAAATAGCAGAGTGGTTCAGAAACCAAAATGTTACCATAGGTTGTCTACAAGAAACACATATGAGGCGGGTAGACACACACAAGTTCAAGGTTAAAGGTATGAGCAAAATCTTTTGGGCATCAAATGAGAAAAAGAAGGCAGGAGTGGCTATCATGATCTCTGACAAAGCCAAAGTAAAAATAGATATGATTAAAAAAGACAGGGAAGGTCATTACATCCTGATTAAAGGCAGTATAAACAATGAGGAAATAACACTGCTCAATATATATGCACCAAGTGGTATAGCATCCAAATTCTTAAAGGAGAAACTGGCAGAGCTCAAGAAGGAAATAGATAGTAAAACCATAATAGTGGGAGATCTAAATATTCCTCTTTCAGATCTAGATAAATCAAACCAAAAAATAAATAAGAAAGAGGTAAGAGAGATGAATGAAGTCCTAGAAAAATTAGATTTAATTGATATGTGGAGAAAAATAAATAGGGACAAAAAGGAATACACCTTCTTTTCAGCTGCACATGGTACATTTACAAAGATTGACCATGTGATAGGGCATAGAATCATGGCAAACAAATGCAAAAGAGCAGATATAATAAATGTAACCTTCTCAGATCATAATGCGATAAAAATAATAATCAGTAAGGGTACCTGGACAGGCAAATCAAAAACCAAATGGAAATTAAACAATATGATTCTCCAAAACCAAATTATCAAAGAAGAAATCATAGAAACAATCAACAATTTCATTGAAGAGAATGACAATGATGAGACATCCTACCAAACTCTGTAGGATGCTGCCAAGGCAGTACTCAGGGGAAAATTTATATCCTTAAGTGCATATATTAACAAATTAAGGAGGGCAGAGATTAATGAATTGGGCATGCAACTCAAAAAATTAGAAAGCGAGCAAATAAAAACCCCCAGATGAAAACTAAATTAGAAATACTAAAAATTAAGGGAGAAATTAATAAAATCGAAAGTAAAAGAACTATTGAATTAATAAATAAGACTAGAAGCTGGTATTTTGAAAAAACAGATAAAATAGACAAAGTACTAGTCAATCTAATAAGGAAAAGGGAAGAAGAAAACCAAATTGACAGTATTAGAGATGAAAAGGGAGACCTCACCTATAATGAGGGGAAAATTAAGGCAATCACTAAGAACTATTTCGCCCAATTATATGGCAACAAATATAACAATTTAGGAGATATGGATGAATATTTACAAAAGTATAAATTGCCTAGATTAACAGCAGAAGAAATAGAATACCTAAATAATCCCATATCAGAAATAGAAATTGAACAAGCCATCAAAGAACTCCCTAAGAAAAAATCACCAGGACCTGATGGATTCACAAGTGAATTCTATCAGACATTCAAAGAGCAACTAATCCCAATACTATACAAATTATTTGATATGATAAGCAAAGAAGGAGTCCTACCAAATTCCTTTTATGACACAAGTATGGTACTGATTCCAAAGCCAGGTAGACCAAAAACACAGAAAGAAAACTATAGACCAATCTCCCTAATGAACATAGATGCAAAAATCTTAAATAGAATATTAGCAAAGAGACTCCAGCAAGTAATTAAGAAGGTCATCCACCATGATCAGGTGGGATTTATACCAGGAGTGCAAGGATGGTTCAACATTAGGAAAACCATCCACATAATTGACCATATCAACAGTCTAACAAACAAAAATCACATGATTATCTCAATAGATGCTGAAAAGGCCTTTGACAAAATACAGTATCCATTCCTATTGAAAACATTGAGAAGTATAGGAATAGAAGGACCCTTCCTAAAAATAATAAACAATATATACCTAAAACCATTAACAAGCATTATATGCAATGGGGATAAATTAGAAGCCTTCCCAATAAAATCAGGAGTGAAACAAGGATGCCCATTATCACCTCTATTATTCAACATAGTACTAGAAACACTAGCAATAGCAATTAGAGAAGAAAAATAAATTGAAGGTATCAAAATAGGCAATGAGGAGACTAAGCTATCACTCTTTGCAGATGATATGATGGTATACTTAAAAAATCCTAGAGAATCAACTAAGAGGCTGGTAGAAATAATCAACAACTTTAGCAAAGTGGCAGGATACAAAATAAATGCACATAAATCATCAGCATTTCTATACATTTCCAACACATTAGAACAGTAAGAGGTAGAAAGAGAAACACCATTTAAAATCACCCTAGACAATATAAAATACTTGGGAATCAATCTAGCAAAACAAACACAGCTATTATATGAAAACAACTACAAAACACTTCCCAAACAAATAAAACTGGACCTCAACAATTGGAAAGCCATTAACTGTTCATGGCTAGGACGAGCTAACATAATAAAAATGAACATCCTACCCAAATTAATTTACCTATTTAGCGCCATACCTATCAAATTACCAAAAAAACTTCTTTACTGAATTAGGAAAAACTATAACAAATTTCATTTGGAATAACAAAAGATCAAGAATATCAAGGGAAATAATGAAAAAAATG
The DNA here is from genome assembly GCF_016433145.1 of Gracilinanus agilis. Classification (NCBI taxonomy): domain Eukaryota; kingdom Metazoa; phylum Chordata; class Mammalia; order Didelphimorphia; family Didelphidae; genus Gracilinanus; species Gracilinanus agilis. The sequence goes on from NC_058135.1 coordinate 210,235,390, forward strand.
TGAAGGAAGGGGGCCTAGCAGTACCAGATATCAAACTATACTATAAAGCAGCAGTCATTAAAACAATATGGTACTGGCTAAGAGATAGAAGGGAGGATCAATGGAATAGACTTGGGGTTAATGACATCAGCAAGACAGTGTATGATAAACCCAAAGAGCCCAACTTTTGGGACATGAATCCACAATTTGACAAAAACTGCTGGGAAATTTGGAAAACAATATGGGAGAGATTAGGTTTAGATCAACATCTCACACCCTACCCCAAGATAAATTCAGAATGGGTGAATGACTTAAATATAAAGAGGGAAACTATAAATAAGTTAAGTGAACACAGAATAGTATACTTGTCAGATCTCTGGGAAAGGAAAGATTTTTAAACCAAGCAAGAGTTAGAGAAAATTACAAAATGTAAATTAAATGGTTTTGATTATATTAAGCTAAAAAGCTTTTGTACAAACAAAAGCAATGTAGTCAAAATCAGAAGGGAAACAACAAATTGGGAAAAAATCTTTATAACGAAAAACTCTGACAGGGGTCTAATCACTCAAATATACAAGGAGTTAAAGCAATTGTATAAAAAATCAAGCCATTCCCCAATTGATAAATGGGCAAGAGACATGAATAGGCAATTTTCAGGTAAAGAAATTTTGGCTGGCAATTTGGAACTATGCCCAAAGGGCTATAAAAGAATGCCTGCCCTTTGATCCAGCCATACCATTTTTGGGTTTGTACCCCAAAGAGATCATAGATAAACAGACTTGTACGAAAATATTTATAGTTGCGCTTTTTGTAGTGGCAAAAAACTGGAAAATGAAGGTATGTCCTTCATTGGGGAATGGCTGAACAAATTGTGGTATATGCGGGTGATGGAATACTATTGTGCTAAAAGGAATAATAAACTGGAGGAAATCCGTGCAAATTGGAGAGACCTCCAGGAAGTGATACAGAGCGAAAGGAGCAGAGCCAGAAGAACACTGTACACAGAGACTGATATACTATGGTAAAATCCAATGTAATGGGCTCCTGTACCAGCAGCACTGCAATGACACAAGACAGGTCTGAGGGATTTATGGTAAAGACGCTACCCACATTCAGAGGAAGGACTGCAGGAGAGGAAACATATAAGATAAACAATTGCTTGAATGCATGGGCTGAGGCGGACATGAATGGGAAATAGACCCTGAACAAGGACACATGTTACAACCAGTGGAAATGTGCGTTGGCCATGGGTGGGTGGAGAGCGGGGGGTGAAGGGGAAAGTAGGGGCATAAAGTATGTAAACAGATTAAAAACGAATATTAATAAATGTCTAATAATAAAAAAGAGATAGTTAGGGGTGCAGAGAAAGAACTGTGGGAGCAGAAATGCAGAAGAAAAACAACTGCTTGATCACATGGTTCTATGGGAATATGATTGGGGATGTTGACTAAATGATCAATCTGGTGCAAATATCAATAATATGGAAATAGATCTTGATCAATGACACATGTAAAACCCAATGGAATTGCTTGTTGGCTATGGGAGGGGGTAGGAGGAGGGGAGGGAAAGAACATGATTCAAATAATTATGGATAAATATTTTTAATTAATTAATTAAAAGTTTTCAAGTAAAAAAAAGAGATAGGGGAAGAAGTGAATAGAGTAACAGGCTGGAATCCGGAAGAGCTGAGTTCAAATCTGGCCTTAGACACTAAGCTATGAGACCCCAAGTAAGTCATGTGCCCCATTTACTTTAGTTTCCTCATCTGTAAACATGAGGATAATAATAGCACTTACCTCCCAGGTTTGTTATGATGATCATATGGGATACCTATGAAGTTCTTAGCATAGTGCCTGGCATATAATAAGTGCCAATATATTATCTATTATTATTATCTGTTCTATACTTTGAGCCTTCCTCCCTGCAATTTCCCACTATTTACCCTTCTTCTGCCCAACAAGGCCAAGAAGGATGAGTCTAATCATCTTACCACACGACAGCTCTTCAGATATTAGACAGCAGCTATCCTATCTCCCCCCAAGTATCCTCTTCTTCAAGCTAAATTTCTCTCGGTCCTTTGACCAATCTTTCTATGACAATAAAAGTTTTTGTTTTTTCCAGCTGGAGGCATTACAGCAAATCCATGTCCTTCATCAAATGTGGAGTCCAGATCTGATTGCAATATTGCCAATGGGATCTGGCCAGAGTAAGGGACTCTTGTGTCCCTTGTTCTTGACATCTTACTTCTATTAATGCAGACTTGGGTTGCACAAACAAGAATTGCACAATAGATTCAAAATTCTGATTCAGCCTCTTCAGCTTGGCTGAATTGAAGTTTCTTTCCATTCAGAAGATGTACTTTCAACTCCCTTAATAGAACTGAGCTTGACCTTAACCTCAATACTTACACCCGATGGCCCCACATATTTGGCATGGTCTTATAATAATTCAGGGCAAACCACTTCAAAGACTCTTCAGAAACCAAGAAGAGTTTCATTTTGAATGTTCCATTTCAGAAATGACCATGTCCTAAAACCTGCAGGGGTAATTTATATCCTTTGATTAAAATTATAGACATGTCCCAAGAACTCTTTCCATGGTAAAAGGAAAAACTGAACTATACTGTTTTTCATAAAACTAAAAGTATCTACAGGTAAGTGATATTATGCTAAAATTGCACCATTCTATCTGAGTTTTAGGGATCTGAGTCCTAACTAATTAGCTTCTAATTGCCTGTCTCTGGTAGATCATTATGTTTGTTTGATTTATTTAATCCCTTTCCTTCTGTTTCAGAATCAGTACAAGATATTGATTCCAAGGCAGAAGAGTGGTAAGAGCTAGGCAATGAGGGTTGAGTGACTTGCTCAGGGTCACACAGCTAGGAAGTGTCTGACACCAGGTTTGGACCCAAGACCTTCCATCTCTAGGTCTGGCTCTTAATCTACTGAGCCACCTAACTGACCCCAGATCATTATATTTTTTAAAAAGTTCTGGCAATTGTCTTGCCTTTCTATCATATACAAACAAATTTACTTCATAACAAACACTCTGTTTGGCTGATCAAACTACTTTGTTTCTTAGTAGGCAAAGAAATTGCTGTATATAATCGAGAGTTTCTCAAAACAAAGGAACCAAACAAAGTGGTATATATTAATCTGAGATTTTGAAAGTTGTCTTTCACTTAATGACTAGTTTATGGGGACACAGGGTGAATATACTGACATCAAAGCAACATAAAACCAGATGCCAGTGTCTTGAACAAAAGCATGTACTTCTTATTTTGAAAATTAATGGATTATTCTCAGATAAATTAATTAGAACATGAACAAATTAATACATTAAAACTAAGCCCAAAGCAAGAGACCATCAAAACCAAAGGAAATAGCAATAAAATAGGTAAGAAAAGAAAAATTGAATTAGTAAATACATGTATTGTTTTAGGGGGATAAAAAATCAAATTGTCATAATCATAAATGAGACAGCAGAGATCATAAGAATTGCATTTGAAATAAAGACAACACTCAGTCAATTATCCAAAGTTATATGCCAATGAAACTCATAGTACGAAAGAAAAGGATGCACATTTATAAAAATGCAAAACTCTCAAGGGCGCAGAGCAAGAATAATCTAAATAAATCCAATTCAAGAGAAGAAATTCAGGTCATTAATGAATTGCCATATAAAAAGGCACCAGGTTTCTTAAGTAAATTCTAGCAAATATTCAAAAAGTCAAATTATATGTTAAACATTTTAGGAATATGGTTATCTTTACATTATTCTTATAAGATTTGTTAAACAGAATCACATTTGCCTCATAGAAAGGGTTAAGTCAATATCATTAATGAATATTGATTCACTAATAATAAAATATTGATAAATGGCAATGTCTAGATATTCATTATCATTGGGTAGCATTTATATAGACATACAAGAATGGTTTAATTATATGCAAATAACAATCTGAATAGATCTACATCTCATTCCCAATACCACAATAAATAAAAAAATTGATTTTTTTTTTGGTGTATGTGTATGTGTGTATATAAATTTTTAAAAGAAATGGAAGCATAAATGTTAAGAGGAAAATTCTTCTACAATCAACAAGCAGAAGAAATTATAGGATTTTAGTATATAAAAAGTATATAAGAACAAAGCTCTTATACAACAAAAACTAACATACAGAATAAAAGAAAATAGATTGGAAAATTTGGGGCATAAATATTTCTAATAAAAATTTTATTTCCAAAATTTATTTCCAAAATATTTCTAATAAAAATTTTATTTTTCCAAAATCTACAAGTAACTTGCAGATTCATAAGAGAAAGATCCATTATCCCAAGAAGTAAATTTCCAGAGGATATAACTGAAAATATATATATATAAAGATATAACAGAAAAATCCATTTTTAAATCATTTATAAAGGTACATTTAATTCAAATATATAGAAGGAACAAGTATACACACATTTTCCCCTAATACTGCTGAGCATACTTTATATTCCTTTAAGGTAGCTGAGTTGCACAATGATATGGTGCTGATCTTGGATTCAGAATGACTCAAATTTAAATCTAATGTTAAACCAATCTGTGTGACTCTTACCTATTTCCTCAACAGTAAAATGGGAAAAATAATAGCACCTATATCCTAGGGTTTTCCTCAAGATAAGATGTGAGAAAATACTTATAAAGCACTTTGAAAACCTTAAATGCTAATGATGAGGATGATGACAATGATGGTGATGAATATGATGACACAATCTCAGTTTTGGTGAAGAGGGGAGAGGATTTTGCCTGGAAGTCAATCCTTACTCCTCAGAGAGTCACTGTTATGAAACCTGGACAGGACATGGCCTCCTAAATTGCCATCACTCATTTTCCTGACCTTTCAAAATTCATAAATTTGGAGAATCCATTCTTTTTGGTCAGTATATGAAAAAAACAAACTCTGAGGCCAAAGAAAAAGGATCATTTCTTAGGACCATATGGCCTCAGAATTGAAAAGGCTCTAAGAACTTTCCTCTTTTGACACAGACATCAATGAAGGAGTCCAATAACAAATAGAGGAGCTAAAAGGACTAAGACAAGATAACAGAAACACATTTTACTATTTGAAAGAGAATGTTATTATCCATATACCTGAAAATGACAATGTACAAAAGCCCAAGAAGCTATTGTACGGGAGATTCTCATTTCCCTCCTACTTAGAATGCCAGAGAGAAAATAGTTGAAGAAAATATGCAATTGTTATAACACTCATGTATCTGTGATATCATTTAAGGGTTCCTAATTAAGATCCCACCTCCTATACTGTCTTCCCTGTTAATTATTTCTTATTTATCCTATAGGGGTTTTTTGTATATACAAGAAACCCCTATAGGATAAATAAGAATATATATATACACACACACACATATATATATTGGCATATATTTGTTTGCATGTTATGCCTCCCCCATCAGAATGATTGTAAGCTCCTGGAGGGCAAGGACTGTCTTTTGACTCTTTACCCTCAGTGCTCAACACGTGGTACCTGGCACATAATGGAGCTTAATAAATGTTTACTGAATTGAATTCCCTCCATCCATGCAGATCAAAACTCATCATGCTTACTCATCTTGCACAACTCTTTTCCACATATTACCCAAAGTTTTCCACAAGAGATCTACCTAATATGCTGGAGACCCTCCTTATTTTCTTCTGATACTGCAAGCATATCAGTGGAGCTCTTGGGTAACTCACCTGTCATGTCTCATTCTCACCATTTGACCAACCCAAATTCTTTTTCTATCATATGATTCTTCAATGACATCTACTCTTGTTCCTCTCTGGAGCCCCTTGTTGGATACACACACACACACACACACACACACACATACATACACAAATATGCAACCTGCTCATCATATCCACCATCTCCCTTTAGGTGATATTCATCTTTAACTGTTTGGAGACAGAGCATTTTAGATCTCAGTATCATATAGCTACACCAATAAGATATTTCTTTTGAAAAGATGGGCCAGGGCAGCTAGCTGGCTCAGTGGATAGAGAGCCAAGCTTGGAGATAGGACATCCTAAGTTCAAATCTGACCTCAGATACTTCCTCACTTGGGTTTTACTGCTCCTCTGTCTTGGAACTGATACTTAGTACTGATTCTAAAAAAGAATGCAAGAGTTTAAAAAGAAGAAAAGATGGGTTTTCATCTATTGGAGAAATGCCGAACAAGTTGGAACATATAATGGATGGAATTCTATTGTACTATAAGAAAGGATGGAAGGAGCTGTTTTTTGGGGGGGGAGGGAAACCTTGGAATTCTTATATGAATTGATACAAAGTGAAGTGAATAGAACCAGGAGAACGTTGTACATGTAACAGTGATATTGTAATGAGCTGTAAAAGATTTAGTTAGTGTAATGATCCATGTCAGTTCCAAAGCACTCATGATGAAAAATATTGGCCACTTCCAAAGAAAGAACTGATAAACTCTGAGTATAGATTAAAATATATTTCTTCATTTGCTCTATTTTTCTTGCTTTTTCCCCAAAGTGACTAATGTGGAAATATGTTTTGTATGACTTCACATGTATAATGGGTATCATATTGTATGTCTCCTCAATTGGTGGAGAGGCTTGGAGGAAGGGAGAGAATTTGAATTTAGAATTAAAGATTAAAATATCAATGTTGAAGTAAAAAATTTTAAGGGAAAATATGGTATTTCACTGTTATGAGAAGTTTGGGATCAGTAAAAGGAGGAGGTGGAAGAGAGAGGAACTAGACACAATCTGTGTCCTACCATTGATTAAAAGCTGAAAAAATGTAGGAAATGAACATAGATGCAATGGTATTTCACTATAAAACATATCAAATTGAAGATTACAAAGACAGGAAATTATATAAGGTGAAAAAAATAGAATCAGAACAACATACAAACCAAGCCTACCTCTGTAAATAATTGAGCATTCAGGAGAAACACAGCAACAAACAGGATATTTTTGTTCCTCTATGGTTAAAAGTATTAATAGGCTTTTAAAAATAAAGTTGTTAAGTTAATGGTTTTTTATTGTTCCTTATTTTAATGTTTCTGTTGAGGGGAAGGGAAGAGGAGGCAAGGAAAATGGTAAAGAGAAAAAAGAAAATGATAGGAAACAAACATGAAATTACTATCATGGTAATTTAATCTACTTCCTCTGGCTTTATCACCTCCATATGATTAACACCCAGGACTGATCAAACCAATTTGTCTCTCAAGAATAAGAGTTGAGCAAGTCACTTGACCCCCATTGCCCACTCTTACCACTCTTCTGCCTTGGAGCCAATACACAGTATTGACTCCAAGATGGAAGGTAAGGGTTTAAAAAAAAGAATAAGAGTTGAGCCCAGGAATATATTCCCATACAAAGCTAATATGTCGATTCAAGCTGTGTGTTAGGTAAAGGATAAATACAGAAACATAAAACTCCTGCCATGCAAATACCTCCAAGTCCCAGGATCCCCAACATCTGAGATGTTACTGAATCACTTACCAACTAGAAGATATATGAAAATTTCTTAGGGCCAGTGGTGATGGATGAGCCAGCCTGAGGGGTGAATACATGTATGGGATATTTAAGCAATAAGCAACATGAGTCAGGATAAATCCATCAGTCTATTTGTAGTACCAGAGAATGGCTCGAGAGGGGCAAAGCTCTACATCATAACTAATCATGGGAGGGCAGGAGCAGGGTTTAAACATTATAAGACCTGGGTTATAAAAACTCAGCGTGATATAAGATAACTGCAAGCCATACAAACAATTCAAAAGAAGAAAATAACAATTTGAAAATCACATTAATTTCGTTGGCCTAAGTTCCTCCAAACTGATGGGTCCTAATCTCCAACCTTACAGGATTTCCACTCATCTTCCAAGAATCAGTTGTTACCTCTTATGTTAAACTTCTAATCACCCCAGTCAGAGACAGAAGTGTTTGGTTTTTTCCCTTCTTCAAACTTCTAATAGCACTTTGTTTATTTCACACAGCAATCAGATCCTACCTTATATCCTACTGATTTCTGGATATAAACGAGAGGAAGAGGAAGAAGAGGTGAAGAAGGAGGAGGAGGAGAAAATTCAACTGGACCTTAAATTCCTTAAATTCGGGAATAGTCATGTGGAAGAAAAATTAAATGTATTTGGCCCAAAGGGCAGAATGAGGACCAATAGTTAGAGGTTTCAAAGAGGCAAATTAAACTTTTATAAATGTTAGGGAAAACTCCCTAATAATGAGAACTATCCACAAATGCAATGAACTGCCTTAAGAAGCACTGTTTATCCCTTCTGAGAGGTCTTTGAGCAGAGGCCAGATCAACACTTTTTGGGTATTTTATAGAAGGTATTTCTTTAAGCTTTGAGTTGGACTAGATCAGCATTGGTGAAGGTTTTCAAGTTCAGGTGCCTATCTTCGAGCTACCTATGCCAGAGAGGAGAGGAAGTGATCATTTTGGGTGGCTGGACAGAGGGGCAGGGCATGCAAAAAATGCCCTCGAAGACTGGGAAGAGGGAGAATGGAGCAGCTCCCCAAGTGCCGGCTGGGCACATGTGCCAATATTTCACCAATACTGGACTAGACAGTCTCTAAATTCCCTTTCAGCTCTAAAATACTGTGAGTCTATAACTCTTTTATTATCTTATTCATCTTGATATTCCCCAAAATGTCTTGGAAGGAGTTCAATAAATGATGAGTAACTCAATGAGTGACTGAACAAGTAAACAAAACTAATATGAATAAGTTAAAGTGGGCTTGAATGATGGTGATATATTTGAGTTTTGCATATTTTATAGTAGAATCAGGCCCAGCACTAATACCTGTAGTCAAATTTAAGTCTTAGGCCAAACAATGATTATGCTTCACATAATTCTAAACCCAGGTTATTAATTTATTAATTGTTCTTCATTATTCCAGATAATTGGCTTTCTAATTATTGGACTTATAATCATTTCTATCCTTAAGTAGTGATACTCTATGCCCTTACTCATCAAAGCATTTATTTATTTATTTAATTTTTTATTGTTCAGTGAAATTCAAGTTATCAAGGACATAGCAACTAACCTCTTCTCTACGCTTACATTTCAAGTCGAGCCTGTCTAATTGCAGGACAATGAGACTAGACTGAAAAATCAGGACAGATTGACTCAATTCAATTTACACATTCATGTAACCATTGATAGAAAATACAAAGTACCTGCTTCCCATTTAGGATTCATTCAATTCCTTATGAATCAGAAGTCTAAATTTCTTCAGGCCCAATCCAGTTCCCCTTTGGGGTATTTCCCTGGCTTCTGTTATTCAAGAAGAAAAAGTTGCCTGAAATTTTTTAAAGGAATATAGAAATGGAGGGCATAGCACCACTGTGAACAATGTCCCATTTTGTAATTGTGTTAGTGTAATGCCAATCTAGAGATTTCATTTTGGAGGATTTAACTGAGCTGGATGTGTTTCCCAAAGTCTGGCTTTTTCTATAACTGTAAACCAGTAAGAGGGATGTATGGGGTGTCCAAGAAAGACCAAGTATCTCTAGTGTGAGGACTTGCTCAGCTCTTTTCAGGTCCATTCATCTGCCTTTGATGTTTATCTGTCATCTAGCTGTCACCTACAGCTCCAAGAAGTTGTAGGATGAGCAATGGCCAAATCCCCAGTAAAACTGTCTCAGCAAAATCATTTCAGAAGAACCAGAGAATAACCAACAAACCTCAAACCTATCAATGAGTTAGGAGGATGTTTGCCCCAAGCATGGAAAGATTCCCCCCTATAGTTGGCCTGATAGGAACGATTCATTCCAATGGTCACAAAGGCAGCTGTAGTAGGCACCATGGAGCACCTAGCACTTGGTCAGACATTGATGAAGCCAAGGTCATCCACTGCATCCAAGACTGTCATCAGTCATTTTGACTGGTCCTGCCACTGGACTTTAATAAATGTGGAAGAGAGATCAAGTCTGATGACTTGGTGCCACTCTGCCTCATTTAAATCCAATTCAGGCACAAGTCAAGATATCACCCCATGAGCATGGTTGTGAAGTCCAAACCCATCACTTTACAGATGAGGAAACTGAGTCCCATCTATAAATATTTAATGTGGGTGTTCCTGACTTCAAGTCTGGTATTCTATACACTATACCAAACTGACTCTCACCACTACCCACTATGGAAGTCAGACAGGCAGAGGGAGAGACCAGAGGGAAATGCATAATGAAAACCAAAATTGATGAAAGTTTCCAGAAGGTGGATATAATTAACAGTGTTAGACATTTCAGAGTAATAAAGAAGGATGGGGACTGATAAGGGGCCATTGGACTTAGCAATTTAAAGACAGTTGGTAACATTTGAGAGTTGTTTTCATCTGAGAAAAACCAGCTTTCAAGAAGTTGATATGTTTATATTTGCCTTCATTGATAATAATGATATATAATAATATATCATTAGCTTGAGGGTATAGGAAAATCAAGGGAAAGTTTGCATTTTTAAGGATGAAGAGGATATGAACATGTTTTTAGACAGCAGGGAATATGTCATTAAGCATTAGAAACTGGCAGGAAGATGAAAAAAGATAGACTCCCATGAAAGATGGGGGAAGAAGGCATCAAGGACTCAAGCAGATGAGTGGCCTTAGCAAGGAAAAAGGCTGCCTCTTCCTCACAGATTAGAGAAAAAGCAAAGAGAATAAGAGCTGATACTTGGTGGATTTCAGGTTTAGGGAGAAGAGAGAGCTCATAATGGATGGCCTCAATTTTTTTAACCAAGTATGAGGCAAGATTCTCTTCTGAAAGGTACAGGAAAGAGATGATATAGGTGGTCTGAAAAGAAAAAGGGAAAATTTGGAAAATTCACCAAGACGTAGTTCATCATAGAAAAGCAAAAGCATTGCCATTCAGCAATAAAGCCCAAATCAATTAGATAATTTAAATTTGTAGTGCACTCACTCACTCAGGAAGGTGGTGTGACCTTCTCCACCAGCTCTGAGAAGCATATGAGTGGAAGCGGATTCATGAGGAGTAAGGCACTTGGACCTTTCCTTTACTTTTTCCTTTTCCTTTACTTCCCTGAGTTTCATTTCCTCCATGACATGAGGACATTCACACTAGAGATGATATGACCTAGTAGAAGGAATAATAAAATCAGTCCTCCTGGTTTGGAATCCAGCCATTGCCATTTACAAGTAGATAAGTTACATAAAATAAGGGTAATAACACAGGGAGAAATAAAAATCAGTGTGGAGCGGAAAGTACAGTTCATTTGGAGTCAAAGATCCTTGGTTCAAATCAAGATTATTTGGCACCCCTGTGAGCTTAAGCAAAATACTTTTCTTGTTTCCATACCTGCAAGATGAAGGGGTTGTACTAGGTGATCTCTAAGGTACTGCCCAATCTAAAGTCTGTGATACTCATCCCCTACATCCAAAAAATAGCCAAGAAAGTTCCATGGATTGAAACATAGAAAACTTGGCCTCTAGTCCCACTTCTGCTTTGTGACCCTGGAGTAATCATTTTCCCTTTATTCCTCATATAATTAAAGAAGAGGTTTAATGAAAGTTTTTATGAGGTCCAAAAGAACACTGAGCATGTAACCAGGCAACACTTGCATTCAGAGCTAGGCAACAGCACTTACTAGGTGTGTAACCCAATGAACACAAATCTCTGTTTCTTCTTCTATAAAATGGAAGATGAAGATTCTAATAAATGTCAAATTCATCTCAAAGAGTTGTAGAGAGGACTAAATCTGATAATTCATGTAAAATGTTTTATAAAACTTAAAGTACCACATAATTGTAAGTTGTCATTGTTGTTATTTCCTACCCTCACAGAACTGTGATGAAAGCAATCTATAAAGTGTAAATAAAGTACTTTAGAAACATGAGTTATTGGCTACCCCTAAACTGAAAAAATAGAGTACCAGACTGACAAAGACCCCGCAGTTGTTAGGGGGGTGATTTCAATTGCTCATCCTCATCTTCACTAAGGCAAAATGTAATTATCCTTCTCTGAATTAGGACACTGCCAATAAGGAATCTACACATTAAGTGGTTCAAATTTTGCCTTGTTAAATCACAGAACTCCAACTGAGCCATGAGCAGGCCAACTATAAGTAATAAAAGAGAGAAAACTAAGTTTATAATAGAATCTAACTCATTTCAATGAGCATTTATTAAACATCTACTGGAATAGTGAAGGCAGAGAGGGGGAAGGTGCAATTTCATTGACATTGGCAATTCCCAGGGAGGAAACTTCTACTAAACAGATCAGAAACTGTATTGCAAAGATGCAATCTTTGAGATCTGCCGATGGCACAAGAAGTCGCATAGCCAGTGCGTGTTAGAAGCAGAATCGGAACCATATCATCCTGACTCCTAGAATGACAATCTAAATATTACACCACACTTCCTCTCCCAAATAGGATGGCTTGGTGCAGTGCTGGTTGCTAGAGAATCTTTGTTTTCTTGGTATTTATTGTTGGGCCCAAATTAGCAGAGAATGAATCCATACTCTGTTGCATCTCAACCTCGGAGGTTAAATAATAATAATAACAATAATAATAATGAAGAAGAAAGGAGGAGGAGGAGAAGGAGGAGGAGGAAGAGGAAGAGGAGGAGGAGGAGAAGAAAAAGAAGAAGAACAAGAACAAGAAGAAGAACAAGAACAAGAACAAGAACAAGAACAAGAACAAGAACAAGAACAAGAACAAGAACAAGAAGAACAGAAGAACAAGAACAAGAACAAGAAGAACAGAAGAACAAGAACAAGAACAAGAAGAACAAGAACAAGAACAAGAACAAGAACAAGAAGAACAAGAAGAACAAGAACAAGAACAACAAGAACAAGAACAAGAACAACAAGAACAAGAACAACAAGAACAAGAACAAGAACAAGAAGAACAAGAAGAAGAACAAACAAGAAGAAGAACAACAAGAAGAACAAGAAGAAGAACAAGAAGAACAAGAAGAAGAAGAAGAAGTTTCTTCCTTAGTTTGCCTGAACCCTAGAATTTTGAAACTGAAGTTTCAGACTGCCATCCTATTTTTATCTCTGTATAAGCCATTCATTAATTCACTCCTTCCAAGCCTCTTATCATACTTAAGGACACATCTATAAAAATAGTCATGATCAGTTATAATTTTATATGAGCTTTCAAGTACCAGAAAAAATCAGAATTATGAACAATCTAAAGCAGTGATTCCCAAAGTGGGTGCCACCGCCCCCTGGTGGGTGATGCAGCGAATCAGGGGAGCAGTGATGGCCACAGGTACATTTATCTTTCCTATTAATTGCTGTTAAAATTTTTAAAAAATTAATTTCCAAGGGTGCTAAGTAATATTTTTTCTGGAAAGGGGGTGGTAGGCCAAAAAAGTTTGGGAACCACTGATCTAAAGAATAGAGAAACTTTGGTATAAATTCACTGATTTGGGGATGCCAATATTTTCCTAGTCTCCAATGTTATTTCAGAAGGGTTTTAAAGTGAAAAGAAGAGAAGGAAACAATTGCTCATGCATTTTTCAAGCTATATTTGAGAAGGAAAAACAGATATGACATAGGAAAAAGGATCAGTCAACTAACATTTATGAAAAACCTACTACGTGTCAGGCACTATATTAAGTACTAAGGATTCAAATGAAGGTAAAAACAATAATCCCCCTGTCTTAAGGAGATCATAATAGCATAGTACCAGTGAACAGGACTGCAAGTTAAGTACTTTCAGAATTTTCATCCTTGTCTATCCTAGAAATATAATACACATCTCTTATCAACAATGAAGGAGTTTGTACTTTGTACTGAAAGAATAGGAAATAAATACTCATGGGACAGCTAGGTAGCAGATTGGATAGAGCAACAGGCCTCAAGCCAAGAAGACCTGGGTTCAAATCTGAACTCAGACACATCCCACCTGTGTGACCCCGAGAAAGTCACAACCCCAATTGCTTATCCCCTGCTGCTTTTCTATCTTAGAATTGATACTAAGAAAGAAAGTAAGGGAGAAAAAGGGAAGAAAGGAAAAGACTCAAATTATTTTCTAAGCCCTTTAAGTTATCCAATGATATGAGTTTCTTATGAAAATTCTCCCTTTTTAAAAATCTATAATAGTCACAATTTGTTATTTATATTTAGAAGAATGAGAAAATATTCTAGGGCTGAAATGAATTCCTAGAGAAAAACTCAAATACAAGATAGCATTTCATACTCAGAGAATGTACAATTTTATCATATATTTATTTCATTGGAAAGTGCCATTTATTTACTACTTGTTTGACATTGGACGAATCATTTCACTATTCTTGCTCTCAATTTCTTCATCTTTAAAATGAGGCCATCAGACTATAATATCATCAAAGTATTTTAGATATTTAAAGGGACCATGGCTATCACTTCGTTCAGCTTTCCTATCTCAAATAAGGAACCTGAGGCTTTGAAAAGGAATTGAATTGTCTTCTACATCTCCGATTTGGGAATGTATCTACATCTTACTTAAATTATATGTGAAAGAATATATAACATGTTCAACACATGATCATCCAGTTTTGCTTTTCTGAAGACCTCTAGTGGAAAAGAACCCTCTGCCTCCTAAGAAAGCTCATTCTGCTTTGAAAGAGCCTTAATTGTTAAGCTTTTCCTTATGTCAAGCCAAATCTGCCTCTGTACAACTTCCACCCATTGCTCCTACTTATGATTTTTTACCTTAAGTAAATAATTCTAATCATTCTGCTACACGATAAACCTTTAAATATTTGATAGCATCAGCCTAGAACCAGAATGATCTCAGTTTGTCTTTCTTCCACTTCTCTCACCACATTTATATTCTTATGTGAAATTCTAGCTTTCTATGAAGTCCTTTCAGATGGACAGCCCACCTTGTTACCACCGTCTTTGTTCAATCATACTAATGGAGGCTGCTGAATGAATGACTGGTGCTACTCACACGCCTTTAAACATGTCTCCTCGGTACAAAGGGATATCTCATAGTAAAGCCTTATAATATGGCCAATGGAAATACCCAACACTCCAGACTTTATCATTTAGGGCACATCAGAAACCTGACCTGTTGTACCTATAGAACTTCTTCAAGGTTCACCTGTCTAACTTTCTCTCATAAAGAATTCAAACATCCCTTTCTCTATCACCAGTTAAATGAAAGACAGGACCACTTCACCAGGCACTGTTCTGCCCTTTGGAACAACTCATTAGTCTAAGTGATATTTCTGCATTTTATTGTGGCTCAGAGCATACTCATTCATCCATTGAGCCCTCATTCAATCCTCTTTCCATTAAAAGCCTAGCCCTGACTTTCATTTCAGCCTTTGAGATAGTTTCATTTTCAACGTCCATATGCCTGGAAGGTGAGCTTTCCAAATTTCTACTCAGTGGCTAATGTGACTTCAACTCAGACAAAACAATATTTTTTTTTACCAAACACATAGATGTTATATAACCTAACCATACTTCACCTCCAGTGACATGTATTACAGTAACTTCTAAAAGGATGCTTTACATTGCACTAATATATTCATTTATGCCAAACAGCACAGTACAAATACAAAGCAATAAACAATACAATAACTCCCAAAGGAACCATTTTAAATTATGACATTACAAGGAGTATTTTGCTAGGTTTGGGGTGATAACATTAGAAATGAGATATTAATATGCTATAGTACAAAGAAAGGCAATCAGGGGAGAAAGAGTAGAAACCATGTCATATGAGGAAAAGTTGAACTATAAATACTTAGACAAGAGAGGAGACAACTTGGACAATTGTGGTATGAATAGTAGGGAACAAGTCAGCTCTCTTTAGATATCTAAAGGCCATCATTTTGTTGTCATTGAGTTCTTTGGGGGGTTTCTTGGCAAAGATTTTGCAATGATTTGCCATTTCCTTCTTCAATTCATTTTACAGATGAGAAACTGAGGCACATGGGGCTAAGTGACTTGCGCAGAGTCACCTGGGCTAGTAAGTGTCTGAGGTCAGATTTGAATTAAGGAAGATGAGTCTTCTTGACATCAGGCCTGACACTCTATCCACTATACCACCTCATTAGCCCATCTTTCATTTAGAAGAAGAATTAGAATTGTGGTTCTTGGCCCATGTGGGCAGAACTAGGTCCAATGAATTGGATGAAGTAGGGGCCAACACATTCAGCCAAAAATGTTCCAAGACTCAGTGCAAAAAAACTTGAAAGTACGAGGCAAAGAAAAATGAGGCAAATAATTGGAGAGAATAAGGGATACCTAGAGGACAACCTACATGCTCCTTGGTATCCATCCAATGTCAAAGGAAATAGTAAGGCATAGAGAAAGAGCACTGTATCTGCAGACAGAGGACCTGATTTCAAATCCCACTTTTCTTGGTGACCTTAACTCAACTTTTCTTAGCTTTTCTTAACTTCTCTGATATTCTTGTTCTCTTCATTTGTAAAATGAGGTTATCAAGGGCCTTTAATATATTTGTCAGTTCTTGATTGATGAACTAGAGGAAGCCTTTCAGCATGTTGGTCGAAGAACATGGACAAAAACTGCACTGGTTGAAAGAGAATGGGTGGATTAAAATCTGTATTACTGAAGGAATCACCTACATAGTTGAGATTACAGAGCCTTTGAAGTATTAAAACATAAGAAGGAGGTAGCAATTAATTAGAACTGGCCAACAATGGCATGGTCTACCTAGTGATGTTATAGGCTCCCCTTCACTCAAGCTATTAAAGTGTCCACAGCATAGTCCCCTACCTGGGATGTCATGAAAGGAAATATTTCTTTAGCCAGGATTTTGATTAGAAGTCCCTATGAAGTCCCTTCCAGCTCTGAGAGGCTACAATTTATTCTATGATGTCATCATATGAAAACATGTACCTTTTCAGTGTGACTATGATTTTATCTCATGCAGAGGCAATTTAAATCATCTACAGAATGAAGACGAAATGATTAGCTACATGGGAATCAACTGACTCAAGCATATAAAATGGAAAATTTAGAATGGGTAGACAAAAGTCTATTTAAAAAACTAAAGGTTAGAGGTGACCATAAGAGAGACATAAAATAAATTAAATAATTTAAATTATATAAAATTTTACAATTGTTCAAGCAAAATAAAAATTATTAAAATAGAATAGAAATGAGGCGAGAGGAGATAGAAGGGTCGAGTATAAATTCTTGCCCTTAGTTTCTGCCTGTAGCCTAAATTTTCAGGTATATTACCCTTTACTATTCACATAATCTGCATTCTAACAAATATATCTACTTACTGTTCATCACGCCACAGTATCTCTTGCCTCTGTGCCTTTGGAGAAGCTTTAGATCTTGGGCTCAAATTTCCTTCACACTCTTCTTGGTCACCAGAAGTAGAGCTTTGGAAGGGTAGCAGAAGGCAACAGCTACACTGTTAGTCTGAACACTGCAACTACCTAATCCTTGTGGCCAGCCTGGAAGATGCAGTACCTCCAGATAGGGTCTCTCCTAGCTTCTTGTACCCTAAATATCTTAAGTAGAACATCTCTGAAGGGCAAAGATAAAGAAAAATCAAGAACCTTGGCACGAATACATGTGTTCCACTGATATCAGCCCCTTTTTTAACTTCCAAGCTTACCCTTGACTTCCAACAGAGCTATATTCATTGTAAGCACTTGTTGTCCTTATATGAATGTATATGTGACATACATATATAAAGAATGCCAATATTTGGTAAGCTTCTTGAGGGTGAGAACTGTCATTTTTGTATCTGTATCACTAGTGCCTAGCATAATGGAGAGCATTTAGTGGGCATTAATAAATGCCTTTTGGTTAATTGATTCCATGAGACCAGACTCTCCTCATCATCAACAATAAGCATTTATTAAGTGCCTCTTAAGTGTCAAGTACTATGCTAAGCACTGGTGTATATAAAGAAAAGCAAAAATATGGTCCCTGCCCTAAAAGAGTTAATAAGAAGAATCTGCAAAACTAATTAAACTTGGGCAAATTTGTTAAGCTTATGAGTTATCTAGACTATTTTGTGAACCTTCAGAATATATTTTAGATAGAAAGAAAGAAAGAAAGAAAGAAAGAAAGAAAGAAAGAAAGAAAGAGAGGAAGGAAGGAAGATTAGATAGATAGATAGATAGATAGAACGAACAAAGATGGATAGAACACAGAATCACAAGAAAAAAAGAAGCCAAGGAGCTTATAATCTAATGGTGAGAATGAGCAAACTATACAAAAATAGCCCATCTATGGATGATGTATGAGAAAGTGAGATGAATGCATGAAAGGCCCTAGACAAGTACAATGAGAAATGAGAAGAAAAAGATCCATTTCATTTTGGGATGAGGAGGGGAAAGGGAGCCAGGGAAGCCTTGTGCATAAGGAAACCTAAACTCAAAGTTTAGTTCAAGTCAAAACTCAAAGGAAGGAATGAACTTGCATATTCAGCAGTGGAGTCAGGTTTGGGGCCAAGGTCAGGCCAGAACTAGAGCTAGGGCTGGAGAGAGGACACTAGAGCTTCTAGCCATGAGGAATAGACCTGCAAGCAAAGGCACAAAGGTTAAAAAGAGCAAACTGGGAATAAGGAACCAAGAAAGCAGATACCACAGTTTAGCTCAGAAGGGACTGAAAAAAGATAAAGCTGGGAATGATGAACTAGAGAATCCTTGAATGCCAAGTGAATGAGTTGTCATGTACAAAGCAGTGCAATATGCAAGCAATTAAAAATGAATAAAAGTTTTTGAGAAGGAAAGTAACATTATCAGGGCTTTGTATTTGGAAGATGTAGCATGCAAGACCTTAAGTGGGGTGAACTGCCTCACAGAATTCCACAGTACCCCCCAACACTCCAGGAGAGGGGGCTGTTGGGACAGTTAAGAATGTGGGTATAAAAGCAGGACACCCAGCTTGGCAAACTCATACTTTTGGGGGGGAGCTGGGTGGTTTGAGGGTGTAGGATTTTACTTCTCTGCTAGCTTAGCTCTGACCTCAGGGAGCAGGGTGATTCTTTGCTGTTTTACTCCATACAGACTAAAACAGGCTGTGAGCACTGTGAAAATACCCATATGCAATATTCCAGTTAATCTCTGAACAATATAGCTCTACAATCAAGATTACCTTCACCATCTTTACTAGATAACATTAGATTTAAAAGAAATTTTAGTTTGTGAGGGAGTTAAGGGAATAAGTTCCTCAGAGGCATTCCCCTCTGGGGTGTTGCTATTTCTGTCAACATTCTGAAGATACTAGATAGTTTTACCTCACCCTCCATCCTAGAAATTATCATTCCTTTCCTGTTTTCCTGAATTAATAAATCTTTTCCCTTATTAAATTTATAGGTTACATGAAATTATATTTATAGGCTTTACCAACTCCATCCATACATTACCAAAGCAAATCTTCATCCAGGCAAGCATAACTGTGATCCAGAGGGCAAGGCAGCTGTTTGAAGTCATCCTGAGCGATTTATTTACCAGAGACTTTGGAAATAATCTTCCTACAGTGGAAGCTGCTAATTTCTATGGGATTATTCCCTATTTGTCAGTCAATTTAGCCCTGAGATACTCAAATTAATATAGCCTCCATTCCTGGTCTACTAGTGTTTCTGTTATAACTGTTATTCTGGGGAACAACTGCCCAAGAGGGGGAGGAAAAAGAATTCTAACTGCTCAACCCCCTTCCCCCTGCAATTTCTAGCAACTTGACATCATTGCCAACTGGACCCATCTTTACAAAGACCATCAGCAATGTATGACAGAGGGATGGGAACAGAGAGATACTGGACAGTAGAGGACCACTTAGGAGGTTATTACAATGCCTGAGGCAATAAGAGCTCAAACTAGGATGGTGCCATTGGAAGAAAAAGTATATGGGAGGGTATGGGGGTAGATTTTGGAGGAATAGAAGCCTATATAGAAGAGGAAAGAGGATAGTTAGAGACATAAATATCCATATGGTGGCAGTAGTTGGGAGACAGATGATGAGAGTGAGGTTAACATTTTAAACCCAGTGTTCCCTGCACCCTGGCCATATGGGGCCATCCAGTTGTGCATTAGAGAAGCTGACTTTCACATATTCTACATCCTCAGGAAAGCAATTCATATGATGAAACCCCAGAACTTTCACTTGCCTAGAGACAGTCCCCTTCAAGGCTCTCTTCAAGTATCCACTCCTTCAAAAAGCAGCTAGGGGGACTTAGAAGACAAAATGATGAGCCTGGAGTCAGAAAGAATTGAGTATAAATCTGGCTACCTGTTTAATCTTGGGCAAGTTACTCACACACTGACTATTTCAGGTTACTCATGTGTAAAATGGAAATAAGAATAGCACCTTCTTGATCAATGACATGTAAAACCCAGTGGAATTACTCATCGGCTATGAAGAGTGGTGGGGAAGGAGAGGGAAAGAATATGAATCATGTAACCATGGAAAAATATTCTAAATCAATTAATTAAATAAAATTTTTCAATTAAAAAAATAAAAAAGAATAGCACCTACCTTCTAGCATTGTTATGAAGATAAAAGTAGATAATATTTAAAGTATTTTGCAAATTTTAAAGTACTATATAAATGCTCTCTATTCTCTTTGAATTCCATAGTTAAGTATCCTATATCCTCTTTGAAATTACTTTGTATACATTTTGTGTTTCCTTAAAGATAGACATTGTTTCCCTGGCACCACTTTCTGTTTTAGTGTTTGTTTTAAGGGGTTATCCAAAAACCTCAGAGTACACTGTAGACCTGGGAGGGACTCTGAAAAAACCAATGCAAGAGTTGGAAATCCATTAGAATGATGGAGTGTTGCCCCTCTAGCAACCCTGAGTTCAGTTCCTTCAGAGGGGAACCATTGTGAATGCTTTATGTTTCCTGAATATGTTTATGGGCTTCTGTGAATCCCTTGAATACTTCATATGTTTTTTGTAGCTAGGAATGGGCTCCTGAGAGTCCTTTCTATCTTCTGCATTTTTCTATTGGCGGAAATAAAGACTGTCCTATACCCAATAAACAATTTTTATATTGAATCTTGGAGCTGGTGACCTTGGTACTAATATTTGTGCAACTCTAAACCTAAGCTATACCTAATCTATGAAAATGTTTAGTCATTTTTCAGTCATATCCGATTCTTCGTGACCCCTTTTGGGGATTTCTTGGCAAAGATACTAGAGTGGTTGGCATTTCCTTCTCCAGCTCATGAGGAAACTGAAGCAAGCAGGGTTAAGGGATTTGCCCAAGGATCACAAAGTAAGTGTCTGAGGTAATATTTGAACTCGGGAAGAGGAGTCATCCTGAGTCCAGACCTGGCTGTCCATACTTGAGCTATACTTGAAGATTGACCCAGAATAAATCCATGTAGGAGCACTGAGCCAAAGAGAGAATCACCCTTTGGGGAAGAACTCAAAGATAAAACCTGTTCCATTTAAACTCAAGTCTTGAGTCATCCAATCTATGGATTATATTGAATTTAATTGCTTTATCATTTCAATAGCATTAATTAATAGCACTTAAGTATTGGTAGGGCAGCTAGGCAGCACAGTAGATAGAATACCAGACCTAGAGTCAGGAAAGACTCATCTTCCTGAGTTCAAATCTGACCTCAGGCACTTACTAACCCTCTTTGCCTCAGTTTCCTCATCTGTAAAATAAGCAAGAGAAGGAAATGGCAAACTGCTCCATTATCTTTGCCAAGAAAATCCTAAATGGAGTCATGAAGAGTTAGACACAACTGAACAACAGTAATAACAACAAAAGAAAAAATATCTATAAACCTTGTATGTATACAATATATGTTAGATATTGTAGTTATATACTGGTAATCATAGTTGAAGCTCACAGCAACCCTTAAGTCTATATGATCTCCATTTTACCCATGAAGAAACTGCAGTTCCCAGATTGTCATGCCTGAGAACACATAAAACTTATTAAATGCATTCAATCTAAATGAAGAAGTAAATGAGTGAATTAGGACAAATACCCAGAATTTTCTCATCCAAGGAAGATTCAAGGCTATCCCCAAACCAGGCAAGCCCTGGTTCCTGATACACTGGCCCTGACTTGTATGTGTATGTGTGTGTGTTAATTTGTTTATTTTTTTCTGGCTTTCTTTCTTTTTCTTTTTCTTCTTTTTTAGAATATTTTTCCATGATTACATGATTCATGTTCTTTTCCTTGCCCCCCTCCAACCCCTCCCCACTCTACCCATAGCCAATCACACAATTCCTCTGGGTTTTCCATGTGTCATTGATCAAGACCTATTTCCATATTATTGATAGTTGCATTGGGGTGGTTGTTTATAGAGTCTACATCCTAAATCATACCCTGAATTGTGTTTTAAAGTTGTCATGCTCTTGATATGGAAGGTAGAGACAGCTCCATAACAATTTTTGTTCCTGGGACAAGGTGTGGAATAGGGCCAAGGGAACAACTGCCAGAGGGAGAAAACACTGTGATAACATTAAGTCTCTACCTAATGAATGGGGAGAAAGTATACTCTGGGATAAGGTTGCCCCATGACAACCAGAGCTGAAGGGGTAGAGGGCCGAGAGACCCCGATGAATGGTACTATCAGCATTCTATAAATTTTCACCCTGATGCCAAACACCAATGGCCCTACTCTAGTTAGAGTTCTGGCATAATGGAAATCATTATACTCAATGTCTTAACAGTTTAGGTTCAAGTCCTACCTACCTCTGCCACTAGCTACTTGCCCTTGGACAAGTCATTTCCTTCATCTCAGTTCTTTCATCTGTAAAGGTTATTCCTTCTGATTCTAAACTTCTACTTTCTAAGATCATTTATAAGTTTAGCATTTTATCTTCTAAATGTTCTTTCCTGTTCTAATATTCTCTACTTCACAATTCTAAGATTATTCATTTTGGAATGTTTCTGACTTTCCTAGGGCTAGGCGAATTTGGAAAAGGCTGGAGGGTTTCCTATCTCCTAATGTGTGCTGCAGAGGGAGGGTGTCTAATGCTAAATCCATGACTCTGTGCCTCTAGCCCTGACCAGACTTAGCTAAAGCCTCAAAAACCAACAAGCTCTTTGTGCTTTAAGACAGTCCTGCAAAGAAACATGTCCTCCTTCTTACTCTGGAGGATGTACAAAAGGAAAAAGAAAAGGAAGAATCAATTACTGTAGATTTGGTTTCTGCTACTTCAAACTCTGTGTAATTACTTCTCATTTAGGAGCCGGAGACAATTGTTTGGGCAAAGAGTGTGCTCAGTTGGAGACTTTTTTACATACTGAATTCTAAAATACAATATGTGGCCTTGGCAATTCCCCTCCCCTTCCAGGAACCATTTCCCTCACTTGTAAAAGAAGAAGGCCTGGCTTTCCTTTTCATGTATGTGTCCCCAGGGCTTACCACAAAGCCTGACCCATTGTGAGCATTTAATAAATGTTTTTCAACTATACACTATTGGTTGTCTTTGAAATTCTGTGTATTTTATGCACTTCAAAATATTGTTCTAAGAAGGCCTTCACCAGATTGATGGAGGAGCTCAGGACTCACACAGAAATAATTTTAAAAGAACTGTGCAAGCCCATGGGCACTTAGCCCCTCTGACCTTCTGATTCCTTGTCTAAAAGTAGCAATAATCATACCTGCAAGCACCTGCCGTCCAAAGATGTTATGGCGTTCAAATTGGATAATCTATGCAAATATAAAAGAGCTACATAAAGTCAGCTAGTACACGGATTCTAATATTTAATATGTTGCATATAGGTTATAAATGGACAATTTTATACAGAAAACACATTAGAGCTCAAACTGTTATGTTCTAGTGGGGAAAATGGCCTTCTCCCATTAGGATTGCCAATCTGTAATTGATGGCATTAGTTAGCTAGTCACCACTTTAGGATGAGACAAAGGATAAGGTGGATTGTATGGCTGAAAAGGTAATAAAGTTAGAGTATGGAGTCAGGGCATTCCTAAAGAGACGGCAAATCCACAGGGCCATTGCAGTAGAGGTCTTAAGACAGTAGAGGGCACTATAAAGGCACAGGGAACCTAGAGCCAAGAGGAAAGAACCCACAGGGGGCTAAACATGAACTTCACCTGCTTCAAAATTGGCCCAGGATGAAACCAGGCCATAGAAGCAATGGATTGTTCCAATTCTCTAAACTAGTGATTCCCAAAGTGGGTGCCACCGCCCCCTAGTGGGAGCTGCAGCGATCCAGGAAGGTGCTGATGGCCACAGGTGCATTTATCTTTCCTATTAATTGCTATTAAAATTTAAAAAATTAATTTCCAGGGGGCTAAGTAATATTTTTTCTGGAAAGGGGGCGGTAGGCCAAAAAAGTTTGGGAACCACTGCCCTAAACAAATTGCTGTGTGACCTTGTGCATGTCCACTTCTTATGAAAATGGAGAAATAGGAAGGCTAACATTTTCAGAGTGTTTTAAAGTTTGCAGAGCATTTTTACATATAATACCTCATCTATCTGTAAAAAAAGTGCCTTAAACTAGATGGCCTCCATGACCCTTTACAACTCTAATGTCCCCATGTCCCTTCTAGCTCTAACATTCTTTGTCCTACAAACTGCTTTGCTGAGAAGTAGTAAGATACTTTGAGAGACATTCTTCCAACCAATGAATCATTCCCAATTATACAAAGAAATATGCATTCTCTAAAAAGAGAGTGGAAAAACCCCAATCCTCATGAGCTATTTTACACCTTTGCAGAAAATAAAAAGGTTCCATCCATGTAAGATGTACAATGCCATGTTCACAAGCCTTGGGCAGACTGGAGTTGTTCTCTTATTAATCTTTTAGGCTCTTTAATTTTTACTGATGTAACTCCTCCTGGAGTCAAAAAAGTTTGTGCTACCAGAGTGAGAACTCTCCTACTGCTATTGATTCCACCTCCACATCTTTTCCCCATCTATCTACTCTTTATCATTTACTCATTGCTACTACCCAATTTCAAACTCTATTTAGCTTTCTCCATGACTATACCATTTATACTCTAATCATTCTCTCTGCTTCCAGTCTCTCCCCTTTCTAATCCATTATACACCCCCCAGATTTATCTTTTACTACATCGATCTGATCACAACCCTACTAAAAAAATATCTTTCAACAACCTCCAAATAAAGTCTAGCTTTGTCTGGCATTCGAGACCCTCTGTGGAATGGAACTACCTAGGGATATGCTGGAAAATATTTTGAACAACCAACTCTAAAAAGACCCAAAATACACTTTAGAGTTTAAACTGTATTGTTAGCATTTTGCCTATAACTTTCTAAAGCATAGAAAATCAACAAAACAATAAATCAAGTCTAGTATTTGCCAGTTTCCAAGACTTAAAAATTTAACAATGGCTCCTGTGAAATGGTACAAGCTGGGTCCAGCATACCCCTAAAATTACCCTATATTTTTCAGCTTCATCTAAACCAGACTGTTCCCTAACCCACAACCATGCCCCACACCTTCCTACCACTGGTCCTTCACTGCTCTGTTCTCTCTTCTACCGGCTGAACCCCTACCCATACATTAAGACCCAGCTGAAGCAACATCTCCTCTATGAAGACTTTTTCTAAGCCCTTACCTTCCATCTTATAATCAGTATTGTGTATTGGTTCCAAGACAGAAAGCATTAAGATTTGATTTGAATTTGAATTTGAATTGATTGAAGCCAAATTTTTTTAATTTTTATTTTGAATACTTTCCCCTAGTTACATGTTGCATGTTCTTTCCCTCTCCCCCACACCCCCTACTCCCCTTTAGCCAATGCACAATTCCACTGGTTTTTACATGTATCATTGATCAAGACCTAATTCCATATTATTGATAGTTGGACTAGAGTTATCATTTAGTGTCTACATCCCCAATGATATCCCCATCAGCCCATGTGTTCAAGCAGGTTTTTTTTTTCTTCTGTGTTTCTCCTCCCACAGTTCTTCCTCTGAATTTGGCTAGTTTTCTTTTTCATAAGTCCCTCAGCATTGTTCTGGATCATTGCATTGCTGCTAGTATAGAAGTCCATTACATTCGATTTTACCACAGTGAATCAGTCTCTGTGTACAATGATTTCCTGGACCTGCTCCTTTCACGCTACATCAATTCCTGAAGGTCTTTCCAGTTCACATGAAATTCCTCCAATTCTTTAGTCCTTTGAGCACAGTAGTATTCCATCACCAACAGATACAACAATTTGTTCAGCCATTCCCCAATTGAAGGACATTCTCTCACTTTCCAACTTTTTGCCACTACAAAGAGCGAGGCTATAAATATTTTTGTACAAGTCTTTTTCCTTATTATCTCTTTGGGATATAAACAAGGCAGTGCTATGGCTGGATCAAAAGGCAGATAGTCTTTTAAAGCCCTTTGAGCATGGTTCCAAATTACCATCCAGAATGGTTGGATCAGTTCACAACTCCACCAGCAATGCATTAATGTCCCAATTTTGCCACATCCCCTCCAACATTTATTCCTCTCCCTTGTTGTCATTTTAGCCAATCTGCTAGATATGTGGTGATACTCAGAGTTGTTTTGATTTGCATTTCTCTGATTATTAGAGATTTAGAAC
The DNA here is from genome assembly GCF_016433145.1 of Gracilinanus agilis. NCBI lineage: Eukaryota > Metazoa > Chordata > Mammalia > Didelphimorphia > Didelphidae > Gracilinanus > Gracilinanus agilis. The sequence goes on from NC_058135.1 coordinate 210,261,864, forward strand.
ACTTTCTCATGTGCTTATTGATAGTTCTGACTTCTTTATCTGAAAATTGCCTATTCATGTCCCTTGCTCATTTATTGATTGGGAGATGGCTTGATTTTTTGTACAATTGATTTAGCTCCTTGTATATTTGAGTGATTAGACCTTTATCTGAATTTTTTGTTATAAAGATTTTTTTCCCAATTTGTTGTTTCTCTTCTAATCTTGGTAGCATTGGTTTTATCTGTACAAAAACTTTTTAGTTTAATATAGTCAAAATAATTTATTTTGCATTTTGTGATTTTTTTGTAACTCTTGCTTGGTTTTAAAATCTTTCCCTTCCCACAGATCTGACAAGTATACTATTCTGTGCTCACCCAATTTAACTATAGTTTCCTTCTTTATATTCAAGTCATTCACCCATTCTGAGTTTATCTTGGTATAGGGTGTGAGATGCTGATCTAGGCCCACTCTCTCCCATATTGTTTTCCAATTTTCCCAGCAGTTTTTGTCAAATGGTTTTTGTCCCAAAAGCTGAGTTCTTTGGGTTTATTGTAGACTGTCTTGCTGAGGTCGCTTACCCCTAGTCTATTCCTCTGATCCTCCCCTCTGTCTCTTCACCAGTACCATATTGTTTGGATGACCTCTGCTTTATAGTACAGTTTAAGATCTGGTACTGCTAGGTCACCTTCCTTCATTTTTTTTCATTATTTCCCTTGACATTCTTGGTCTTTTATTCTTCCAAATGAACTTTGTTATAGTTTTTTCTAATTCAGTAAAAAAAGTTTTTTAGTAGTTTGATAGGTATAGCACTAAATAGGTAAATTAATTTGGGCAGGATGGTTATTTTTATTATGTTAGCTCGTCCTACCCATGAGCACTCAATGTTTTTCCAATTGTTTAGATCTAATTTTAATTGTGTGGAAAGGGTTTCATAATTGTGTTCGTATTGAAGCCAGATTTAAACCCAGAACTTCTGACTCTTGTCCAGGCTCTCTATCCACTGAGCCACCTAGCTTCCCCTAAGACTTTTCTTATATTTATTTCCCTTCCTCCTCCATCAAGGCAACAAATATTTATTAAGAATTTGCTATGTTTGCTATGTGACAGGCACTGTGCTAAATCCTGAGAATACTAATATAAGCAAAAAGAGAGACTAATCTGAAGAAGTGTGCATTCTAGGGAAAATAGCATTTAAAAGGAAGCTAAAAAGGAGAAATAAGAGATGACATAATTAAGGTAGTCCAACCGCTGCCATCATCTCCCTTTAGATAGCCCAAGAGTCATACCAAAAATCCTAGAAATAACAGTGCCCATCTATAGACTACTAGCCTTGCTTCCAATCTTGCCTCCATAGTCAAGACTGAGGGGATCTATCCCATTGGAGAAAGAACTCACTTTTCTCTAAATCGCCAACACCAATCACTGGGAAGATAAGTCTAAGAGACCTGGCATTGCCAGTATATCCCAGATCACTCACTAGTCCTGTTTCTATCAACTCCCACAATTATCATCGTAGAAAATGAACAGCCGTTGGAGATGTGACCTGGCAAATGCTATATATAGAAAGAATTCAAACACTCCCTTTTCATCAACCACAATTACCAAAGACCTAGAAAAGAACATTCTCAACTCCAATGTTTGTGGCACTGTGGAAGGGATGTAAAATCAGAAACAGATAGGATTTTATCAGTGGGAATGTTATTGAAGAAGATTCATGCCATCTGCTTTGCTGCTGCACCACAGCCTTTTCTGTCAGACTTACCTCTGAAACTTCCTCTAATTATTTTCTCCCCATTAGAATGTGAGCTCTTTGAGAGCTGAGCATGTCATCATTCTTCTATTTTTATTCTGAGGGCTTAGTATGGTGTTTTGCATACAGTAAGGGCTTAATAAATGCCTTTTTACTCACCGATGGCCTCTGGTGCCAAGATGAAGACTTGGGACTTTATTCTATAAGCAATAAGAACCTGCTGCAAGTTTCTGATTAGAGGAAGAGTGCGTGGTGAGAGTGGTGCATTCAGAAAATTACTCAGGCACCAGAGTGGGGGGCAGGGATGAAAATGGGAAAAGCTAGAGAAAAGGTCATTTAGGAGGCTCTTACAATAGTGTACAGGTAAAAAGAGATGAGTACCAGAATTAAGATGAATGCAGTGGGAGTGGAAAGGATGGTTCTAATGCAAGATATATTGCAGACACCAAAATGGTAGGACTGTAAATGATTAGATACATGGGGTGAGGGAGAAAAAAGTTAAAAATATCCTGAGAATATGAGATGGAGAAACTGACAGAATAATGGTACCATTAAAAGAAATGGAGAAGTTAGGAGGAAGGGCAGATAATGATCATTGTTAGGCATGTTGAGTTTGAAGTTCTGACAGAACCAGCTGAAGAGAGTGAACATGCAGTTGAAAATACCAGCCTGGAACTCAATGGCAAGGCAGTGAATGAAGATAAAGATCTTAGACCTGTTCTGCCATTTGATATTTCGTTGCTGTTGTTCAGTTGTTTTGGATGTGTCTGATTCTCTATGAACCGTTCTCTTGGCAAAAATACTGGAGTGGTTTGCCGTTTCCTCCTCTAGCTCATTTTGCAGGTGAGGAAACTGAGAACAACAGGGTTAAGGGACTTGTCCAGAGTCACACAGCTAGTAAGTGTCTGAGACCAGATTAAAACTTATAAAGATAAATCTTCCTAATTCCAAACCCAATATTCTGTGAACTGTGCTACTTAGTTGCCTTCATTTGACATTAAAAGCCCTTCAAAGTCTAGCTCTAGCCCTACTTTCTAGGCTTCTTACTCAATATTCCCCTCCAGTGTAGGAGAATAATGTAGGAGAATGATACGAACAAAAACTTGGAAGGGGGAGGACAGTAAATTATCTATTCACAAAACCATAAAAAAAATCAATTTGATTAAAGGGGAAGACTTGAAAAAAGTCAGTATTTACCAATACCTCCTAGGAAAACCAGGTGTTTCAGTATGTATTAAAGAACAACGCAGCCACCTTTGAAGAATTTATAATCTGCATCAAAAAACAAAACAAAAAAATGTAATTAAAACAATTCATAAATATAAGCAACATTTGCATAGCTTCACAGTTTAAAAAGCACCTGATTAAAAATTATTGTAAATCTCACTTGATTTTTGAAGCAACCTTGTGATGTGGGTACTAATGATATTATTATCCCCATTTTTACTTGCCCTTGGTCATATAAAAATATTTTTATAGAACACTTTGAGGTATGCAAAGTAATCTACAAATAATTCATAACAACGTTGAGAGGTAGGTGCTATTTTTATTTCCATATTACAGGTGAGGAAACTGAGGCAGACTGAAGTTAAGTGACTTGCCCATGGTCACACATCTAGGACATATCTGAGACTGGATTTGAAATCAAGTTTTCCTGACTTCCAGAGTTCTATTCACAGTGCCAGCTACCTGCTACATGTTATTAAGTGGCTGAGCTGGAGGCAGCTGAGTGATTTAGTGGATTGAGAGCCAGGCTGAGAGACAGGAGATCCTGAGTTCAAATTTGACCCCAGTTACTTCCTAGCTATGTGACCCTGGGCAAGTCACATACCATCGCCCTTAGCACTCTTCTGCCTTGGAACGAATACACAATACTGATTCTAAGATGGAAGGTAAAGAGTTTTTTTTTAAATAGCTGAGCTAAGATTTAAAAATAGATATTTCAACTTGAAATCCTGTGTTTTTTCTCTTATACCTGAGCTGCCTCATCTGAAACATTCCACCCAACAACACAATGTTATCTAAGACCAATTTTCTTTTCCCAAAATACTGATCCCTTCTCCCCTTGTACACGTATCAAAACCTTCCATTAATTCCCCAATAAAGTCCAAATGTGTTAGCCTGGTAGTCAACATCTTCCACACTCTTTTGATGGGGCCCAGAAAAAGGAAACTTGGAAATCAGTCCTCAAAGCTTCTGCAAAGAGTAAAGAGATTCGATCATTTTTTCCTTCTTCCTCCTTCCTAGCTGGCAAAAGTCCTGGGCAGACAAAGAAAATCCTTTGGACTCCCATAGGAAAAGCTGCCTATGACAATGGGATCCCCATCTCTGGACTGGAAGGCAGGAGATTCTAGCCTAGGCTTTCCAACTCACTCCTTTACTAGGGAACTTGACAGCATCATATTTGCTATTCCAGAATGAAGAATAGCCTCAGTTTCTTCATCTGTATGATTAGTGAGTAAGACTAGATGACTTCTAAACCACTGTCAGCTCTTTCCACAACATTCTTTAACATGTTGCATGGGTTGGAGGATTCCCATGAAGAAATCCAAAAAAAATTGATGGGGAAAAAAAGAAACGCTTTCTTCATTTTAAAAGCTTTTATTTTTTTTTAATTTAAACATTTATTAATATTCATTTTTAACATGGTTACATGATTCATGCTCCTACTTTCCCCTTCACCCCCCACAGTCCCCCCACCCATGGCCGATACACATTTCCACTGGTTTTGTCATGTGTCATTGATCAAGACCTATTTCCAAATTGTTGGTAGTTGCATTGGTGTGGTAGTTTCGAGTCCACATCCCCAATCATGTCCTCCTCAACTCATGTGTTCAAGCAGTTATTTTTCTTATATGTTTCCTCTCCTGCAGTTCTTCTTCTGAATGTAGGTAGCGTTCTTTACCATAAATCCCTCAGAGCTGTCCTGGGTCATTGCATTGCTGCTGGTACAGAAGAAACATTCATTCAATTTTACCACAGTATATCAGTCTCTGTGTACAATGTTCTTCTGGCTCTGCTCCTTTCGCTCTGCATCAGTTCCTGGAGGTCTCTCCAGTTCGCCTGGACCTCCTCCAGTTTATTATTCCTTTTAGCACAATACTATTCCATCACCCGCATATACCACAGTTTGTTCAGCCATTCCCCAATTGAAGGACATACCCTCCTTTTCCAGTTTTTTGCCACCACAAAAAGCACAGCTATTAATATTTTCTTGCAAGTCTGTTTATCTATGATCTCTTCGGGGTACAAACCCAGCAATGGTATGGCTGGATCAAAGGGCAGGCAGTCTTTTATAGCCCTTTGAGCATGATTCCAAATTGCCAGCCAGAATGGTTGGATCAGTTCACAACTCCACCAGCAATGCATTAATGTCCCAGTTTTGCCACATCCCCTCCAACATTCATTACTCTCCCCTTCTTTCATTTTGGCCAATCTGCTAGGTATGAGGTGATACCTCAGAGTTGTTTTGATTTGCATTTCTCTAATTATTAGAGATTTGGAACACTTTCTCATGTGCTTATTGATACTTTTGATTTCTTTACCTGAAAATTGCCTATTCATGTCTCTTGCCCATTTATCAATTGGGGAATGGCTTGATTTTTTTATACAATTGCTTTAACTCCTTGTATATTTGAGTGATTAGACCCCTGTCAGAGTTTTTCGTTATAAAGATTTTTTTCCCAATTTGTTGTTTCCCTCCTGATTTTGACTACATTGTTTTTGTTTGTACAAAAGCTTTTTAGTTTAATATAATCAAAGCCATTTAATTTACATTTTGTAATTTTCTCTAACTCTTGCTTGGTTTTAAAGTCTTTCCTTTCCCAGAGATCTGACAAGTATACTATTCTGTGTTAACTTATTTATACTTTCCCTCTTTATATTCAAGTCATTCACCCATTCTGAATTTATCTTGGTGTAGGGTGTGAGATGTTGATCTAGACCTAATCTCTCCCATATTGTTTTCCAAATTTCCCAGCAGTTTTTGTCAAATAGTGGATTCGTGTCCCAAAGTTGGGCTCTTTGGGTTTATCATATACTGTCTTGCTGATGTCACTTACCCCAAGTCTATGCCACTGATCTTCCCTTCTGTCTCTTAGCCAGTACCATATTGTTTTGATGACCACTGCTTTATAGTACAGTTTAATATCTGGTACTGCTAAGCCCCCTTCCTTCACATTTTTTTCATTATTTCCCTTGATATTCTTGATCTTTTGTTATTCCAGATGAACTTTGTTATAGTTTTTCCTAATTCACTAAAAAAAGTTTTTTGGTATTTTGATAGGTATGGCGCTAAATAGGTAAATTAATTTGGGTAGAATGGTCATTTTTATTATGTTAGCTCGTCCTACCCATGAGCAATCAATGGCTTTGCAATGGTTTAGATCCAGTTTTATTTGTTTGGAAAGAGTTTTGTAGTTCTTTTCATATAATTGCTGTGTTTGTTTTGGTAGGTAGATTCCTAAGTATTTTATATTGTCTAGGGTGATTGTAAATGGTGTTTCTCTTTCTACTTCTTGCTGCTCTAGTGTGTTGGAAATGCAGAGAAATGCTGATGATTTATGTGCATTTATTTTGTATCCTGCCACCTTGCTAAAGTTGTTGATTATTTCTACAAGCTTCTTAGTTGATTCTCTAGGATTTTTTAAGTAGACCATCATATCATCTGCAAAGAGTGATAGCTTAGTCTCCTCCTTGCCTATTTTGATACCTTCAAATTCTTTTTCTTCTCTAATTGCAACTGCTAGTGTTTCTAGTACTATGTTGAATAATAGAGGTGATAATGGGCATCCTTGTTTTACTCCTGATCTTATTGGGAAGGCTTCTAATTTATCCCCATTGCATATGATGTTTGTTGATGGTTTTAGGTATATACTGTTTATTATTTTTAGGAAAGGTCCTTCTATTCCTATACTTTCCAGTGTTTTCAATAGGAATGGATGCTGTATTTTGTCAAAGGCTTTTTCAGCATCTATTGAGATAATCATGTGATTTTTGTTTGTTAGACTGTTGATATGGTCAATTATGTGGATGGTTTTCCTAATGTTGAACCAACCTTGTATTCCTGGTATAAATCCCACCTGATCATGGTGGATGATCTTCTTAATTACTTGCTGGAGTCTCTTTGCTAGTATTCTATTTAAGATTTTTGCATCTATGTTCATTAGGGAGATTGGTCTGTAGTTTTCTTTCTCTGTTTTTGATCTCCCTGGCTTTGGAATCAGTACCATATTTGTCATAAAAGGAATTTGGTAGGACTCCTTCTTTGCTTATCATATCAAATAATTTGTATAGTATTGGGATTAGTTGCTCTTTGAATGTCTGACAGAATTCACTTGTGAATCCATCAGGCCCTGGCGATTTTTTCTTAGGGACTTCTTTGATGGCTTGTTCAATTTCTTTTTCTGATATGGGATTATTTAGGTATTCTATTTCTTCTGCTGTTAATCTAGGCAGTTTATATTTTTGTAAATATTTGTCCATATCGCCTAAATTGTTATATTTATTGCCATATAATTGGGCAAAATAGTTTTTAATGATTGCCTTAATTTCCCCTTCATTAGAGGTGAGGTCTCCCTTTTCATCTTTGATACTATCAATTTGGTTTTCTTCTTTCCTTTTTTTAATTAGATTGACCAGTACTTTGTCTATTTTATCTGTTTTTTCAAAGTACCAGCTACTAGTCTTATTTATTAATTCAATAGTTCTTTTACTTTCGATTTTATTAATTTCTCCCTTGATTTTTAGTATTTCTAATTTAGTTTTCATCTGGGGATTTTTAATTTGCTCGCTTTCTAATTTTTTGAGTTGCATGCCCAACTCATTAATCTCTGCCCTCCTTAATTTGTTAATATATGCACTCAAGGATATAAATTTCCCCCTGAGTACTGCCTTGGCTGAATCCCACAGAGTTTGGTAGGATGTCTCATCATTGTCATTTTCTTCAATGAAATTATTGATTGTTTCTATGATTCCTTCTTTGACAAATTGGTTTTGAAGAATCATATTATTTAATTTCCAATTAGTTTTTGATTTTCCTGTCCAGGTGCCCTTACTAATTATTATTTTTATTGCATTATGATCTGAGAAGGTTACATTTATTATTTCTGCTCTTTTGCATTTGTTTGCAATGATTCTATGCCCTATAACATGGTCAATCTTTGTGAATGTGCCATGTGCAGCTGAAAAGAAGGTGTATTCCTTTTTGTCCCTATTTATTTTTCTCCACATATCAATTA
>NC_058135.1:210279831-210378087 GCF_016433145.1 Gracilinanus agilis
GGCTGAACAAACTGTGGTATATGCGGGTGATGGAATACTATTGTGCTAAAAGGAATAATAAACTGGAGAAGTTCCAGGCGAACTGGAGAGACCTCCGGGAACTGATGCAGAGTGAAAGGAGCAGAGCCAGAAGAACATTGTACACAGAGACCAATACACTGTGGTAAAATTGAATGTAATGGGCTTCTGTACCAGCAGCAATACAATGACCCAGGACAATTCTGAGGGATTTATGGTAAAGATGCTACCCACATTCAGAGGAAGGACTGCAGGAGAGGAAACATATAAGAAAAGCAACTGCTTGAACGCATGGGTCGGGGCGGACATGATTGAGGGTGTGGACTCGAAACTACCACACCAATGCAACCACCAACAATTGGGAAATTGGTCATGATCAAGGACACATGACAAAACCAGTGGAAAAGTGCGTCGGCCATGGGTGGGGGGAGTGCGGGGGGTGAAGGGGAAAATAGGAGCATGAAACATGTAACCATGTTAAAAATGATTATTAATAAATGTTAAAAAAAAAATAAACAGATAAATATCCCAAGAGTTCAACAATCAATGGAGGTTAGTGTGGCATAGAGGATAGGATCCTGGACCTACCATCTGGAAGACTTGGATTCAAATCCCACCTCAGATATTTACCAGCTCTATAATTCTGGGCAAGTCGCTAAACAACTCTATACCTCAGGTTCCTCATCTGTGAAATGAAGAAGTTGCCAGGGCAGCTAAGTGGCTCAGTGGATTTAGAGCCAGGCCTGGAGACAGAAGGTACTGGGTTCAAATATGCCCTCAGATACTTCCTAGCTGTACACCTATAGACAAGTCACTTAACCTTCATTGTCTAGCCCTTACCACTTCTCTACCTTAGAACCAATCTAAGATTGAAGGGCAGAGTTTATAAAATAAAAAAGAATGAAGAGAGTTGGACCTGATAACCTTTAAGGACCCTTTCATCTATAAATCTATAATCCTATGATCCTCTAGAATGAACCAAGGAGGATCTTAAAAATTCAACCTAAGTTGAAGTTGGAGCATCAACTATTATTTTGTCTGAAATAGGCCGCATATTTATGTTAATGCAGCCTTAATTTATATTAGGCATTTAATAGGCAAAGCAAACATCTATATTCCATCTATGACCCACACATCTTTTTCATATAAATCAAGCCAAGCATCCTGAACCTCATACTTAAACTTTTCTTAAATCAAAATATAGAACTTTACATTTATGCCAGATAAATCTTATCGTGTTGTGTAGGACCAGCTGTTCCAAGACATCCAGATTCTCTTAAACCTGATTTCCCTCTATAACATAGATGATCTCATAGAGTTGGATCAAGCCTATTATTACATGTCACTTAACGAATCCCTCCCAAGTTGCTATTACCTACAAATCTGATAAATCTGGCTTTCATATCTTTATCCTAGTTGTTGATAAAGTTATAGAATAGAGTCCCAGACCCAGAGTCAGGAACATTCATCTTCCTGATATTAAAAGGTAATTTAAACAGGTGACTGGGATTTTATTTAGCCCAATCTGGAGAGATGATTGTTTCAGGCTCAGAGAGGCAAAATGGCTACTCTCTGTCCAAGGCCAGTAGATAACCACTATGACTCCACTCTAATGGTAACAGGTTTATTGTAAGTTGTTGACTAGGATAAGGTAAGGTATGTGGGCTGAGGGTTTCCCCAATATTAATAAATACTACATTTTCCCACCTTCTGATTCTGCAAAGAATCACTTCTTTCCTCAGCAGAGCTGAGGCTATTCTTACTTCCTCACTGTCTCAATTTCCCCCCATCTAATATGACTAATCTAGGCTAAGCCCACATTAATTATAGTCTCTAGTGAAAGTCACAGATTATAGTGGAGTCAGGACTAGGTAACAGGCATGACCTATTCCACCTAGGTGAAGCCAAAGCCCACCAAGACAAACTGAGCAGTTCATGTCACTGTCGCTGGAAATTCCTACTTGAGACTTCTCTAGATGTTGTATCAGAGTATAGAAACAAAAAAACATTCAGCAACTGGCTGGTTTCTCACAGGAACAGATTGAAGGTCAATAGGAGGAAAAAGCTGGGTTTTGGAGATGTTTTCTTCTCCAGAGTCTCAACCCAACTCCTCAATGGCAGTTACCTTCCTCAGAATTCTAACCCAGAATTCTGAGAGCTTCCCCTCCACTTCCTGGTTCCCTTCATTCCATCAACTCTGTATCTCCACTCTGGTTCATTTCATTCTTCCCAAATTCCCCTTAACACTGAGTTCAAATCTGACCCCAGATACTAGTTGTATGACCCTGTGAAAGTCACTTAACTCTGTTTGCCTCCGTTTCCTCAAAATGAGCTAGAGAAGGAAACAACAAATTACTATAGTATCTCTACCAAGAAAACCCCAAATGAAGAAAGAAAGAGGCAGACACTACTAGAAAATGACTAAACAATGAAGAATAAAATTCATGTTGGACTATGCTAGAGACCTCCATCCAGACTGGAACCAAGACATTAAGCAACATTCTTTGGGTTAAGTTGTTCAGCAAATTGCAATATTCCTTCCATTGTTCTCACTTGGAGTAGTAGTGATAAACTCAAACAGAAATGGGCACCATTAAATTGTACATAAAGCTCCCTGCAGGCCAACTATTGACTTAGAAAACCATATCTCTGATTTGGAGCCTGTTTCATGATCTCATCCACCAAGATATCATAAGGGATTTGGTTGATGCCTTTAAGAATCAAGCTGATATGTAATGCAATGCAAACAATGCTGGATTTGCTCTCATAGCATCCTGCTCTGCTATTCATTGCTTGTGTGACTTTAGACAAAATTTATCACCTTCCCTGGACTTCAATTTTCTTATTTACTATGGGTTCTACATTAGTGATTTAATTACTGCTAAATTTGAAAGGGACTTTAGAAGTTGTCTAATCCAAATTGATCATTTCACAGATTAGGAAACTGAGGCTCAGAGAGGCAAAGTCCAAGCATTGAACTACACTGCAAGCCTGATGTGGTACTCTAGAAGAGGTACAACTATCAAGAGTAAAAAACAGAGGATGTCTATCTAGGTGACTCAGCAGATTAAGAACCATGCCTGGAAATAGGAGGTCCTGAGTTCAAATCTGAATTTAGGTACCTCCTAGCTGTGTGACAGGAGGCAAATCATTCATTCCTCATTGCCTCACTCTTACTACTCTTCTGCCTTAGAACCAACACATAGTATTGATTCTAAGACAGAAGATAAGGGTTATTTTAAAGAGTAAATGGAGAGAGTATGTCTATTATAAATTTGGAATAAACTGTGGCATTTAAAATTATTGTAAGCCCTGGAAGACTACTACTCTCAGGGCTCCCTGATACAACTTCCCCTGACACCTCCCACTTCCTTTGTGGGAGGGGTCAGAGAAACTATAAAAGAAAGTTTGGCACCTTTCCACACTCTGCTCTCTTGGGCCTGGAGGTTGGCTGATGCTATCTACCCTGATCTCTCTCTCGGTGCCTTTTTCCCTTTACATCTACCTCCTAGTTTTTCCTAGACCTTCCCCTTTCTAATTAAAATAAAACCTAGCTACTCTAAACCCCAAGTTTGTTCTCTGATCTTTTATTTGAGCCCCTAAGGGCTCCAGTCGATTTCCCCCTGCCAGGGCTGGGACCACTACCTTCCTTTCCTTTCCTTTACCTTCCTCTCTCCTTTCTCCCATCCATCCTTCCTTCTACCTTCCTCACTTTCACCTCACAAAACATAGCTGCTTGTTAGGCAATTGGTTCTAGGTTAACACTGGTATTGGGAAAAGGAATGCAGTTCAATCAATAAACATTGAATAAGTGCTCACTAAGTGCCAGGCATTATGATAAGTATTGTGAATACAAAAAGAAGCAAAAGACAGTCCCTGCTCTCAAGGACCTTACAGTCTCATAAAGGAGTCAACAAACAAATACTTACATAACAAGTTATATACAGGATAAATACACAAAGAGAGGAAGTCACTGGAATTAAGGGGCTATAAACAGCTTCCTATAGAAAATGGGAATTTTCAACAAGAAGCAAAAGAGAGAAGACTGGGGAGCTGAGCTCAGTAGAGGTAAGAAAGTCCACCTAGGTTTCAAAGACTATTTATCAGAAATAAATGGAAAGGATAGAAGATAAAAGAAAAGATGTTGGAACTAGTCTGCCATTAAGAATGGGGAGTTGGTTTAATGGGCAATGAACAGCTTGGGAGATTTATAAGGCTAGGAAAAGCTAAATGGAACCAGTGAGCAGCTGTGGAATGTATGTGCCCCTTATGTGTAAACATAATCACAATGAAAGAGTAAAAGGAAGTAGTCAGTTTTGCTAGGGAGCCATTCCTACCCTGTGGGGAAGACACTAGCTGATGGAACTTAGGCATTAAGGTATGCTTCTTCCCTTTGCTTCTTGTTTTAGGTTCCAGAGGACTCTCTGAAACAACAGCAATAGTAACAATAGCTACCAGCATAAGCACAGCCACAGGAAGGGGAAAATTGTCCAGCATTAATTCAGAAGCAGAGAGGATTGAGTATACAGACCAGGGTTTTACCTATGGCCCTACTCTCCTTGATCTGACCTGAGCTCTTTAATAGGTGAGAATCCTTATGGGGAGAAAAATTTCCAAAAGACAGTCTGTAACTACTAAAAGCATCCTCTTCTGTTGGTTTAGCCTAGAAGCTTCATGGAAACTTCCAATAGGATGAGAGGAATAAAGAGATAATCTACTCCTAGGCCCCTATAACATCTAGAACTCCTTCACCAGTGGAAGGGGACATAAAAAGTACAAAACCACATACCCCAACTTCTGCCTTCTCAACTCTGTCCATACCAAAAATATAGCATAAGTTAATAAAAATTACAGAAAATAAATTATATTATTTTTTCTATTAAATAACAGTTTTTAAGGTTTAACATGAACTAAATCAATGAAGTTGGGATAATTAGAATAGTTATTATATGGGAGAAATACCTTTTCAATAGATAGATAGATAGATAGATAGATAGATAGATAGATAGATAGATAGATNCTTTTCAATAGATAGATAGATAGATAGATAGATAGATAGATAGATAGATAGATAGATTAATTGATTGATTGATTCAATAGGCAAGTAGTTAGATGGAAGGACAGATAGATAGGGAGGTAGATAGACATGTAGGTAAGCAGTTAAAGAGAGAGACAGAGAAAGAAAAGAAATGGAGAGACACAGAGAGAGAAAGAAATAAGGCAAAGAGAGAGAGAGAGAGAGAGAGAGAGAGAGAGAGAGAGAGAGAGAGAGAAGAGAGAAGAGAGAAGAGAGAAGAGAGAAGAGAGAAGAGAGAAGAGAGAAGAGAGAAGAGAGAAGAGAGAGGCAGGTAAATAGATAGATAGGTAGACCAAGAGACAGACAGACAGACAGATGGTTGGATGAAGAGAGAGAGATAGCTATAGATCCAAGACATATAGGAAATTAACACAAACTAAGAACTATTCTCTAGTAAAGTGATCAAATAATTTGATGACATAAACAGTTTTCAGAAGAAATGGAAATGATCAAACCATATAAAAAAGTGTCCCAGATCACTGAAACACAAATTAATATAACTCCAGGTTTTACATCACACAAACTACACAGACCATTAAACATAGAATTAATCATCATTGTAGAGAGCTGTGGGAAGATAGTTTGTGTAAATTCTCTGTGCTCAGCTGTTACTAGATCCTATATTTAAGTCACTTAAAGGAGAAAAGATATTTCAAAGGAGGATATTTGGAGGAGAGAGTGGTATCTCGAGAAAGGAAAGGAAAGTAAGACTTCAGAGCAGGTCCTGTACTGTTATATTTACTGAGGACAAGGATTGAGATCAGGAGGGTCCAGTCATTGTTCACTATTGCTTCCCCTGGGGAGTCAGCTATAATATATGATTGAACTTCAAAGCCAAACTGCAAGGAACCTAATCGAAATGGAAATTGCTTTCCCCTAGAAGGACCCTTGGCAGGCCTCCTTTAGATGACAAAGTCAGCCTGTTTGCTGCTGCCATTTAATTGAAGCATGACACAGAAGAGCAGAAATTTTGCAAGTGAGACTGAGAGACTGAACTCTGCTACAGCTGAAGCTAAACAGCCTGTGCCAAGTGATGCAGGCATTTACTTATCATTCCCACTAGTGGAAAGTATATTAGAGGGGTAGCTCAGTGGCTCGGTCAATTGAGAGCCAAGCCTAAAGATGAGAAGACTTGGGTTTAAATCTGGTCTCAGATGCTTTCTAGCTGTGTGATTCTGGACAAGTTAGACTCTATTAAAATGAGTGAAGAACAAGAAAATATAAGAGGATCACGGAATCTCAATGTTGTAAGAGACCTCAGAGATTGCCTAGTTCAATCAAATCAGAAAAAAACACAATATTTTAATTCTAAGGATATGAATTCAAATCCCATTTTGCCACCATCAGTGTGATTTAGGATAAATTGCTTCATTTCTATGAGTTTCGATTTCATAAGATCAGGGATTAAATCAGGAAAGGGGGAAGGCCCTTGAACAATCCATTCTATCAACAGATAGGTATTTTCCCTAGAGTATCTGATGACTATTTTTGGCAGGACATGTGGTCACCAGAAGTTGCCATCAACTACTTCTTGGGGTCAGAGGGGGGATGAGGAAACAATGCATGATTACGGGATTTTCCATATGAGAAATTGAAGTCCAGAAAAGTAGAATAACTTGCCCAAATTCATATGGGTAGTATGAAGCAAAGACAAGATAACTTACCCTGCCTACCTCACATAGCTGCAGTAAGAATCAAATGGAATAATACATACGAAAGTTCTTTACAACCACCAGGTACTAGACAAATTTAGGGGATTATTATTCTCCCATAATCTCCCCAGGATTAGATCAGTCTAGAAGATGATACATATACCTGTGTGTTCTCATCGAGTTTTATTTTTGTCCTAATTTCCTTTTTAAAAAGATGAATTGGATGAACTCTGAATGCAAAATGAAGTATATTTTTTCACTTCATTTTTCTTGATTATTTTTGCAATATGGCTAAGATGGGAAGATGTTTTGTATGACTTCACATGCATAATGGTTATATTTCTTACCTTCTCAAAGGGTTGGGAGATTGACCAGAGGAAATGAGAATTTGGAATTGAAAAAAATAAGAGTCAAAGTAGTACAGGGGAGAAGGATTTCAAACTCTGAACCCTGTAACACAAATAGAAATGCTATTGTAAACCATGCCAGTGTCTGGGAAATGTACATAATGGTACGTTGAAGAAAAAAGAGCCACCCCAGAGTGACAGCTGCTACTTGCATCATCTTTGTGTTTGTAAATCAGTCATATCCCTGAAAGTTACTCTTTTTTCTATTGTCCACCATTTTTGGCACCCAAATATTATCTGGTTTCAGAAAAGAGACAGCCACCTGGAAGACAGTTCCTGAAATAGAAGCAAATGGAGGATAATAGCATGGTGAGTCAAGCTCACAAAAGAGGGCACAAATCAATTTCCTTGGATCACAGAGATGGCAATTGTGTTAAGAGGATGCTCTCACAACATATGATTGAAGACAATACCCCCAAGAAATGACTGAGGCATTGAGGAAGATTATAGGCAAAAACAGAATGTTTTGAGTGAGCATTGATCTAAAATTCACATTTCAATAACTGTTCCAAACCCCAGCGGCAACTTAACCCCATTGTGGCACCATCGGGGTGTTATATTAGTGGTCATTTATGATGACAGCTGAAATGTTACTAGCTATGACTGCACTGCTCTAGGGTTTTTGTTTTTGTTTTTTTCCAGGTGGTTTGCTGAATTCAAGGCTCTATGACTTCTAGCTCTTGGGAGAGAATAAGAAAGAGTTCCAAAGGTGTCATCATCACTGCTCTACCCTTCTGGTGTACACTGCCCTTTAAGAACTCCAGCAGCTTTCAGGACAACTCACAGAATGAAACTCTCCCCAAGGACATACACACAAGGGAAAAGAATCTTTAGCGGTACCCTGCTCTGTCAGACAGAAGTCTCACCTCTGTCTCTTCTCCTCTCCCTCATGTCAACACCACCAGTTGTCCTACAGCACTTGTCCAAAATCCAGGGCAAGGGTTGCCTTATAGACTGGCCATTGGTGGCCTCAATGAGAAGTAGAAGCTGGTCCTCTTATTGTTCTGGGGAAGAGCAGTAGATGCCTCTCAGCTCCCCAGATCACCAGCTATATTGATGGTGATAACAGCTGAGTCCCACCCCATCTCCTCGGAATCCTCTTTTATCGGTGTTAAGGAACCTTTCCAAGAGGGCATGTGAAATGTCAACATGTGGTCCCACAACTAGTAAATGGCAGAGCCAAGAGTCTACTGACTAATTCCGAGCTCTTTTCATTAAAAAGACTGTGCTATGGTGTTAGGGAGTAGTCTTTTATTGAGGAAGCCATCAACAGGTGGTCATCTCAGTGAAAGCTGGATTCATAGACTCTAGGAGGCAGAATGATCATATATTCCACCTTGCTGACATGCATGGAATCATAATATAAATATATTATATTATTATAATATATAAATAAAGCCCTGGACTTGCAGTCAAGAAACATTGGGTTCAGATGCTGACTCAGATACTTACTAATTGTATGACTATAGGAAAATCACTTAACCCCTCTAGTGAGGCCTCAGTTTCTTCATCTGTAAAATGGCTTAAAAGATCCTTTGTAAGCTCTAAATCTACAATTGTTATATCATTTTTTAAAAAAAGAAGGAATCAAGCGAATGACTCGACAGACTATTATGAAGCATTCATGTAGTTGCTCCATCAAAAATGGATAGTAAAGGTAAACAATGAAGAGTAGTAAACTGAGCCCAGATCACCCCAAGGAGATGGGTTAGTATAAGGCAGCCAGGAAGAGGTGAATAGGAAAGAGTAGTCTAGGACATGGCAGAGGAGTATATCTCCAATGACGCCAGAGTTACTGACCTTTGTGAATGGTCTACTGGAGGAAGGTTGGAGGTTTTCCACTTCCCCTTTTCCCTATCACCATTATTCATGACTTCCTCTCCTATGGCTCTTTTCATATTCTACCTTGTATTATTAGTTATCTATGTATATTTTTTAAACCCTTGCTTTTATTTTGGAATTGATATTAAATATCTGTTCCAAGACAGAAGAGTGGTAAAGGCTAGGCAATTGGAGTTAAGTGACTTGTCCAGGATCACACCGCTAGGAAGTATCTGAGGTCAGATTTCAATCCAGGACCCTATCTTTAGACCTGGCTCTCTATCTACTCTGCCACTTAGCTCATGACCCCCCTTTGTATATTTCTCAGCCTATCGTAGTATAAACTCTTTGAGATCAGAGACAGTGTCTTGGTCCTCTTTGTTTCTTTTCCAGCTCCTGACACAGTATCTTGCCCACAGAAGGTTTTCAACCATTGTCTACTGAACTATCAAAGATGATTCATCAGCATCACAAAATTACCGATGAAGCCTGGTGTCAGAGTGGATAGAGAAGTTGGAATCAAGAAGACCTAAATTCTAATCCTGCCTCAGATAGTTACCATCCTGGGTGAGTCACTCAACCTCCCTACCTCAATTTTCTAATCTATAAAATGGGAATAATAAAACCTGCCTCATGGGATTACTGTCAGCTTCATGTCATAAATCTTGCTTTAATGGGTATTTCACAAAATGTCTCCCATGTCAGGAATGAGATAATATATGTAGAGTAATAAAAAAACCTTAAGGCACAAACAAATACTGTTATTATTACCATTTCAGTTTTATCTGAAGGCACTTACATTGGCAAGGAGTCAATGACTTTTGTCTTTTTCACAAGTCTCTCCTTTTCTTTGTTCCCCCATACTCCCTAGTGCCTTTTCTTTTCTTACCTCAATACCTCAGTCTCCTCAGGTTGAATATCAGTTGTCTGAAGCCTTTCTTATCATGCCCCACCTACACCCATTATCCACTGAAGAGTCCACACTCCAAAATTAGCCATTCTACAATATATAAATATGTTTTCCGTGATAATGTGTGTATAACCCGCATCAAATTGCTTATCAACTCCAGTAGGGGGGAGGGAAGGAAGGGAGACAATTTGGAACATATAACATTGGAAAACTGATGTGGAAATTTATTACATGCAATTGGTAAAAATAAAATAATACCTTTTTAAAAAATAGCCATTTTAGCTTCTGCCACCTGCAGTAGCAGCTACAGTTCAGGCAACTAAGAGATCAGTAGAGGGTGATGCACAAAGCTGCCCATTTCAGGAAGTCTCATCCTTTAATTCCATTCTGCACATTTTCCTATGTCAATCTCTGATTTTATACCTCACACTGTAGTCAGTTGCCTTCTAAACGGGTTATTTAATTCAGAGGGGAAAGCTCCGGGTTTAAAGTTAGGAAGTCTGGGTTCTAATCCCAGCTCTAACCCTGACCCTTTTTATGACAATGGGAAAGTCACTTAAATTTCTTAGGTCTTGGCTTCCTCAATCAATAAACATATATTATGTGCCTGCTGTGTTCTAGGTCTGTCCAAGATGCCAAGGATACAAATTCAAAAAAAGAAACAGCCCCTGCCCTCAAGGAACTTACATTCTGGGGGGTGGGAGGGAAGAGTGATGGAATAGCTACATAAATTAATATCTGTAGAGTATATGTATAACAGATGCAAAGTAATTTTGGAAAGGTAAGCACTAGGAGTTGACATCATGTAGAAGATGAGGGCTTGAACTGAGTGTTGAAGGAAATGAGGGGTTCTGAGCAGTAGAGGTGAGGAAGAAATGCATTCTAGGAATGAGGGACAGTGAAGGTTTGGGCCAAAAGAATGACTATGTAAGTGGGGAGGGGGGGGAAGGTGGCAAATGAGAGAGGTATTGTAGAAGTAGAAATAGCCATTTGGAAACTGAATAGATAGGTGAGAGGAATTGGCAATAATGCCAAAATAGTGAATCTGAAAGACTGGATAGATAATATGGTCCTCAATCAGAATAGGAAAGGTCAGAAAATGGATAGCTTTTAGAAGAAAGAGAATGAGTTTTGTTTTGGATATGTGGAGTCTAAAATGCCTACAACAACCTCCAGGTTGAAATGCCTAGTGGTCAGTCGTGCAGAACTAGAGCTTGAAAAGGAAACTACAAGAGTGATAGACCTGCAAATCATCAGCCCAGAGATGATAACAGAGGAGGACATCCACGTTAAAAAGTATAGAAGTGAAAAAAGAAGAGGGTCCATGCTTGGGGAAAGACCCTGCATTGCTAAAATCGAGATAATATTTTCTCTGCCTACCACATCAAATACTAAAGATGAATCATTTTGTAACTTGCAAAACATGTCAATAAATTGAGCTGTTTGGTATCATTCTGCCTCTCAAGTCCTCTTTCCTATTCCTCATTGTGGCATGGAGATGACCTTGGGTTCAAAAACTCATATATTTAAAGTTAGTCGGGAAAAATAGAGAACATCAAATCCAACCCTTTACTTCACAGAGGAGGAAACTGAGGTTTGTTGTTTTCAGTCACTTCAGTTGTGTCCGACTCTTCCTGACCCCATTTGGGACTTTTTTGGCAAAGATACCAAAGTGGTTTGCCATTTCCTTCTCCAAAATTGAGATTTAGAGAAGTAGAATCGCTTCCCCTAATGTCACGCAGCTAGTAATCAGCTAGAGGGCCAAGCTGGTGGGTCCCAGGCTCTGGCTAAGCCTGGGAAGATTGTGTCTATGTCCAAGTGGGCAAAGGTTCCTCACCAGCAAGATGGACATCCAATGAAGAATTTTTTGGCCAAGGAAACTCATGAATCAGATTAAAAGGCTAACAGAGGACACATTGACTTCTGATAATGGCAGAAGAGGATAAAAAAGAGTAAGAATCATAGCACTTTTTATATCATCTATAAACATTAAATGTAAAGGTACTCTCGGAAAGAGTATGGACTAGAGACTCCATGAGTACCTTGCAGCTCCTTTCTCACCACAGCTCATCTCTCACCTCTGTATATTTTCACAAAATGTTTCCCATCCCTGGAGGCACTCCTTCCTCATGGCTACCTCATACAGTCTAGCTTCCTCCAAAGCTCAGCCTGAGTTCTTTCCTCTGCGTGAGGTCTTTTATGATCTCCCCAGGTGTTACTGTTTCTCCTTTTTCTTTTTTAAACTTTCTTTTATTTTTTTCAAAATGTTATCTTCCCATTTACATATAAAGACAATTTTTAATATTAGATTTCTAAATTTTTGAGTTCCAAATTCTCTCCCTCTCTTTTTTCCCTCCCCCTGTCTGAGATGGTAAGCAATTTGATATAGGTTATATATGTGATTTCATACAAAAAAAATTTCCATATTCGTCATGTTGGCCTCCAATTTTTTCAATAATTATTTTATAAACATGTTCCCCCAAAAGTTTTAGTGCCATTTCAAACTATTAATGGGGTTTTAAATATAACCATACTATATAATTATAGTGATATAGTTCTATATGTATATTTTCCCCCAATAAAATGTGAGGTGTCCCAAAAAGTTTCAATGCCATTTTAAGCTTGAATAATATTCCCTGTATGAGCTCCTTAAGGGCAAAAACTGTCTCATTTCTATCTTTTTATCTCTAGCTCCCAACAGAGATCCTGGTACACAGAAGAAATGTTTGTTGATTGATTTAAAATGGGGCCATATCCTATAAGATACTGTAGGATAAGACACATATTTTTTAAAATAAAAAAATACCGTCTTTGTCCATAAAGTACTTAAAATCTTAACTATTTCCTTTCTTGAATTGTCTTTTCATCTCTCTTTTGGATTGACCAAAATAGTTATTTTTGCCCACTTTGTGGAAAATAAGCAGAAAGCCCTTTCTGCCATTTGCTTTATACAAATGTGGAAAAAACCAATTTCACCCAGTATTTTTGTTTGAGGTTTGTATGAGGCACTTTTATCATTATTACAAGTCATTTCTGGAAAAGCTGTAGTTAGGCTAAGAGTTTCTTCTGACACCAAAGTGGGCTCTGATTATTAGCATCTTCCATCAAATATATAAAGCATAAAATGAGGAAGTAGTATCAAGGGCATTTAGGCTAAATCCCATGCTGTTACTAAATACTAAAAAACAATCCTTCCAAACTCCCATACAAGAAAAGATGCAATCAGAGCATGTAGTTCTCAGATATGGCTTTGTAATATCTGAAAGGTGGTTAATTACAGTGACAAAAGGAACTATGGTGATGCGAACAAATTATGAAAGGCTTGGTCTATGTTGGATTCACAGGGAGCCTAGAAGACATTTCTTTAAATGTTATCCCTATAATGGTAGCCTTTGAAGAAATACAAATTATTAAGAACCATTTTCACGAATGCCCTAAAATTACTGAATATGAGAAATGCAAATCAAAACAA
This sequence comes from Gracilinanus agilis, assembly GCF_016433145.1. Lineage (NCBI taxonomy): Eukaryota > Metazoa > Chordata > Mammalia > Didelphimorphia > Didelphidae > Gracilinanus > Gracilinanus agilis. Next base: position 210,293,189 of record NC_058135.1, read on the forward strand.
TTCTGAGGTTTCCCCCTCACATCAGCAAATTGGAAAAGAAGACAAAAAAGATGATAGTAGTCATTGTTGGCAAGGCTATGGCTTGTTAGTGGAACTGTATTAGACTCACCATTCCAGAAAACAATTTGGAATTATGCAAAGAAGATGACCACCAAGTCCATAATCTGTGGCCAAGAGCTCCCACTACTAGCCACATGCTCCAAAGAGATAAATGATTTTAAAAAAGCAATTTCCACTATTCACCAAAATATTTATAACAATACTTTTTGTAGCTACGAAGATCTGGAAACAAAATCAATGCCCAAATATTGGGTAGTGGCTAAGCAGACTTTGGTATAGTATAAAGCAGTAGTTCCCAAACTTTTTTGGCCTATCACCCCCTTTCCAGAAAAAAATATTACTGAGTGCCCCTGGAAATTAATTTTTTTTAATTTTAATAGCAATTAATAGGAAAGATAAATGCACCTGTGGCCATCACCACCTCCCTGGATCACTGCAGCACCCACCAGGGGGAAGTGGCACCCACTTTGGGAATCACTGGTGTAAAGGAATCATACTATGCTGTAAGAAATGATAAAGCATAGGAAGACTTACAAACTGATAGAAAGCAAAGAAATCAGAACCAAGAAAACAGTATACCAGTGATTAAAACAATGTAAATGAGGGGAGAGGAGAGCGGTGGGGAGGGGAATGATCACTGCATTTGAAACTAGGTGATAATTAAATAGAATTCTGAGTTTTCAGTCAGGAATACCTGGGTTCAAATCCAGCCTCCAAAACTTAGATTTGCAACCCTGGATAAATGATTTAATCGCTGTCTACCTCAGTCTCTTCAACTTTAAAATTGAGATGATAATAATAACCCTTATCTTTCAGGATTTTTGTGGGGTCAAATGAGAAAATATTTATAAATAGCTTAGCACAGTGCCTGCCACATGGTAGGTATGTAATAGGTGCTTATTTGCTTCCCCTGGAACTAAATGCTGAGAAATTGCAATAGTCAAACCTTACTCCAGAGAAGAGATACAAGAAGAACCCCACCGAAATATATATGCTTTTTTGTAGAGGTGGGAGACTACAGGTATAGAGCAGTCAGCAAAATTTCAGACTTGTTGAATCTGTTCCTTAGCTTTGCTGATCAGCTTTTGTCTCTTTTCATTCCTTATTAAAAGGGATGACTCAGTTAGGAAGGGGGGAAGGAAGAATACATCGGTGACTGAAGATGCCATAAAAATCTTAATAAAAATTCATTTTAAAGAAATGGCAACCTCTGGCCCCAATTACGTCTTCTCTGGGATTTTAGGCTCCAAGACAAAGCATCCAACAATGTTTGAGAAACTCCCCACTTCCTCTCTACTGCCTCCAGAAATTTTGCAGTAGCCAGGATCCATTTTATGGTTGCCTGTAGGTTCTAAAGACCTGTGCTCTGCCCATCTGATTAGAACACAGAATAACAAAAATATCTGAATAAGAAGGAATCCTAAACACACTATGATTCAAACCTTCAATTTAGCAATGAGGAGATTGAGGTCCTGTAAGATTAAAATTAATATCCAGTCACTCTAAGTATTATATTTTATAAGATTTATTAATAATCACTTGAAGTAGAGGAAAAGTAAAGCCTGAGTAAAGAGTAGGTTTTCCCAACCACGTTTGCAGGAGAAGAGAGAGAGAGGAGTCAGGATTACAGAAACTTTATCTCCAAAACATAAAGACATAAAGGGAGGACAAAAGTGAGATGCTGGGAATCGTAGTTCAAGGGTACAGAAATTTATCACGCAGTCCAAAGATGGTTTTTTACTTATCCAAGATCACACAAGGAAGAAGGGAGAAGAAAGGAACTAGAGGCTACTCTTGACTACTCATTCATTGATCTTCCTGCAATACAAACAAACAAACAAAAAAAGCTGAGTGAATGGGCTTCCCAGGAAGAGAGTGACATTTTTTAATCCCAAAAATTAAAGGGTATTTCTGCTTCCCCAGAGAGAAAAAGAGAACCTTAATGGCTAAATAGCAATTCATAGATAGTCTGAGTGGACTCAAAAGTTCAATTCGATTCAACAATGTAGCATGGCAGTTTAAGAAGCAATGAAATATAAAGAAAGGGGCAATGTCCAAAACGAAAGAGGTGATAATCCTGTTGTACTCTCTTCTGGTCATTCTACATCTGTAATGATCAAGTCACTTCTGGCTGCAGTATTTTAAGAAGAATGTTTATAACTTGTAGAGTATCCAAAAGTGAGAATCTGACATGGTTAAGTTTCTCAAGATCATGTCATATGAAGATCCCTTGGAGAAAGTAGGAGGCATCATGAATGAAGAATGAATTAAAGAATGAAAAAACATTACTATGGTTCTGGGTACTATGCTAAACACTGGTACTATAGATACAAATGTAGAAAGAACATTGAATCAGGAATCAGGGAATGTAGTTTTAGACATGGCTTTCCCACTGGTGAGTGAGATATAGCCAATTTCCTTATTGGTAAAAGGAATATAATAGTATCTTCTTTATCAATAAGAAGTTATATAGAAAATCCTAGAGATTCAACTAAAATAATAATTGAAACTATCAATAAGTTTAGCAAAGTAGCAGGATATAAAATAAATTTACTTAAATCATTAGCATTTCTATATGTCACTAAAATGTCTTACAAGAAAGGATAGTGAGAGATTTAAATTATTTGTAAATAGAATAAAATACCTAGGAGTATATCTTCGTAAACAAATCCAGAAACTATATGAACATAATTATAAAACACTTTTTATACAAGTAAAGTCAGATTTAAATAAATGGAGAAAAATTAATTGTTCATGGGTAGCCAGAGCCAATATAATTAAAATGGCAATCCTACCTAAACTAATCTACTTATTCAATGCCATCCCGATTAACTTACCAAAAAAATTGTATTGAACTAGAAAAAATAATAACATTCTTTTCAAAAAATGAAAAGTCAAGAAAATATCAAAAACTAATACAAATTGTTAAGAAAAGAGGTCTAGCAGTACCAGATTTCAAACTACATTGTAAATAAATAACTATCAAAACTATCTGGTACTGGCTAAGAAATGGAAAAGTAGATCATTGGAACAAAGTAGACATACAAAAGACAGTCATAAAAGATTATGCTAACCTTGTGTTTGGCCAAAGTAAAGTTCCAAGTTTTTGAAATAAGAATTTGCTATTCAGTAAAAATTGTTGGGAAAATTGGAAAACAGTTAGGCAGAAACTCCATATAGACCATTATATGACATTATCTTACCATGATAAGATTTAAATGATATGTGCTCTACATATAAAGGAGGAAATTATAAACAAATTAGAACAAGAAACATGTTACCCATCAGATTTATGGATAGGAGAAAAATTTGTGAATAAACAAGACATAGAAAGCATTGTGAAACATAAAATGGATAATTTTTAATACATCAAATTGAAAAGATTTTGTACAAATAAAACGAATGCAGCCAAGATTAGAAGGAAAGCAGTAAATTAGGGTAGAAATTATAAACATTTTCTCAGACAGAGGTCTCATATCTAAAATATATTGAGAACTTTGTCAAAAGATGAGCCATTCCTCATTTGAAAAATGTCCAAAGATATGAGCCATTTGGGGATGAAGAAATCAAGCCTATAGACAACCATATTTTAAAAATGCTCTAAATCATTATTAATTAGGGACTGCAAGTCAAAATAACTCTAAAATATCATCTCACACCTATCATATTGATTAAAATGAAAGAATAACAAATGTTGGAGGTGGTGTGGAAAAATAGGGATGCTAATACATTGTTGGTGAAACTGTGAACTGATACATCCATTTTGGAGCGTTATCTAGAATTATGCTCAAAGAGTTATAAATCTGTGTATACCTTTTGACCCAGGAAAACCTTATTTATTTATTAGGTTTATTTCCTAAGGTGATCAAGGGAAAAAGAAAAGAAATTATATGTTCTGTTTTTTTTAAACCCTTGTACTTCGGTGTATTGTCTCATAGGTGGAAGATTGGTAAGGGTGGGCAATGGGGGTCAAGTGACTTGCCCAGGGTCACACAGCTGGGAAGTGGCTGAGGCCGGGTTTGAACCTAGGACCTCCTGTCTCTAGGCCTGACTCTCACTCCACTGAGCTACCCAGCTGCCCCCGAAACTATATGTTCTAAAATATTTATAGCAGCTGTTTTGTGGTGACAAAGAATTGGAAATTGAAGGGATGCCCATGAGTTGGAGAATGGCTGAAAAAGTTGTGGTATGTGATTGTGCCATAAGAAATGACAAACAAGATGATCACAAAAACACTTGGAAAGACTACTATGAAGTAATACAAAATGAAATGAGTAGAATCACAAGAATGTTGTACACAGTAACATATGTATAATGATCAATTGTGAATGACTTAACTATTATGACAAGGTAAGGATCCAGAACAACTCCAAAGGACTCATGACAAAAAAAGGCTATCTACCACCACAGAAGGAGCAGACAGAGTCTGAATGCAGATTGAAATACACTATTCTTTACTTTATTTCCTCCATGGATTTTTCTCTAGGGTAAACAATATGTACCTTGTTTTACAACATGACAAACAGGGAAATATGTATCATGTGATAAATGTGCAATCTATATCATATTACTTGCCTTCTTGCGGAGGAGGAAGAAATGGGGAGAGAAAGAGACATAGATTTTTGGACAGAACCAAATGTAAGAATTCGTTTCTCTTGAAAGCATATTTATAAAAAAAATCACAGTGTTACATATTTACTATTATATAAAAAACAAAATAAATGGTAACTAAAAAATAAAAAGAAGTTATACTAACATATCACTTTGAGATTCACAAATCTCTTTTCTAACAATACCCTCACGAAATAGATAATATGAACATCATATTGAGAATCCCCACTTCACAAGTAAAGAAACAGATTTTGAGGGGAGAATTGACTTCTGCAATATCACAGAACCAGTGTCAGAGTCAAAATCCAAATTCAGGTATTCAGATCCCAAAGTCAGTAGTCTTTTTACTATATTATGCTGCCCACCAAGAGTTGTCCTGGAGTTAAAATGAAATAATATACATGATAATTCTGCATAACAAAAATGCTATCCAAATATAGCATAATTGTACTATATTATTATTTATCCAGGAAAGTGCCCTTCCATCAAGGGTTAGAGACAACATTTTTAATAAAAGTTTATTGATGTCTTTTTATTTTATTTCACCAAAATTGTTGTCACCCTCCTGTCCATACTATATAACAAATAATATTTTTTGGACATTCCTTGATTCTTAAAGCCTAGTGAACAACAGCTCTGTCAGGTTCCACTAAACAGGCAAGAATTCCAGAGTGGTCTCATGAAACATTGTGTATCCGCTTCTAAAGGTTAGCCTAGATTAGTGCAGACTCACTACCAGGCTGGCTATGGGATCAATAACTTTTCAGCCAAAGCAACACAAGAAAACTTTCTACTAAGATATGGAAGAGTTGCAAACTTCATTGATAGGAGAACACTTATGCCAATGAAAATACAGAACCTCAAAATATTATTTTTAAAAGAAAAATTTTATTGATAGTTTTTGAAAGATCTGTCACTTAAGAGAGAGACAGATTAACCAAAATTTGAAAAAAAATCTGACTTTATATTCAAGGCTTCACACCCATAATTCCCCACCTCTACAAATGAGGGGGGAGGTCTTTTTTCATCTCTTCTTCAGAATTCCATCAGGTTCTTATTATTTTTCAGCATTCAGTATCTATTGTTGTTATATATCGTTTATTGTTTTCCTGGTTCTGCTTATTTCATTTTGTATTAGTTGGTGTAAGGCAGTAAATAAACAGCTATTAATTGCCTATTGTGTGCTAGGCACTAGGCTGTCATCTTCTGATTCTCTGTGTTCATCATATTCATCACTTGCTAACTTCTATTATATGTAATATTACTCACACTAATAATATTTCTATTTATCAAAATAATACTATCCTAGAAAGAGCAACTAGGTGGCACAGTGGATAGAATACCCTGCCTGGCTTTAGGAAGTCTCTTCTTCCTGAATTCAAATCTTGCCTCAGATACTTCCTACAGGTGTGACCCTCTTTCCCTCAGTTTCCTCAACTGTAAAATGAGCTAGAGAAGGAAATTTTAAAAATCATTCCATTATCTCCAGGAAAATCCCAAAATGAGATCAAATAGAATACTAGCAAAGAGACTCTAGCAAGTGATCAAGAAGACCATCCACCATGATCAGGTGGGATTTATACCAGGAATGCAAGGAGAGTTCAACATTAGGAAAACCATCCACATAATTGACCAAATCAACAATCTAACAAACAAAAATCCCATGATTACCTCAATAGATGCTGAAAAAGCCTTTGACAAAATACAGCACCCATTCCTATTGAAAACCCTGGAAAGTATAGGAATAGAAGGTCCTTTCCTAAAAATAATGAACAGAATATACCTAAAACCATCAACAAGCATCATATGCAATGGGGATAAATTAGATGCCTTTCCAATAAGATCAGGAGTGAAACAAGGATGCCCATTATTATCACCTCTATTATTTAACTACTAAAAACACTAGCAATAGCAATTAGAGAAGAAAAAGAAATTGAAGGTATCAAAATAGGCAAGGAGGAGACTAAGCTATCACTCTTTGCAGATGATATGATGGTCTACTTAAAAAATCCTAGAGAATCAACTAAGAAGCTTGTAGAAATAATCAACAACTTTAGCAAAGTTGCAGGATACAAAATAAATACACATAAATCATCAGCATTTCTATATATTTCCAACACATCACAGCAGCAAGAAGTAGAAAGATAAACACCATTTAAAATCACCCTAGACAATATAAAATACTTAGGAATCTATCTACCAAAACAAACACAGGAATTATACGAACATAACTACAAAACACTTTCCAAACAATTAAAACTAGATCTAAACAATTGGAAAAATATTGATTGCTCATGGGTAGGACAAGCTAACATAATAAAAATGACCATTCTTCCCAAATTAATTTACCTATTTAGCGCCATACCTATCAAACTACCAAAAAACTTTTTTTACTGAATTAGGAAAAGCTAGAACAAAGTTCATCTGGAATAACAAAAGATCAAGAATATCAAGGGAAATAATGAAAATAAAATTTGAAGGAAGGGGGCTTAGCAGTACCAGATATTAAACTGTACTATAAAGCAGCAGTCATCAAAACAATATGGTACTGGCTAAGAGATAGAGAGGAGGATCAGTGGAATAGACTTGGGGTAAATGACATCAGCAAGACAGTGTATGATAAACCCAAAGAGCCCAACTTTTGGGACAAAAATCCACTCTTTGACAAAAACTGCTGGGAAATTTGGAAAACAATATGGGAGAGAATAGGTTTAGATCAACATCTCACACCCTACACCAAGATAAATTCAGAATGGGTGAATGACTTAAATATAAAGAGGGAAACTATAAATAAGTTAAGTGAACATAGAATAGTTTACTTGTCAGATCTCTGGGAAAGGAAAAATTTTTAAACCAAGCAAGAGTTAGAGAAAATTACAAAATGTAAATTAAATGGTTTTGATTATATCAAACTAAAAAGCTTTTGTACAAACAAAAACAATGTAGCCAAAATCAGAAGGGAAACAGCAAATTGGGAAAAAATCTTTATAACAAAAAACTCTGACAGGGGTCTAATTACTCAAATATACAAGGAGTTAAACCAATTGTATAAAAAAAATCAAGCCATTCCCCAATTGATAAATGGGCAAGAGACATGAATAGGCAATTTTCAGATAAAAAAAATCAAAAGTATTAATAAGCACATGAGAAAGTGTTCTAAATCTCTAATAATTAGAGAAATGTAAATCAAAACAACTCTGAGGTATCACCTCACACCTAGCAGATTGGCTAAAATGAAAGAAGGGGAGAGTAATGAATGCTGGAGGGGATGTGGCAAAACTGGGACATTAATGCATTGCTGGTGGAGCTGTGAACTGATCCAGCCATTCTGGATGGCAATTTGGAATCATGCTCAAAGGGCTATAAAAGAATGCCTGCCCTTTGATCCAGCCATACCATTTTTGGGTTTGTACCCCAGATGGGGGCAGCTGAGTGGCTCAGTGGATTGAGAGCCAGGCCTAGAGACAGAAGGTCCTAGGTTCAAGTCCGGCCTCGGACACTTCCAGCTGTGTGACCTTGGGCAAGTCACTTGACCCCTACTGCCCACCCTTACCACTCCTGGGCCAAGGACGGTCCCTAGCCCGGATGAAAAAAAGGAGGAGGGTTGGGCGTGGGGCTAGCAACCCCACCCTGTAAAAACTACATCTGCTAAAGAAACTGCAACCTAAAGTAGGGGCAGCTGGGCTAGCTCAGTGGATTGAAAGCCAGGCCTAGAGACGAAAGGTCCTAGGTTCAAGTCCGGGCTCAGACACTTCCCAGCTGGGTGACCCTGAGCGACTGTGTGTCCCATTGCCTACTGGTTGTGGCCCTATGCTCCTAGAATGGAGTCCCAGGATAAAAAAAAAACCCAAAGAGATAATAGATAAACAGACTTGTATGAAAATATTTATAGTTGCGCTTTTTGTGGTGGCAAAAAACTGGAAAAGGAGGGTATGTCCTTCATTGGGGAATGGCTGAACAAATTGTGGTATCTGCTGGTGATGGAATACTATTGTGCTCAAAGGAATAATAAACTGGAGGAATTCCATGTGAACTGGAAAGACTTCCAGGAATTGATGCAGAGAGAAAGGAGCAGAGCCAGAAGAACATTGTACAAAGAGACTGACATACTGTGGTAAAATCAAATGTAATGGACTTCTGTACTAGCAGTAATACAATGACCCAGGACAGTTCTGAGGGATTTATGGAAAAGAATGCTACCTACATTCAGAGGAAGAACTATAGGAGTGGAAACAGAAGAAAAACAACTGCTTGAACACATGGGTTGATGCGGACATGATTGGGGATGTGGACTCGAAACTACCACACCAATGCAACTATCAACAATTTGGGAATAGGTCTTGATCAATGACACATGTTAAAACCAGTGGAAATACTCATCAGCCTTGGGGGGTGGGGAAGGGAGAGCTGGAGGGGGGTGAAGGGGTGAAGTAAGAGCATGAATTATGTAACCATGTTAACTTTTCAAAAAAATAAATATTAATAAATGTTTAAAAAACTTCCAAATAAGCCTATCAATAACATTTATACTAATGATGTTAATAAATATATGGTAGAGTAATTTAATGTAGTAATCATTAACAATGCTGATATCAATAATTATCCTTATTAATAAGTCTATTCTTATTCTTTGACCTTGGACCCATCACAACTTCTTTGGGCCTCATTTTCTTCTCTCATAAAATGGGGATAACAACATCACCCCTTCCTTTATTATGGGTTTGTCATAACAGTACAGTTATAAGACTTAACTGAAGGAAAGGATGGGAAAGTGTTTGGTAAAGTGGAATTCTCTCTCCACATGGAATAGATTGCTGTTGATCTCCAACTACCTCATTCATGTATTTAGCTATTTTCCGCAAACCAGAAAAAACTATGCCAATTATTTAGCTATATTAGCCAGGGGTCTCTTCTGATGTCTTTCCAAATTATTGCTATTGCATGGAAGGACACTAGAACAGAGTTGAACCCTCTTTTTCCCTGCTCCCACAAATGTGGATACCCTCCTATTCTATAGGATCCCAAATTGCTAGGTCACATGCTGTCCAGGAGTTCGTTCTAATTTATTAATGCAGTTACACTTACGTCTTACACATAAACTTACTCATTATCCTCATACATTTAAGAAAGTAGATTAAAGCTAGAAAGGAGCTTGCAGACCACCTAAATCAACTCCATCATATTCCATATTAGGAATCTGAGGACCAAAGACATTGACTTGTCCAAGGTCAAACAAAGACCGTCCTATAATTTAGACTCAGATCCTCTGCATAAACCAAAATATATTTCCTTTCCCCCTTCATCTTCTTTTCCTTCTCCCCCTCTACTTCATTTACTCAACTCTGCTCCCCTCATCCATATACATTGTCCTGATGAACACATTCAGGTCACAGGGAGCCAATATGGAACAAAGCAAAAGTTTTGTCTCTGTCGTCAGAGAAAATGGGTTCATATCTTACCTCTTACATTATTCTATAGACTTTGGATGAATTCCCTAACCTCTCTCAGTCTCATTTTCCTCATCTGTTAAATGAAAGATTTAGACTCAATGGCTGCTTTATAGTAGCTCTTTTTGTGGTGACAAAGAACTGGAAACTCAAGGGATGTCCATCAATGGGAAATGGGTGAACAGATTATGGTATATGATTGTAATGGAATACTACTGTGCCATAAGAAATGATGAACAAGATGATCATGAAAAATCTGGAAAGATTTATATGAAGTGACGCAAAGTGAAGTGAGCAGAACCAGGCAAAGTATACAGTAACAACTATAATATATAATGATCAGCTGTGAATGATTTAACCCTTATTAGCCAGACAAGGATCCAGGACAACTTTAAGGAACTGGGGATGAAAAAGTATACCTACCATCACTGAAGGAGCAGAATGGAGTCTGGATTAAAATATACCATTCAGGGGGCAGCTGGATTGAGAGTCAGGCCCAGAGATGGGAGGTCCTGGGTTCAAATCTGGCCTCAGACACTTCCCAGCTGTATGACCCTGGGCAAGTCACTTAACCCCCATTGCCTACCCTTACCACTCTTCTGCCTTGGAGTTAATACACAGTATTAACTCCAAGACAGAAGGTAAGGGTTTAAAAAAATAAAATAAAATAAAATATACCATTCTTCACTCCATGAATTTGTCTCTAACGTAGGAAATATGTCTTTTTTCACATGATGAACAAGGAAACATGTATTATATAATAACATATGTACAGTCTTTAACATATTACCTGCCTTAGAGAACATGGATTGCAAAATGTCAGAAAATGAATATTAAAAATTATATCGACACAATCTGGAAAAAAAGAAAAAAAAAGTTTAAATTAATAACTTCTAACATCCCTTGTAGTTCTGTCAGTCTGATCTTAAGCTCTTGCTGCCATATCAAAGCAAGCTCAGTCACTAAAATCAACAAAATGTATTGATGCTCTCTACTAACCATCCCTAGGAATTCGTAACTGGGACCATCTTTCTCACAAGTCCTCTGAATCCCCCAGACCATGCTGCCTCTAAATCCCAAATCTGATACAAAGGATTTTAAAGGAGTTGCTTGACTCCTAACATGGGACAGTAAAGAGATCCTTTGGTCCATTTGGAAAATTGTATAATCATTTGTGGTCAAGTCTCCTGTTTTAAGAATCATCCTCTACACTGTGGCACAATTGAATATAATAGACTTCTCTACTAGCAGCAATGCGATGATCCAAGACATTTCTGAGGGACTTATAAGAAAGAACATTATTCACATCCAGAGGAAGAACTGTGGGAGTAGAAACACAGAAGAAAAACAACTGTTTGATCACATGTGTTGATGGGGATATGATGGGGGATGTAGACTCTAAATGATCACCCTAATGCAAATATTAATAATATAGAAATAGGTCTTGATTAATGGCACATATAAAACCCAGTGGATGGGGCAGCTGGGTAGCTCAGTGGACTGAGAGCCAGGCCTAGAGGGGAGGTCCTAGGTTCAAATCCGGCCTCAGACACTTCCCAGCTATGTGACCCTGGGCAAGTCACTTGACCCCCATTGCCTACCCTTACCACTCTTCAACCTATAAGTCAATACACAGAAGTTAAGGGTTTAAAATTTAAAAAAAAAACCAGTGGAATTGCCCATTGGCTATAGGAGGGGGGTGGAGGAGGGGAGGAAAAGAGCATGATCCATGTAACCAAGGAAAAATATTCTTAATTAACTAATTAATTAAACTTAATAAAAGAAAAAGAATCATCCTCCATCTGTATCCTTTCTATACCTATATCCCTACAATATAGGCCAAGGGTCTGTCTGTAGGTATTCTTAAACTGCATTGCCCCCATGCCCATTCAGTAGTGACCATCACCCCCCACTCCCATGCCTCCACTCCAGTACTATATAGGAACAGAGTCATAGGCTACGGTAGCATAGGGAAACTGAGAGTATATTTTAGAGAATTCTAGGCAGAAAGTAAACATAAAGCTGTAGCCAAATACAATGGAAAGAGCAATGGAATCTGAAGCGATCAATAAACAGAAAATTTTTAAGCTGCTTTTACTTGCCAAGGACTGTCTGGGCTCAAGTCCCATCTCCCCTACTTATAAACTGTAAGGTCTTAGGTAAGCTGATTCAGCTCTCTAATCCTCAATTTTCTTTTCTGTAAAAGGCAATTGATAGTGTTTGTCCAACATACTTTACAAATTCTATATAAATAAGGCATTTTGCAAACTATAAAGCCCTACTTGAATGTGAATTAATATTTCTTTCTGCCTGCTTCCCCCAGTGCTCTCAAATCCAAGCCTCAAAGTTGGGATTCAGTTGTTTTCAGTTGTGTCCAAGTCTTCTTAATCCAGGTTAGGGCTTTCTTAGCAAAAATACTGGAGTGGTTTGTCATGCTCATTTTGGAGATGAGGAAACAGAGGAAAACAGTTCAGTGATTTTCCAAGGATCACATAGCTAATAAGTGTCTGAAGCCAGATTTGAACTCATGAAGTCTTCCTGACTTCAGGCCTGGCACTCTCTCCTCTGCACCACTTAGCTGCCAGTAGGGAGATGACAGTGTATACTCCTCATTCTTAAAAATGAACCACTAGACACTGAAATAAATAAAGGTGGTAGACTGGAGCCAAACAGGGAATAACACAGTAGGTACACACCCAAACCCCACAAAGAATAAATGGATAAAATAAATAAATACACAGGGGACTTGGGGAATGGGTAGTGAAGGAGAAATATAGTTAGCTGGGTTAACTGACAGTTTGCAGTTTAACTGCTATACCAAACTAGCCTGGGAACACAAATTCTCTATATGGGTTCTTTGGTCTAGAGGAGAAGAACAGGAAGATTTATAAAAACAATTTTAATGTCTGTTTGGGGAAGGAAAGAGGTGAAGGATTTCTAATTCTTAGGGAAGGTCCCAAATGCCATTTAGAATGTTAGATGTTCAGCTGGATTTCCCTACTATACTAAGAAGCAGCTCTGGCTGGAGCTGGAGAGGGGCAAGGAAATTGGGATTCTCGCACCACTGGTCCAAGCTGATCCTTAGATGTAGACAGGACACAGGAGCCAAGTCCTTGTCCAGCAAATAAATCCAATAAGGCTATAGGGAGTAAAAGGCTATCTACTTATTGTCCACCAACAGCAGAATAGTGACTTTCATTCCACCTAGACTTGCTTGCTCGACGTTCACTCCTATCTTCTTCAAAAATTCCAAAATTCACAGGCTGCAGAGGTTCAGCTGTCTGGATAACAACTTCACCCTCCTGCAGGGTTCCTTCTGCCAACTCTGCCAAGTCCTTTCTCTCACTCAAACCTCTCTCTGCATTCTATATCAGAATGTCCATGGTCCCAGCCAAGGTTTTGCTTTGGGCTGCCTGCTTCCTATCTTAACTTCATTGTTACCTTACAAACTACCTATAACAACACCCACCCACTAAAGGAGGAAACTTAAATAGTTAGAAATTAAGTTCTATTCTCCCAAACTTTGGGGTGGTAAGTTATGTCTTTATTGGGAAACTAGCAAAATTCTTAGGCTCTGATGTATTTTATTATTTTATGGAATCATAAAATGTCATAGAGGTTTTCTACTCTGCCCCTTTATTTATTTTAACTTTTTTTATTACATAATATATATTTTTTCAACCAAGTACTCCCTCCCACCCTCCTCTTCCCCAGGGGAAAAATAAAAAAAGAAATAAAACAAGACTCTTTTAATAAATGCACATAGTCAAGAAAAACAAATAGATGAGGAAATTCTGACCTACAAAAAGGAAGTGATCGGCTGAAAGGTACACAGACAACAAAGCTGTAAAAGATACAATATTCAAAGACTGGATTCCTGATTTCCAAGGCAGTGCTCTTGGAAAATCACCATGCCACTTCCATGAAATCCTTTCAAGGGAAAAAGAATGCAGACAACTAGATTGGGACAAAATTCTTAATTGTTTCTCCCAAAGAAATCCTAACATATTAGAAACAGAATGTACTATCTGCAGTTGATACACAGTTGTTTGCCAAATCTTATCCACAAGGCTCTGACCTGCAGACTCTTCTTCCCATTTCTCTGGTGGATTATAGAATTCATCAAGTGTGACTTGAGATAGCTGCCCCCTTGTCCAACTCTAGCAAAATCAGATTCATTTCCAGAGAGATAATATGAAATTGGGGAACTGGAATGTTTTATTGGGCTTTTTAATAATTCATCTATCTTCTCCTGGGGAAGGATGAGCATTTCAAATACTTCAAGATGATTACGCTCAGCACTGAATTGTGGCTTCTGAAGGGCTCCTCTCTGCAAAGCAGATTTAGGCAGAATGCTGATTTTCATTTTTCTGCCCTCAGTGGAAACCACCCCACCACCACCACTACCACAAGGGTTGCAAATAATACAAATCATTCCATTTTTCAGGCAAACTAGTCTTTCCTGTGGTGCTAAGAAAGTTGATATTTTCCTGACTCTTTAGGAGGTAGACTGAGAAAAAGAAAAGATCAAACACTCTATACACAGCAAAAGCATGCTGATTTAGGATATCTCTAAGCATAGAAATACTAATATACACAATGCAAGTTAAGCACCACTAAGGTCCTCTATTGTGGGGTGGAAAAAGCATTTTTCAGGCTTAAAATACTATACAAATATGAGCTCTTTTTGCTATTATTTCTATAAGCAACAACAGAAATAATTTTTCCTAAGGTACACCACATATTTTTGATGATTGATTATTGAAATGAATTCTAGGGTTAGTTAGGTGGTTCAGTGGTTAGACAGCCAGGCCTGGAGATGGGAGGTCTGAGGTTCAAATCTGACCTCAGACACAATCATAACTCAGACACAACCATGTAAACATGGGCAAATTACCTAACTCCATTTGCCTAGCCCTTACTGCTCTTACGCCTTAGAACTGACACTTTCAAAGAAGAGAAGGGAAGGGAAGGGAAGGGAAGGGAAGGGAAGGGAAGGGAAGGGAAGGGAAGGGAAGGGAAGGGAAGGGAAGGGAAGGGAAGGGAAGGGAAGGGAAGGGAAGGGAAGGGAAGGGAAGGGAAGGGAAGGGAAGGGAAGGGAAGGGAAGGGAAGGGAAGGGAAGGGAAGGGAAGGGAAGGGAAGGGAAGGGAAGGGAAGGGAAGGGAAGGGAAGGGAAGGGAAGGGAAGGGAAGGGAAGGGAAGGGAAGGGAAGGGAAGGGAAGGGAAGGGAAGGGAAGGGAAGGGAAGGGAAGGGAAGGGAAGGGAAGGGAAGGGAAGGGAAGGGAAGGGAAGGGAAGGGAAGGGAAGGGAAGGGAAGGGAAGGGAAGGGAAGGGAAGGGAAGGGAAGGGAAGGGAAGGGAAGGGAAGGGAAGGGAAGGGAAGGGAAGGGAAGGGAAGGGAAGGGAAGGGAAGGGAAGGGAAGGGAAGGGAAGGGAAGGGAAGGGAAGGGAAGGGAAGGGAAGGGAAGGGAAGGGAAGGGAAGGGAAGGGAAGGGAAGGGAAGGGAAGGGAAGGGAAGGGAAGGGAAGGGAAGGGAAGGGAAGGGAAGGGAAGGGAAGGGAAGGGAAGGGAAGGGAAGGGAAGGGAAGGGAAGGGAAGGGAAGGGAAGGGAAGGGAAGGGAAGGGAAGGGAAGGGAAGGGAAGGGAAGGGAAGGGAAGGGAAGGGAAGGGAAGGGAAGGGAAGGGAAGGGAAGGGAAGGGAAGGGAAGGGAAGGGAAGGGAAGGGAAGGGAAGGGAAGGGAAGGGAAGGGAAGGGAAGGGAAGGGAAGGGAAGGGAAGGGAAGGGAAGGGAAGGGAAGGGAAGGGAAGGGAAGGGAAGGGAAGGGAAGGGAAGGGAAGGGAAGGGAAGGGAAGGGAAGGGAAGGGAAGGGAAGGGAAGGGAAGGGAAGGGAAGGGAAGGGAAGGGAAGGGAAGGGAAGGGAAGGGAAGGGAAGGGAAGGGAAGGGAAGGGAAGGGAAGGGAAGGGAAGGGAAGGGAAGGGAAGGGAAGGGAAGGGAAGGGAAGGGAAGGGAAGGGAAGGGAAGGGAAGGGAAGGGAAGGGAAGGGAAGGGAAGGGAAGGGAAGGGAAGGGAAGGGAAGGGAAGGGAAGGGAAGGGAAGGGAAGGGAAGGGAAGGGAAGGGAAGGGAAGGGAAGGGAAGGGAAGGGAAGGGAAGGGAAGGGAAGGGAAGGGAAGGGAAGGGAAGGGAAGGGAAGGGAAGGGAAGGGAAGGGAAGGGAAGGGAAGGGAAGGGAAGGGAAGGGAAGGGAAGGGAAGGGAAGGGAAGGGAAGGGAAGGGAAGGGAAGGGAAGGGAAGGGAAGGGAAGGGAAGGGAAGGGAAGGGAAGGGAAGGGAAGGGAAGGGAAGGGAAGGGAAGGGAAGGGAAGGGAAGGGAAGGGAAGGGAAGGGAAGGGAAGGGAAGGGAAGGGAAGGGAAGGGAAGGGAAGGGAAGGGAAGGGAAGGGAAGGGAAGGGAAGGGAAGGGAAGGGAAGGGAAGGGAAGGGAAGGGAAGGGAAGGGAAGGGAAGGGAAGGGAAGGGAAGGGAAGGGAAGGGAAGGGAAGGGAAGGGAAGGGAAGGGAAGGGAAGGGAAGGGAAGGGAAGGGAAGGGAAGGGAAGGGAAGGGAAGGGAAGGGAAGGGAAGGGAAGGGAAGGGAAGGGAAGGGAAGGGAAGGGAAGGGAAGGGAAGGGAAGGGAAGGGAAGGGAAGGGAAGGGAAGGGAAGGGAAGGGAAGGGAAGGGAAGGGAAGGGAAGGGAAGGGAAGGGAAGGGAAGGGAAGGGAAGGGAAGGGAAGGGAAGGGAAGGGAAGGGAAGGGAAGGGAAGGGAAGGGAAGGGAAGGGAAGGGAAGGGAAGGGAAGGGAAGGGAAGGGAAGGGAAGGGAAGGGAAGGGAAGGGAAGGGAAGGGAAGGGAAGGGAAGGGAAGGGAAGGGAAGGGAAGGGAAGGGAAGGGAAGGGAAGGGAAGGGAAGGGAAGGGAAGGGAAGGGAAGGGAAGGGAAGGGAAGGGAAGGGAAGGGAAGGGAAGGGAAGGGAAGGGAAGGGAAGGGAAGGGAAGGGAAGGGAAGGGAAGGGAAGGGAAGGGAAGGGAAGGGAAGGGAAGGGAAGGGAAGGGAAGGGAAGGGAAGGGAAGGGAAGGGAAGGGAAGGGAAGGGAAGGGAAGGGAAGGGAAGGGAAGGGAAGGGAAGGGAAGGGAAGGGAAGGGAAGGGAAGGGAAGGGAAGGGAAGGGAAGGGAAGGGAAGGGAAGGGAAGGGAAGGGAAGGGAAGGGAAGGGAAGGGAAGGGAAGGGAAGGGAAGGGAAGGGAAGGGAAGGGAAGGGAAGGGAAGGGAAGGGAAGGGAAGGGAAGGGAAGGGAAGGGAAGGGAAGGGAAGGGAAGGGAAGGGAAGGGAAGGGAAGGGAAGGGAAGGGAAGGGAAGGGAAGGGAAGGGAAGGGAAGGGAAGGGAAGGGAAGGGAAGGGAAGGGAAGGGAAGGGAAGGGAAGGGAAGGGAAGGGAAGGGAAGGGAAGGGAAGGGAAGGGAAGGGAAGGGAAGGGAAGGGAAGGGAAGGGAAGGGAAGGGAAGGGAAGGGAAGGGAAGGGAAGGGAAGGGAAGGGAAGGGAAGGGAAGGGAAGGGAAGGGAAGGGAAGGGAAGGGAAGGGAAGGGAAGGGAAGGGAAGGGAAGGGAAGGGAAGGGAAGGGAAGGGAAGGGAAGGGAAGGGAAGGGAAGGGAAGGGAAGGGAAGGGAAGGGAAGGGAAGGGAAGGGAAGGGAAGGGAAGGGAAGGGAAGGGAAGGGAAGGGAAGGGAAGGGAAGGGAAGGGAAGGGAAGGGAAGGGAAGGGAAGGGAAGGGAAGGGAAGGGAAGGGAAGGGAAGGGAAGGGAAGGGAAGGGAAGGGAAGGGAAGGGAAGGGAAGGGAAGGGAAGGGAAGGGAAGGGAAGGGAAGGGAAGGGAAGGGAAGGGAAGGGAAGGGAAGGGAAGGGAAGGGAAGGGAAGGGAAGGGAAGGGAAGGGAAGGGAAGGGAAGGGAAGGGAAGGGAAGGGAAGGGAAGGGAAGGGAAGGGAAGGGAAGGGAAGGGAAGGGAAGGGAAGGGAAGGGAAGGGAAGGGAAGGGAAGGGAAGGGAAGGGAAGGGAAGGGAAGGGAAGGGAAGGGAAGGGAAGGGAAGGGAAGGGAAGGGAAGGGAAGGGAAGGGAAGGGAAGGGAAGGGAAGGGAAGGGAAGGGAAGGGAAGGGAAGGGAAGGGAAGGGAAGGGAAGGGAAGGGAAGGGAAGGGAAGGGAAGGGAAGGGAAGGGAAGGGAAGGGAAGGGAAGGGAAGGGAAGGGAAGGGAAGGGAAGGGAAGGGAAGGGAAGGGAAGGGAAGGGAAGGGAAGGGAAGGGAAGGGAAGGGAAGGGAAGGGAAGGGAAGGGAAGGGAAGGGAAGGGAAGGGAAGGGAAGGGAAGGGAAGGGAAGGGAAGGGAAGGGAAGGGAAGGGAAGGGAAGGGAAGGGAAGGGAAGGGAAGGGAAGGGAAGGGAAGGGAAGGGAAGGGAAGGGAAGGGAAGGGAAGGGAAGGGAAGGGAAGGGAAGGGAAGGGAAGGGAAGGGAAGGGAAGGGAAGGGAAGGGAAGGGAAGGGAAGGGAAGGGAAGGGAAGGGAAGGGAAGGGAAGGGAAGGGAAGGGAAGGGAAGGGAAGGGAAGGGAAGGGAAGGGAAGGGAAGGGAAGGGAAGGGAAGGGAAGGGAAGGGAAGGGAAGGGAAGGGAAGGGAAGGGAAGGGAAGGGAAGGGAAGGGAAGGGAAGGGAAGGGAAGGGAAGGGAAGGGAAGGGAAGGGAAGGGAAGGGAAGGGAAGGGAAGGGAAGGGAAGGGAAGGGAAGGGAAGGGAAGGGAAGGGAAGGGAAGGGAAGGGAAGGGAAGGGAAGGGAAGGGAAGGGAAGGGAAGGGAAGGGAAGGGAAGGGAAGGGAAGGGAAGGGAAGGGAAGGGAAGGGAAGGGAAGGGAAGGGAAGGGAAGGGAAGGGAAGGGAAGGGAAGGGAAGGGAAGGGAAGGGAAGGGAAGGGAAGGGAAGGGAAGGGAAGGGAAGGGAAGGGAAGGGAAGGGAAGGGAAGGGAAGGGAAGGGAAGGGAAGGGAAGGGAAGGGAAGGGAAGGGAAGGGAAGGGAAGGGAAGGGAAGGGAAGGGAAGGGAAGGGAAGGGAAGGGAAGGGAAGGGAAGGGAAGGGAAGGGAAGGGAAGGGAAGGGAAGGGAAGGGAAGGGAAGGGAAGGGAAGGGAAGGGAAGGGAAGGGAAGGGAAGGGAAGGGAAGGGAAGGGAAGGGAAGGGAAGGGAAGGGAAGGGAAGGGAAGGGAAGGGAAGGGAAGGGAAGGGAAGGGAAGGGAAGGGAAGGGAAGGGAAGGGAAGGGAAGGGAAGGGAAGGGAAGGGAAGGGAAGGGAAGGGAAGGGAAGGGAAGGGAAGGGAAGGGAAGGGAAGGGAAGGGAAGGGAAGGGAAGGGAAGGGAAGGGAAGGGAAGGGAAGGGAAGGGAAGGGAAGGGAAGGGAAGGGAAGGGAAGGGAAGGGAAGGGAAGGGAAGGGAAGGGAAGGGAAGGGAAGGGAAGGGAAGGGAAGGGAAGGGAAGGGAAGGGAAGGGAAGGGAAGGGAAGGGAAGGGAAGGGAAGGGAAGGGAAGGGAAGGGAAGGGAAGGGAAGGGAAGGGAAGGGAAGGGAAGGGAAGGGAAGGGAAGGGAAGGGAAGGGAAGGGAAGGGAAGGGAAGGGAAGGGAAGGGAAGGGAAGGGAAGGGAAGGGAAGGGAAGGGAAGGGAAGGGAAGGGAAGGGAAGGGAAGGGAAGGGAAGGGAAGGGAAGGGAAGGGAAGGGAAGGGAAGGGAAGGGAAGGGAAGGGAAGGGAAGGGAAGGGAAGGGAAGGGAAGGGAAGGGAAGGGAAGGGAAGGGAAGGGAAGGGAAGGGAAGGGAAGGGAAGGGAAGGGAAGGGAAGGGAAGGGAAGGGAAGGGAAGGGAAGGGAAGGGAAGGGAAGGGAAGGGAAGGGAAGGGAAGGGAAGGGAAGGGAAGGGAAGGGAAGGGAAGGGAAGGGAAGGGAAGGGAAGGGAAGGGAAGGGAAGGGAAGGGAAGGGAAGGGAAGGGAAGGGAAGGGAAGGGAAGGGAAGGGAAGGGAAGGGAAGGGAAGGGAAGGGAAGGGAAGGGAAGGGAAGGGAAGGGAAGGGAAGGGAAGGGAAGGGAAGGGAAGGGAAGGGAAGGGAAGGGAAGGGAAGGGAAGGGAAGGGAAGGGAAGGGAAGGGAAGGGAAGGGAAGGGAAGGGAAGGGAAGGGAAGGGAAGGGAAGGGAAGGGAAGGGAAGGGAAGGGAAGGGAAGGGAAGGGAAGGGAAGGGAAGGGAAGGGAAGGGAAGGGAAGGGAAGGGAAGGGAAGGGAAGGGAAGGGAAGGGAAGGGAAGGGAAGGGAAGGGAAGGGAAGGGAAGGGAAGGGAAGGGAAGGGAAGGGAAGGGAAGGGAAGGGAAGGGAAGGGAAGGGAAGGGAAGGGAAGGGAAGGGAAGGGAAGGGAAGGGAAGGGAAGGGAAGGGAAGGGAAGGGAAGGGAAGGGAAGGGAAGGGAAGGGAAGGGAAGGGAAGGGAAGGGAAGGGAAGGGAAGGGAAGGGAAGGGAAGGGAAGGGAAGGGAAGGGAAGGGAAGGGAAGGGAAGGGAAGGGAAGGGAAGGGAAGGGAAGGGAAGGGAAGGGAAGGGAAGGGAAGGGAAGGGAAGGGAAGGGAAGGGAAGGGAAGGGAAGGGAAGGGAAGGGAAGGGAAGGGAAGGGAAGGGAAGGGAAGGGAAGGGAAGGGAAGGGAAGGGAAGGGAAGGGAAGGGAAGGGAAGGGAAGGGAAGGGAAGGGAAGGGAAGGGAAGGGAAGGGAAGGGAAGGGAAGGGAAGGGAAGGGAAGGGAAGGGAAGGGAAGGGAAGGGAAGGGAAGGGAAGGGAAGGGAAGGGAAGGGAAGGGAAGGGAAGGGAAGGGAAGGGAAGGGAAGGGAAGGGAAGGGAAGGGAAGGGAAGGGAAGGGAAGGGAAGGGAAGGGAAGGGAAGGGAAGGGAAGGGAAGGGAAGGGAAGGGAAGGGAAGGGAAGGGAAGGGAAGGGAAGGGAAGGGAAGGGAAGGGAAGGGAAGGGAAGGGAAGGGAAGGGAAGGGAAGGGAAGGGAAGGGAAGGGAAGGGAAGGGAAGGGAAGGGAAGGGAAGGGAAGGGAAGGGAAGGGAAGGGAAGGGAAGGGAAGGGAAGGGAAGGGAAGGGAAGGGAAGGGAAGGGAAGGGAAGGGAAGGGAAGGGAAGGGAAGGGAAGGGAAGGGAAGGGAAGGGAAGGGAAGGGAAGGGAAGGGAAGGGAAGGGAAGGGAAGGGAAGGGAAGGGAAGGGAAGGGAAGGGAAGGGAAGGGAAGGGAAGGGAAGGGAAGGGAAGGGAAGGGAAGGGAAGGGAAGGGAAGGGAAGGGAAGGGAAGGGAAGGGAAGGGAAGGGAAGGGAAGGGAAGGGAAGGGAAGGGAAGGGAAGGGAAGGGAAGGGAAGGGAAGGGAAGGGAAGGGAAGGGAAGGGAAGGGAAGGGAAGGGAAGGGAAGGGAAGGGAAGGGAAGGGAAGGGAAGGGAAGGGAAGGGAAGGGAAGGGAAGGGAAGGGAAGGGAAGGGAAGGGAAGGGAAGGGAAGGGAAGGGAAGGGAAGGGAAGGGAAGGGAAGGGAAGGGAAGGGAAGGGAAGGGAAGGGAAGGGAAGGGAAGGGAAGGGAAGGGAAGGGAAGGGAAGGGAAGGGAAGGGAAGGGAAGGGAAGGGAAGGGAAGGGAAGGGAAGGGAAGGGAAGGGAAGGGAAGGGAAGGGAAGGGAAGGGAAGGGAAGGGAAGGGAAGGGAAGGGAAGGGAAGGGAAGGGAAGGGAAGGGAAGGGAAGGGAAGGGAAGGGAAGGGAAGGGAAGGGAAGGGAAGGGAAGGGAAGGGAAGGGAAGGGAAGGGAAGGGAAGGGAAGGGAAGGGAAGGGAAGGGAAGGGAAGGGAAGGGAAGGGAAGGGAAGGGAAGGGAAGGGAAGGGAAGGGAAGGGAAGGGAAGGGAAGGGAAGGGAAGGGAAGGGAAGGGAAGGGAAGGGAAGGGAAGGGAAGGGAAGGGAAGGGAAGGGAAGGGAAGGGAAGGGAAGGGAAGGGAAGGGAAGGGAAGGGAAGGGAAGGGAAGGGAAGGGAAGGGAAGGGAAGGGAAGGGAAGGGAAGGGAAGGGAAGGGAAGGGAAGGGAAGGGAAGGGAAGGGAAGGGAAGGGAAGGGAAGGGAAGGGAAGGGAAGGGAAGGGAAGGGAAGGGAAGGGAAGGGAAGGGAAGGGAAGGGAAGGGAAGGGAAGGGAAGGGAAGGGAAGGGAAGGGAAGGGAAGGGAAGGGAAGGGAAGGGAAGGGAAGGGAAGGGAAGGGAAGGGAAGGGAAGGGAAGGGAAGGGAAGGGAAGGGAAGGGAAGGGAAGGGAAGGGAAGGGAAGGGAAGGGAAGGGAAGGGAAGGGAAGGGAAGGGAAGGGAAGGGAAGGGAAGGGAAGGGAAGGGAAGGGAAGGGAAGGGAAGGGAAGGGAAGGGAAGGGAAGGGAAGGGAAGGGAAGGGAAGGGAAGGGAAGGGAAGGGAAGGGAAGGGAAGGGAAGGGAAGGGAAGGGAAGGGAAGGGAAGGGAAGGGAAGGGAAGGGAAGGGAAGGGAAGGGAAGGGAAGGGAAGGGAAGGGAAGGGAAGGGAAGGGAAGGGAAGGGAAGGGAAGGGAAGGGAAGGGAAGGGAAGGGAAGGGAAGGGAAGGGAAGGGAAGGGAAGGGAAGGGAAGGGAAGGGAAGGGAAGGGAAGGGAAGGGAAGGGAAGGGAAGGGAAGGGAAGGGAAGGGAAGGGAAGGGAAGGGAAGGGAAGGGAAGGGAAGGGAAGGGAAGGGAAGGGAAGGGAAGGGAAGGGAAGGGAAGGGAAGGGAAGGGAAGGGAAGGGAAGGGAAGGGAAGGGAAGGGAAGGGAAGGGAAGGGAAGGGAAGGGAAGGGAAGGGAAGGGAAGGGAAGGGAAGGGAAGGGAAGGGAAGGGAAGGGAAGGGAAGGGAAGGGAAGGGAAGGGAAGGGAAGGGAAGGGAAGGGAAGGGAAGGGAAGGGAAGGGAAGGGAAGGGAAGGGAAGGGAAGGGAAGGGAAGGGAAGGGAAGGGAAGGGAAGGGAAGGGAAGGGAAGGGAAGGGAAGGGAAGGGAAGGGAAGGGAAGGGAAGGGAAGGGAAGGGAAGGGAAGGGAAGGGAAGGGAAGGGAAGGGAAGGGAAGGGAAGGGAAGGGAAGGGAAGGGAAGGGAAGGGAAGGGAAGGGAAGGGAAGGGAAGGGAAGGGAAGGGAAGGGAAGGGAAGGGAAGGGAAGGGAAGGGAAGGGAAGGGAAGGGAAGGGAAGGGAAGGGAAGGGAAGGGAAGGGAAGGGAAGGGAAGGGAAGGGAAGGGAAGGGAAGGGAAGGGAAGGGAAGGGAAGGGAAGGGAAGGGAAGGGAAGGGAAGGGAAGGGAAGGGAAGGGAAGGGAAGGGAAGGGAAGGGAAGGGAAGGGAAGGGAAGGGAAGGGAAGGGAAGGGAAGGGAAGGGAAGGGAAGGGAAGGGAAGGGAAGGGAAGGGAAGGGAAGGGAAGGGAAGGGAAGGGAAGGGAAGGGAAGGGAAGGGAAGGGAAGGGAAGGGAAGGGAAGGGAAGGGAAGGGAAGGGAAGGGAAGGGAAGGGAAGGGAAGGGAAGGGAAGGGAAGGGAAGGGAAGGGAAGGGAAGGGAAGGGAAGGGAAGGGAAGGGAAGGGAAGGGAAGGGAAGGGAAGGGAAGGGAAGGGAAGGGAAGGGAAGGGAAGGGAAGGGAAGGGAAGGGAAGGGAAGGGAAGGGAAGGGAAGGGAAGGGAAGGGAAGGGAAGGGAAGGGAAGGGAAGGGAAGGGAAGGGAAGGGAAGGGAAGGGAAGGGAAGGGAAGGGAAGGGAAGGGAAGGGAAGGGAAGGGAAGGGAAGGGAAGGGAAGGGAAGGGAAGGGAAGGGAAGGGAAGGGAAGGGAAGGGAAGGGAAGGGAAGGGAAGGGAAGGGAAGGGAAGGGAAGGGAAGGGAAGGGAAGGGAAGGGAAGGGAAGGGAAGGGAAGGGAAGGGAAGGGAAGGGAAGGGAAGGGAAGGGAAGGGAAGGGAAGGGAAGGGAAGGGAAGGGAAGGGAAGGGAAGGGAAGGGAAGGGAAGGGAAGGGAAGGGAAGGGAAGGGAAGGGAAGGGAAGGGAAGGGAAGGGAAGGGAAGGGAAGGGAAGGGAAGGGAAGGGAAGGGAAGGGAAGGGAAGGGAAGGGAAGGGAAGGGAAGGGAAGGGAAGGGAAGGGAAGGGAAGGGAAGGGAAGGGAAGGGAAGGGAAGGGAAGGGAAGGGAAGGGAAGGGAAGGGAAGGGAAGGGAAGGGAAGGGAAGGGAAGGGAAGGGAAGGGAAGGGAAGGGAAGGGAAGGGAAGGGAAGGGAAGGGAAGGGAAGGGAAGGGAAGGGAAGGGAAGGGAAGGGAAGGGAAGGGAAGGGAAGGGAAGGGAAGGGAAGGGAAGGGAAGGGAAGGGAAGGGAAGGGAAGGGAAGGGAAGGGAAGGGAAGGGAAGGGAAGGGAAGGGAAGGGAAGGGAAGGGAAGGGAAGGGAAGGGAAGGGAAGGGAAGGGAAGGGAAGGGAAGGGAAGGGAAGGGAAGGGAAGGGAAGGGAAGGGAAGGGAAGGGAAGGGAAGGGAAGGGAAGGGAAGGGAAGGGAAGGGAAGGGAAGGGAAGGGAAGGGAAGGGAAGGGAAGGGAAGGGAAGGGAAGGGAAGGGAAGGGAAGGGAAGGGAAGGGAAGGGAAGGGAAGGGAAGGGAAGGGAAGGGAAGGGAAGGGAAGGGAAGGGAAGGGAAGGGAAGGGAAGGGAAGGGAAGGGAAGGGAAGGGAAGGGAAGGGAAGGGAAGGGAAGGGAAGGGAAGGGAAGGGAAGGGAAGGGAAGGGAAGGGAAGGGAAGGGAAGGGAAGGGAAGGGAAGGGAAGGGAAGGGAAGGGAAGGGAAGGGAAGGGAAGGGAAGGGAAGGGAAGGGAAGGGAAGGGAAGGGAAGGGAAGGGAAGGGAAGGGAAGGGAAGGGAAGGGAAGGGAAGGGAAGGGAAGGGAAGGGAAGGGAAGGGAAGGGAAGGGAAGGGAAGGGAAGGGAAGGGAAGGGAAGGGAAGGGAAGGGAAGGGAAGGGAAGGGAAGGGAAGGGAAGGGAAGGGAAGGGAAGGGAAGGGAAGGGAAGGGAAGGGAAGGGAAGGGAAGGGAAGGGAAGGGAAGGGAAGGGAAGGGAAGGGAAGGGAAGGGAAGGGAAGGGAAGGGAAGGGAAGGGAAGGGAAGGGAAGGGAAGGGAAGGGAAGGGAAGGGAAGGGAAGGGAAGGGAAGGGAAGGGAAGGGAAGGGAAGGGAAGGGAAGGGAAGGGAAGGGAAGGGAAGGGAAGGGAAGGGAAGGGAAGGGAAGGGAAGGGAAGGGAAGGGAAGGGAAGGGAAGGGAAGGGAAGGGAAGGGAAGGGAAGGGAAGGGAAGGGAAGGGAAGGGAAGGGAAGGGAAGGGAAGGGAAGGGAAGGGAAGGGAAGGGAAGGGAAGGGAAGGGAAGGGAAGGGAAGGGAAGGGAAGGGAAGGGAAGGGAAGGGAAGGGAAGGGAAGGGAAGGGAAGGGAAGGGAAGGGAAGGGAAGGGAAGGGAAGGGAAGGGAAGGGAAGGGAAGGGAAGGGAAGGGAAGGGAAGGGAAGGGAAGGGAAGGGAAGGGAAGGGAAGGGAAGGGAAGGGAAGGGAAGGGAAGGGAAGGGAAGGGAAGGGAAGGGAAGGGAAGGGAAGGGAAGGGAAGGGAAGGGAAGGGAAGGGAAGGGAAGGGAAGGGAAGGGAAGGGAAGGGAAGGGAAGGGAAGGGAAGGGAAGGGAAGGGAAGGGAAGGGAAGGGAAGGGAAGGGAAGGGAAGGGAAGGGAAGGGAAGGGAAGGGAAGGGAAGGGAAGGGAAGGGAAGGGAAGGGAAGGGAAGGGAAGGGAAGGGAAGGGAAGGGAAGGGAAGGGAAGGGAAGGGAAGGGAAGGGAAGGGAAGGGAAGGGAAGGGAAGGGAAGGGAAGGGAAGGGAAGGGAAGGGAAGGGAAGGGAAGGGAAGGGAAGGGAAGGGAAGGGAAGGGAAGGGAAGGGAAGGGAAGGGAAGGGAAGGGAAGGGAAGGGAAGGGAAGGGAAGGGAAGGGAAGGGAAGGGAAGGGAAGGGAAGGGAAGGGAAGGGAAGGGAAGGGAAGGGAAGGGAAGGGAAGGGAAGGGAAGGGAAGGGAAGGGAAGGGAAGGGAAGGGAAGGGAAGGGAAGGGAAGGGAAGGGAAGGGAAGGGAAGGGAAGGGAAGGGAAGGGAAGGGAAGGGAAGGGAAGGGAAGGGAAGGGAAGGGAAGGGAAGGGAAGGGAAGGGAAGGGAAGGGAAGGGAAGGGAAGGGAAGGGAAGGGAAGGGAAGGGAAGGGAAGGGAAGGGAAGGGAAGGGAAGGGAAGGGAAGGGAAGGGAAGGGAAGGGAAGGGAAGGGAAGGGAAGGGAAGGGAAGGGAAGGGAAGGGAAGGGAAGGGAAGGGAAGGGAAGGGAAGGGAAGGGAAGGGAAGGGAAGGGAAGGGAAGGGAAGGGAAGGGAAGGGAAGGGAAGGGAAGGGAAGGGAAGGGAAGGGAAGGGAAGGGAAGGGAAGGGAAGGGAAGGGAAGGGAAGGGAAGGGAAGGGAAGGGAAGGGAAGGGAAGGGAAGGGAAGGGAAGGGAAGGGAAGGGAAGGGAAGGGAAGGGAAGGGAAGGGAAGGGAAGGGAAGGGAAGGGAAGGGAAGGGAAGGGAAGGGAAGGGAAGGGAAGGGAAGGGAAGGGAAGGGAAGGGAAGGGAAGGGAAGGGAAGGGAAGGGAAGGGAAGGGAAGGGAAGGGAAGGGAAGGGAAGGGAAGGGAAGGGAAGGGAAGGGAAGGGAAGGGAAGGGAAGGGAAGGGAAGGGAAGGGAAGGGAAGGGAAGGGAAGGGAAGGGAAGGGAAGGGAAGGGAAGGGAAGGGAAGGGAAGGGAAGGGAAGGGAAGGGAAGGGAAGGGAAGGGAAGGGAAGGGAAGGGAAGGGAAGGGAAGGGAAGGGAAGGGAAGGGAAGGGAAGGGAAGGGAAGGGAAGGGAAGGGAAGGGAAGGGAAGGGAAGGGAAGGGAAGGGAAGGGAAGGGAAGGGAAGGGAAGGGAAGGGAAGGGAAGGGAAGGGAAGGGAAGGGAAGGGAAGGGAAGGGAAGGGAAGGGAAGGGAAGGGAAGGGAAGGGAAGGGAAGGGAAGGGAAGGGAAGGGAAGGGAAGGGAAGGGAAGGGAAGGGAAGGGAAGGGAAGGGAAGGGAAGGGAAGGGAAGGGAAGGGAAGGGAAGGGAAGGGAAGGGAAGGGAAGGGAAGGGAAGGGAAGGGAAGGGAAGGGAAGGGAAGGGAAGGGAAGGGAAGGGAAGGGAAGGGAAGGGAAGGGAAGGGAAGGGAAGGGAAGGGAAGGGAAGGGAAGGGAAGGGAAGGGAAGGGAAGGGAAGGGAAGGGAAGGGAAGGGAAGGGAAGGGAAGGGAAGGGAAGGGAAGGGAAGGGAAGGGAAGGGAAGGGAAGGGAAGGGAAGGGAAGGGAAGGGAAGGGAAGGGAAGGGAAGGGAAGGGAAGGGAAGGGAAGGGAAGGGAAGGGAAGGGAAGGGAAGGGAAGGGAAGGGAAGGGAAGGGAAGGGAAGGGAAGGGAAGGGAAGGGAAGGGAAGGGAAGGGAAGGGAAGGGAAGGGAAGGGAAGGGAAGGGAAGGGAAGGGAAGGGAAGGGAAGGGAAGGGAAGGGAAGGGAAGGGAAGGGAAGGGAAGGGAAGGGAAGGGAAGGGAAGGGAAGGGAAGGGAAGGGAAGGGAAGGGAAGGGAAGGGAAGGGAAGGGAAGGGAAGGGAAGGGAAGGGAAGGGAAGGGAAGGGAAGGGAAGGGAAGGGAAGGGAAGGGAAGGGAAGGGAAGGGAAGGGAAGGGAAGGGAAGGGAAGGGAAGGGAAGGGAAGGGAAGGGAAGGGAAGGGAAGGGAAGGGAAGGGAAGGGAAGGGAAGGGAAGGGAAGGGAAGGGAAGGGAAGGGAAGGGAAGGGAAGGGAAGGGAAGGGAAGGGAAGGGAAGGGAAGGGAAGGGAAGGGAAGGGAAGGGAAGGGAAGGGAAGGGAAGGGAAGGGAAGGGAAGGGAAGGGAAGGGAAGGGAAGGGAAGGGAAGGGAAGGGAAGGGAAGGGAAGGGAAGGGAAGGGAAGGGAAGGGAAGGGAAGGGAAGGGAAGGGAAGGGAAGGGAAGGGAAGGGAAGGGAAGGGAAGGGAAGGGAAGGGAAGGGAAGGGAAGGGAAGGGAAGGGAAGGGAAGGGAAGGGAAGGGAAGGGAAGGGAAGGGAAGGGAAGGGAAGGGAAGGGAAGG
Organism: Gracilinanus agilis; assembly: GCF_016433145.1. Classification (NCBI taxonomy): domain Eukaryota; kingdom Metazoa; phylum Chordata; class Mammalia; order Didelphimorphia; family Didelphidae; genus Gracilinanus; species Gracilinanus agilis. Next base: position 210,321,551 of record NC_058135.1, read on the forward strand.
GAAGGGAAGGGAAGGGAAGGGAAGGGAAGGGAAGGGAAGGGAAGGGAAGGGAAGGGAAGGGAAGGGAAGGGAAGGGAAGGGAAGGGAAGGGAAGGGAAGGGAAGGGAAGGGAAGGGAAGGGAAGGGAAGGGAAGGGAAGGGAAGGGAAGGGAAGGGAAGGGAAGGGAAGGGAAGGGAAGGGAAGGGAAGGGAAGGGAAGGGAAGGGAAGGGAAGGGAAGGGAAGGGAAGGGAAGGGAAGGGAAGGGAAGGGAAGGGAAGGGAAGGGAAGGGAAGGGAAGGGAAGGGAAGGGAAGGGAAGGGAAGGGAAGGGAAGGGAAGGGAAGGGAAGGGAAGGGAAGGGAAGGGAAGGGAAGGGAAGGGAAGGGAAGGGAAGGGAAGGGAAGGGAAGGGAAGGGAAGGGAAGGGAAGGGAAGGGAAGGGAAGGGAAGGGAAGGGAAGGGAAGGGAAGGGAAGGGAAGGGAAGGGAAGGGAAGGGAAGGGAAGGGAAGGGAAGGGAAGGGAAGGGAAGGGAAGGGAAGGGAAGGGAAGGGAAGGGAAGGGAAGGGAAGGGAAGGGAAGGGAAGGGAAGGGAAGGGAAGGGAAGGGAAGGGAAGGGAAGGGAAGGGAAGGGAAGGGAAGGGAAGGGAAGGGAAGGGAAGGGAAGGGAAGGGAAGGGAAGGGAAGGGAAGGGAAGGGAAGGGAAGGGAAGGGAAGGGAAGGGAAGGGAAGGGAAGGGAAGGGAAGGGAAGGGAAGGGAAGGGAAGGGAAGGGAAGGGAAGGGAAGGGAAGGGAAGGGAAGGGAAGGGAAGGGAAGGGAAGGGAAGGGAAGGGAAGGGAAGGGAAGGGAAGGGAAGGGAAGGGAAGGGAAGGGAAGGGAAGGGAAGGGAAGGGAAGGGAAGGGAAGGGAAGGGAAGGGAAGGGAAGGGAAGGGAAGGGAAGGGAAGGGAAGGGAAGGGAAGGGAAGGGAAGGGAAGGGAAGGGAAGGGAAGGGAAGGGAAGGGAAGGGAAGGGAAGGGAAGGGAAGGGAAGGGAAGGGAAGGGAAGGGAAGGGAAGGGAAGGGAAGGGAAGGGAAGGGAAGGGAAGGGAAGGGAAGGGAAGGGAAGGGAAGGGAAGGGAAGGGAAGGGAAGGGAAGGGAAGGGAAGGGAAGGGAAGGGAAGGGAAGGGAAGGGAAGGGAAGGGAAGGGAAGGGAAGGGAAGGGAAGGGAAGGGAAGGGAAGGGAAGGGAAGGGAAGGGAAGGGAAGGGAAGGGAAGGGAAGGGAAGGGAAGGGAAGGGAAGGGAAGGGAAGGGAAGGGAAGGGAAGGGAAGGGAAGGGAAGGGAAGGGAAGGGAAGGGAAGGGAAGGGAAGGGAAGGGAAGGGAAGGGAAGGGAAGGGAAGGGAAGGGAAGGGAAGGGAAGGGAAGGGAAGGGAAGGGAAGGGAAGGGAAGGGAAGGGAAGGGAAGGGAAGGGAAGGGAAGGGAAGGGAAGGGAAGGGAAGGGAAGGGAAGGGAAGGGAAGGGAAGGGAAGGGAAGGGAAGGGAAGGGAAGGGAAGGGAAGGGAAGGGAAGGGAAGGGAAGGGAAGGGAAGGGAAGGGAAGGGAAGGGAAGGGAAGGGAAGGGAAGGGAAGGGAAGGGAAGGGAAGGGAAGGGAAGGGAAGGGAAGGGAAGGGAAGGGAAGGGAAGGGAAGGGAAGGGAAGGGAAGGGAAGGGAAGGGAAGGGAAGGGAAGGGAAGGGAAGGGAAGGGAAGGGAAGGGAAGGGAAGGGAAGGGAAGGGAAGGGAAGGGAAGGGAAGGGAAGGGAAGGGAAGGGAAGGGAAGGGAAGGGAAGGGAAGGGAAGGGAAGGGAAGGGAAGGGAAGGGAAGGGAAGGGAAGGGAAGGGAAGGGAAGGGAAGGGAAGGGAAGGGAAGGGAAGGGAAGGGAAGGGAAGGGAAGGGAAGGGAAGGGAAGGGAAGGGAAGGGAAGGGAAGGGAAGGGAAGGGAAGGGAAGGGAAGGGAAGGGAAGGGAAGGGAAGGGAAGGGAAGGGAAGGGAAGGGAAGGGAAGGGAAGGGAAGGGAAGGGAAGGGAAGGGAAGGGAAGGGAAGGGAAGGGAAGGGAAGGGAAGGGAAGGGAAGGGAAGGGAAGGGAAGGGAAGGGAAGGGAAGGGAAGGGAAGGGAAGGGAAGGGAAGGGAAGGGAAGGGAAGGGAAGGGAAGGGAAGGGAAGGGAAGGGAAGGGAAGGGAAGGGAAGGGAAGGGAAGGGAAGGGAAGGGAAGGGAAGGGAAGGGAAGGGAAGGGAAGGGAAGGGAAGGGAAGGGAAGGGAAGGGAAGGGAAGGGAAGGGAAGGGAAGGGAAGGGAAGGGAAGGGAAGGGAAGGGAAGGGAAGGGAAGGGAAGGGAAGGGAAGGGAAGGGAAGGGAAGGGAAGGGAAGGGAAGGGAAGGGAAGGGAAGGGAAGGGAAGGGAAGGGAAGGGAAGGGAAGGGAAGGGAAGGGAAGGGAAGGGAAGGGAAGGGAAGGGAAGGGAAGGGAAGGGAAGGGAAGGGAAGGGAAGGGAAGGGAAGGGAAGGGAAGGGAAGGGAAGGGAAGGGAAGGGAAGGGAAGGGAAGGGAAGGGAAGGGAAGGGAAGGGAAGGGAAGGGAAGGGAAGGGAAGGGAAGGGAAGGGAAGGGAAGGGAAGGGAAGGGAAGGGAAGGGAAGGGAAGGGAAGGGAAGGGAAGGGAAGGGAAGGGAAGGGAAGGGAAGGGAAGGGAAGGGAAGGGAAGGGAAGGGAAGGGAAGGGAAGGGAAGGGAAGGGAAGGGAAGGGAAGGGAAGGGAAGGGAAGGGAAGGGAAGGGAAGGGAAGGGAAGGGAAGGGAAGGGAAGGGAAGGGAAGGGAAGGGAAGGGAAGGGAAGGGAAGGGAAGGGAAGGGAAGGGAAGGGAAGGGAAGGGAAGGGAAGGGAAGGGAAGGGAAGGGAAGGGAAGGGAAGGGAAGGGAAGGGAAGGGAAGGGAAGGGAAGGGAAGGGAAGGGAAGGGAAGGGAAGGGAAGGGAAGGGAAGGGAAGGGAAGGGAAGGGAAGGGAAGGGAAGGGAAGGGAAGGGAAGGGAAGGGAAGGGAAGGGAAGGGAAGGGAAGGGAAGGGAAGGGAAGGGAAGGGAAGGGAAGGGAAGGGAAGGGAAGGGAAGGGAAGGGAAGGGAAGGGAAGGGAAGGGAAGGGAAGGGAAGGGAAGGGAAGGGAAGGGAAGGGAAGGGAAGGGAAGGGAAGGGAAGGGAAGGGAAGGGAAGGGAAGGGAAGGGAAGGGAAGGGAAGGGAAGGGAAGGGAAGGGAAGGGAAGGGAAGGGAAGGGAAGGGAAGGGAAGGGAAGGGAAGGGAAGGGAAGGGAAGGGAAGGGAAGGGAAGGGAAGGGAAGGGAAGGGAAGGGAAGGGAAGGGAAGGGAAGGGAAGGGAAGGGAAGGGAAGGGAAGGGAAGGGAAGGGAAGGGAAGGGAAGGGAAGGGAAGGGAAGGGAAGGGAAGGGAAGGGAAGGGAAGGGAAGGGAAGGGAAGGGAAGGGAAGGGAAGGGAAGGGAAGGGAAGGGAAGGGAAGGGAAGGGAAGGGAAGGGAAGGGAAGGGAAGGGAAGGGAAGGGAAGGGAAGGGAAGGGAAGGGAAGGGAAGGGAAGGGAAGGGAAGGGAAGGGAAGGGAAGGGAAGGGAAGGGAAGGGAAGGGAAGGGAAGGGAAGGGAAGGGAAGGGAAGGGAAGGGAAGGGAAGGGAAGGGAAGGGAAGGGAAGGGAAGGGAAGGGAAGGGAAGGGAAGGGAAGGGAAGGGAAGGGAAGGGAAGGGAAGGGAAGGGAAGGGAAGGGAAGGGAAGGGAAGGGAAGGGAAGGGAAGGGAAGGGAAGGGAAGGGAAGGGAAGGGAAGGGAAGGGAAGGGAAGGGAAGGGAAGGGAAGGGAAGGGAAGGGAAGGGAAGGGAAGGGAAGGGAAGGGAAGGGAAGGGAAGGGAAGGGAAGGGAAGGGAAGGGAAGGGAAGGGAAGGGAAGGGAAGGGAAGGGAAGGGAAGGGAAGGGAAGGGAAGGGAAGGGAAGGGAAGGGAAGGGAAGGGAAGGGAAGGGAAGGGAAGGGAAGGGAAGGGAAGGGAAGGGAAGGGAAGGGAAGGGAAGGGAAGGGAAGGGAAGGGAAGGGAAGGGAAGGGAAGGGAAGGGAAGGGAAGGGAAGGGAAGGGAAGGGAAGGGAAGGGAAGGGAAGGGAAGGGAAGGGAAGGGAAGGGAAGGGAAGGGAAGGGAAGGGAAGGGAAGGGAAGGGAAGGGAAGGGAAGGGAAGGGAAGGGAAGGGAAGGGAAGGGAAGGGAAGGGAAGGGAAGGGAAGGGAAGGGAAGGGAAGGGAAGGGAAGGGAAGGGAAGGGAAGGGAAGGGAAGGGAAGGGAAGGGAAGGGAAGGGAAGGGAAGGGAAGGGAAGGGAAGGGAAGGGAAGGGAAGGGAAGGGAAGGGAAGGGAAGGGAAGGGAAGGGAAGGGAAGGGAAGGGAAGGGAAGGGAAGGGAAGGGAAGGGAAGGGAAGGGAAGGGAAGGGAAGGGAAGGGAAGGGAAGGGAAGGGAAGGGAAGGGAAGGGAAGGGAAGGGAAGGGAAGGGAAGGGAAGGGAAGGGAAGGGAAGGGAAGGGAAGGGAAGGGAAGGGAAGGGAAGGGAAGGGAAGGGAAGGGAAGGGAAGGGAAGGGAAGGGAAGGGAAGGGAAGGGAAGGGAAGGGAAGGGAAGGGAAGGGAAGGGAAGGGAAGGGAAGGGAAGGGAAGGGAAGGGAAGGGAAGGGAAGGGAAGGGAAGGGAAGGGAAGGGAAGGGAAGGGAAGGGAAGGGAAGGGAAGGGAAGGGAAGGGAAGGGAAGGGAAGGGAAGGGAAGGGAAGGGAAGGGAAGGGAAGGGAAGGGAAGGGAAGGGAAGGGAAGGGAAGGGAAGGGAAGGGAAGGGAAGGGAAGGGAAGGGAAGGGAAGGGAAGGGAAGGGAAGGGAAGGGAAGGGAAGGGAAGGGAAGGGAAGGGAAGGGAAGGGAAGGGAAGGGAAGGGAAGGGAAGGGAAGGGAAGGGAAGGGAAGGGAAGGGAAGGGAAGGGAAGGGAAGGGAAGGGAAGGGAAGGGAAGGGAAGGGAAGGGAAGGGAAGGGAAGGGAAGGGAAGGGAAGGGAAGGGAAGGGAAGGGAAGGGAAGGGAAGGGAAGGGAAGGGAAGGGAAGGGAAGGGAAGGGAAGGGAAGGGAAGGGAAGGGAAGGGAAGGGAAGGGAAGGGAAGGGAAGGGAAGGGAAGGGAAGGGAAGGGAAGGGAAGGGAAGGGAAGGGAAGGGAAGGGAAGGGAAGGGAAGGGAAGGGAAGGGAAGGGAAGGGAAGGGAAGGGAAGGGAAGGGAAGGGAAGGGAAGGGAAGGGAAGGGAAGGGAAGGGAAGGGAAGGGAAGGGAAGGGAAGGGAAGGGAAGGGAAGGGAAGGGAAGGGAAGGGAAGGGAAGGGAAGGGAAGGGAAGGGAAGGGAAGGGAAGGGAAGGGAAGGGAAGGGAAGGGAAGGGAAGGGAAGGGAAGGGAAGGGAAGGGAAGGGAAGGGAAGGGAAGGGAAGGGAAGGGAAGGGAAGGGAAGGGAAGGGAAGGGAAGGGAAGGGAAGGGAAGGGAAGGGAAGGGAAGGGAAGGGAAGGGAAGGGAAGGGAAGGGAAGGGAAGGGAAGGGAAGGGAAGGGAAGGGAAGGGAAGGGAAGGGAAGGGAAGGGAAGGGAAGGGAAGGGAAGGGAAGGGAAGGGAAGGGAAGGGAAGGGAAGGGAAGGGAAGGGAAGGGAAGGGAAGGGAAGGGAAGGGAAGGGAAGGGAAGGGAAGGGAAGGGAAGGGAAGGGAAGGGAAGGGAAGGGAAGGGAAGGGAAGGGAAGGGAAGGGAAGGGAAGGGAAGGGAAGGGAAGGGAAGGGAAGGGAAGGGAAGGGAAGGGAAGGGAAGGGAAGGGAAGGGAAGGGAAGGGAAGGGAAGGGAAGGGAAGGGAAGGGAAGGGAAGGGAAGGGAAGGGAAGGGAAGGGAAGGGAAGGGAAGGGAAGGGAAGGGAAGGGAAGGGAAGGGAAGGGAAGGGAAGGGAAGGGAAGGGAAGGGAAGGGAAGGGAAGGGAAGGGAAGGGAAGGGAAGGGAAGGGAAGGGAAGGGAAGGGAAGGGAAGGGAAGGGAAGGGAAGGGAAGGGAAGGGAAGGGAAGGGAAGGGAAGGGAAGGGAAGGGAAGGGAAGGGAAGGGAAGGGAAGGGAAGGGAAGGGAAGGGAAGGGAAGGGAAGGGAAGGGAAGGGAAGGGAAGGGAAGGGAAGGGAAGGGAAGGGAAGGGAAGGGAAGGGAAGGGAAGGGAAGGGAAGGGAAGGGAAGGGAAGGGAAGGGAAGGGAAGGGAAGGGAAGGGAAGGGAAGGGAAGGGAAGGGAAGGGAAGGGAAGGGAAGGGAAGGGAAGGGAAGGGAAGGGAAGGGAAGGGAAGGGAAGGGAAGGGAAGGGAAGGGAAGGGAAGGGAAGGGAAGGGAAGGGAAGGGAAGGGAAGGGAAGGGAAGGGAAGGGAAGGGAAGGGAAGGGAAGGGAAGGGAAGGGAAGGGAAGGGAAGGGAAGGGAAGGGAAGGGAAGGGAAGGGAAGGGAAGGGAAGGGAAGGGAAGGGAAGGGAAGGGAAGGGAAGGGAAGGGAAGGGAAGGGAAGGGAAGGGAAGGGAAGGGAAGGGAAGGGAAGGGAAGGGAAGGGAAGGGAAGGGAAGGGAAGGGAAGGGAAGGGAAGGGAAGGGAAGGGAAGGGAAGGGAAGGGAAGGGAAGGGAAGGGAAGGGAAGGGAAGGGAAGGGAAGGGAAGGGAAGGGAAGGGAAGGGAAGGGAAGGGAAGGGAAGGGAAGGGAAGGGAAGGGAAGGGAAGGGAAGGGAAGGGAAGGGAAGGGAAGGGAAGGGAAGGGAAGGGAAGGGAAGGGAAGGGAAGGGAAGGGAAGGGAAGGGAAGGGAAGGGAAGGGAAGGGAAGGGAAGGGAAGGGAAGGGAAGGGAAGGGAAGGGAAGGGAAGGGAAGGGAAGGGAAGGGAAGGGAAGGGAAGGGAAGGGAAGGGAAGGGAAGGGAAGGGAAGGGAAGGGAAGGGAAGGGAAGGGAAGGGAAGGGAAGGGAAGGGAAGGGAAGGGAAGGGAAGGGAAGGGAAGGGAAGGGAAGGGAAGGGAAGGGAAGGGAAGGGAAGGGAAGGGAAGGGAAGGGAAGGGAAGGGAAGGGAAGGGAAGGGAAGGGAAGGGAAGGGAAGGGAAGGGAAGGGAAGGGAAGGGAAGGGAAGGGAAGGGAAGGGAAGGGAAGGGAAGGGAAGGGAAGGGAAGGGAAGGGAAGGGAAGGGAAGGGAAGGGAAGGGAAGGGAAGGGAAGGGAAGGGAAGGGAAGGGAAGGGAAGGGAAGGGAAGGGAAGGGAAGGGAAGGGAAGGGAAGGGAAGGGAAGGGAAGGGAAGGGAAGGGAAGGGAAGGGAAGGGAAGGGAAGGGAAGGGAAGGGAAGGGAAGGGAAGGGAAGGGAAGGGAAGGGAAGGGAAGGGAAGGGAAGGGAAGGGAAGGGAAGGGAAGGGAAGGGAAGGGAAGGGAAGGGAAGGGAAGGGAAGGGAAGGGAAGGGAAGGGAAGGGAAGGGAAGGGAAGGGAAGGGAAGGGAAGGGAAGGGAAGGGAAGGGAAGGGAAGGGAAGGGAAGGGAAGGGAAGGGAAGGGAAGGGAAGGGAAGGGAAGGGAAGGGAAGGGAAGGGAAGGGAAGGGAAGGGAAGGGAAGGGAAGGGAAGGGAAGGGAAGGGAAGGGAAGGGAAGGGAAGGGAAGGGAAGGGAAGGGAAGGGAAGGGAAGGGAAGGGAAGGGAAGGGAAGGGAAGGGAAGGGAAGGGAAGGGAAGGGAAGGGAAGGGAAGGGAAGGGAAGGGAAGGGAAGGGAAGGGAAGGGAAGGGAAGGGAAGGGAAGGGAAGGGAAGGGAAGGGAAGGGAAGGGAAGGGAAGGGAAGGGAAGGGAAGGGAAGGGAAGGGAAGGGAAGGGAAGGGAAGGGAAGGGAAGGGAAGGGAAGGGAAGGGAAGGGAAGGGAAGGGAAGGGAAGGGAAGGGAAGGGAAGGGAAGGGAAGGGAAGGGAAGGGAAGGGAAGGGAAGGGAAGGGAAGGGAAGGGAAGGGAAGGGAAGGGAAGGGAAGGGAAGGGAAGGGAAGGGAAGGGAAGGGAAGGGAAGGGAAGGGAAGGGAAGGGAAGGGAAGGGAAGGGAAGGGAAGGGAAGGGAAGGGAAGGGAAGGGAAGGGAAGGGAAGGGAAGGGAAGGGAAGGGAAGGGAAGGGAAGGGAAGGGAAGGGAAGGGAAGGGAAGGGAAGGGAAGGGAAGGGAAGGGAAGGGAAGGGAAGGGAAGGGAAGGGAAGGGAAGGGAAGGGAAGGGAAGGGAAGGGAAGGGAAGGGAAGGGAAGGGAAGGGAAGGGAAGGGAAGGGAAGGGAAGGGAAGGGAAGGGAAGGGAAGGGAAGGGAAGGGAAGGGAAGGGAAGGGAAGGGAAGGGAAGGGAAGGGAAGGGAAGGGAAGGGAAGGGAAGGGAAGGGAAGGGAAGGGAAGGGAAGGGAAGGGAAGGGAAGGGAAGGGAAGGGAAGGGAAGGGAAGGGAAGGGAAGGGAAGGGAAGGGAAGGGAAGGGAAGGGAAGGGAAGGGAAGGGAAGGGAAGGGAAGGGAAGGGAAGGGAAGGGAAGGGAAGGGAAGGGAAGGGAAGGGAAGGGAAGGGAAGGGAAGGGAAGGGAAGGGAAGGGAAGGGAAGGGAAGGGAAGGGAAGGGAAGGGAAGGGAAGGGAAGGGAAGGGAAGGGAAGGGAAGGGAAGGGAAGGGAAGGGAAGGGAAGGGAAGGGAAGGGAAGGGAAGGGAAGGGAAGGGAAGGGAAGGGAAGGGAAGGGAAGGGAAGGGAAGGGAAGGGAAGGGAAGGGAAGGGAAGGGAAGGGAAGGGAAGGGAAGGGAAGGGAAGGGAAGGGAAGGGAAGGGAAGGGAAGGGAAGGGAAGGGAAGGGAAGGGAAGGGAAGGGAAGGGAAGGGAAGGGAAGGGAAGGGAAGGGAAGGGAAGGGAAGGGAAGGGAAGGGAAGGGAAGGGAAGGGAAGGGAAGGGAAGGGAAGGGAAGGGAAGGGAAGGGAAGGGAAGGGAAGGGAAGGGAAGGGAAGGGAAGGGAAGGGAAGGGAAGGGAAGGGAAGGGAAGGGAAGGGAAGGGAAGGGAAGGGAAGGGAAGGGAAGGGAAGGGAAGGGAAGGGAAGGGAAGGGAAGGGAAGGGAAGGGAAGGGAAGGGAAGGGAAGGGAAGGGAAGGGAAGGGAAGGGAAGGGAAGGGAAGGGAAGGGAAGGGAAGGGAAGGGAAGGGAAGGGAAGGGAAGGGAAGGGAAGGGAAGGGAAGGGAAGGGAAGGGAAGGGAAGGGAAGGGAAGGGAAGGGAAGGGAAGGGAAGGGAAGGGAAGGGAAGGGAAGGGAAGGGAAGGGAAGGGAAGGGAAGGGAAGGGAAGGGAAGGGAAGGGAAGGGAAGGGAAGGGAAGGGAAGGGAAGGGAAGGGAAGGGAAGGGAAGGGAAGGGAAGGGAAGGGAAGGGAAGGGAAGGGAAGGGAAGGGAAGGGAAGGGAAGGGAAGGGAAGGGAAGGGAAGGGAAGGGAAGGGAAGGGAAGGGAAGGGAAGGGAAGGGAAGGGAAGGGAAGGGAAGGGAAGGGAAGGGAAGGGAAGGGAAGGGAAGGGAAGGGAAGGGAAGGGAAGGGAAGGGAAGGGAAGGGAAGGGAAGGGAAGGGAAGGGAAGGGAAGGGAAGGGAAGGGAAGGGAAGGGAAGGGAAGGGAAGGGAAGGGAAGGGAAGGGAAGGGAAGGGAAGGGAAGGGAAGGGAAGGGAAGGGAAGGGAAGGGAAGGGAAGGGAAGGGAAGGGAAGGGAAGGGAAGGGAAGGGAAGGGAAGGGAAGGGAAGGGAAGGGAAGGGAAGGGAAGGGAAGGGAAGGGAAGGGAAGGGAAGGGAAGGGAAGGGAAGGGAAGGGAAGGGAAGGGAAGGGAAGGGAAGGGAAGGGAAGGGAAGGGAAGGGAAGGGAAGGGAAGGGAAGGGAAGGGAAGGGAAGGGAAGGGAAGGGAAGGGAAGGGAAGGGAAGGGAAGGGAAGGGAAGGGAAGGGAAGGGAAGGGAAGGGAAGGGAAGGGAAGGGAAGGGAAGGGAAGGGAAGGGAAGGGAAGGGAAGGGAAGGGAAGGGAAGGGAAGGGAAGGGAAGGGAAGGGAAGGGAAGGGAAGGGAAGGGAAGGGAAGGGAAGGGAAGGGAAGGGAAGGGAAGGGAAGGGAAGGGAAGGGAAGGGAAGGGAAGGGAAGGGAAGGGAAGGGAAGGGAAGGGAAGGGAAGGGAAGGGAAGGGAAGGGAAGGGAAGGGAAGGGAAGGGAAGGGAAGGGAAGGGAAGGGAAGGGAAGGGAAGGGAAGGGAAGGGAAGGGAAGGGAAGGGAAGGGAAGGGAAGGGAAGGGAAGGGAAGGGAAGGGAAGGGAAGGGAAGGGAAGGGAAGGGAAGGGAAGGGAAGGGAAGGGAAGGGAAGGGAAGGGAAGGGAAGGGAAGGGAAGGGAAGGGAAGGGAAGGGAAGGGAAGGGAAGGGAAGGGAAGGGAAGGGAAGGGAAGGGAAGGGAAGGGAAGGGAAGGGAAGGGAAGGGAAGGGAAGGGAAGGGAAGGGAAGGGAAGGGAAGGGAAGGGAAGGGAAGGGAAGGGAAGGGAAGGGAAGGGAAGGGAAGGGAAGGGAAGGGAAGGGAAGGGAAGGGAAGGGAAGGGAAGGGAAGGGAAGGGAAGGGAAGGGAAGGGAAGGGAAGGGAAGGGAAGGGAAGGGAAGGGAAGGGAAGGGAAGGGAAGGGAAGGGAAGGGAAGGGAAGGGAAGGGAAGGGAAGGGAAGGGAAGGGAAGGGAAGGGAAGGGAAGGGAAGGGAAGGGAAGGGAAGGGAAGGGAAGGGAAGGGAAGGGAAGGGAAGGGAAGGGAAGGGAAGGGAAGGGAAGGGAAGGGAAGGGAAGGGAAGGGAAGGGAAGGGAAGGGAAGGGAAGGGAAGGGAAGGGAAGGGAAGGGAAGGGAAGGGAAGGGAAGGGAAGGGAAGGGAAGGGAAGGGAAGGGAAGGGAAGGGAAGGGAAGGGAAGGGAAGGGAAGGGAAGGGAAGGGAAGGGAAGGGAAGGGAAGGGAAGGGAAGGGAAGGGAAGGGAAGGGAAGGGAAGGGAAGGGAAGGGAAGGGAAGGGAAGGGAAGGGAAGGGAAGGGAAGGGAAGGGAAGGGAAGGGAAGGGAAGGGAAGGGAAGGGAAGGGAAGGGAAGGGAAGGGAAGGGAAGGGAAGGGAAGGGAAGGGAAGGGAAGGGAAGGGAAGGGAAGGGAAGGGAAGGGAAGGGAAGGGAAGGGAAGGGAAGGGAAGGGAAGGGAAGGGAAGGGAAGGGAAGGGAAGGGAAGGGAAGGGAAGGGAAGGGAAGGGAAGGGAAGGGAAGGGAAGGGAAGGGAAGGGAAGGGAAGGGAAGGGAAGGGAAGGGAAGGGAAGGGAAGGGAAGGGAAGGGAAGGGAAGGGAAGGGAAGGGAAGGGAAGGGAAGGGAAGGGAAGGGAAGGGAAGGGAAGGGAAGGGAAGGGAAGGGAAGGGAAGGGAAGGGAAGGGAAGGGAAGGGAAGGGAAGGGAAGGGAAGGGAAGGGAAGGGAAGGGAAGGGAAGGGAAGGGAAGGGAAGGGAAGGGAAGGGAAGGGAAGGGAAGGGAAGGGAAGGGAAGGGAAGGGAAGGGAAGGGAAGGGAAGGGAAGGGAAGGGAAGGGAAGGGAAGGGAAGGGAAGGGAAGGGAAGGGAAGGGAAGGGAAGGGAAGGGAAGGGAAGGGAAGGGAAGGGAAGGGAAGGGAAGGGAAGGGAAGGGAAGGGAAGGGAAGGGAAGGGAAGGGAAGGGAAGGGAAGGGAAGGGAAGGGAAGGGAAGGGAAGGGAAGGGAAGGGAAGGGAAGGGAAGGGAAGGGAAGGGAAGGGAAGGGAAGGGAAGGGAAGGGAAGGGAAGGGAAGGGAAGGGAAGGGAAGGGAAGGGAAGGGAAGGGAAGGGAAGGGAAGGGAAGGGAAGGGAAGGGAAGGGAAGGGAAGGGAAGGGAAGGGAAGGGAAGGGAAGGGAAGGGAAGGGAAGGGAAGGGAAGGGAAGGGAAGGGAAGGGAAGGGAAGGGAAGGGAAGGGAAGGGAAGGGAAGGGAAGGGAAGGGAAGGGAAGGGAAGGGAAGGGAAGGGAAGGGAAGGGAAGGGAAGGGAAGGGAAGGGAAGGGAAGGGAAGGGAAGGGAAGGGAAGGGAAGGGAAGGGAAGGGAAGGGAAGGGAAGGGAAGGGAAGGGAAGGGAAGGGAAGGGAAGGGAAGGGAAGGGAAGGGAAGGGAAGGGAAGGGAAGGGAAGGGAAGGGAAGGGAAGGGAAGGGAAGGGAAGGGAAGGGAAGGGAAGGGAAGGGAAGGGAAGGGAAGGGAAGGGAAGGGAAGGGAAGGGAAGGGAAGGGAAGGGAAGGGAAGGGAAGGGAAGGGAAGGGAAGGGAAGGGAAGGGAAGGGAAGGGAAGGGAAGGGAAGGGAAGGGAAGGGAAGGGAAGGGAAGGGAAGGGAAGGGAAGGGAAGGGAAGGGAAGGGAAGGGAAGGGAAGGGAAGGGAAGGGAAGGGAAGGGAAGGGAAGGGAAGGGAAGGGAAGGGAAGGGAAGGGAAGGGAAGGGAAGGGAAGGGAAGGGAAGGGAAGGGAAGGGAAGGGAAGGGAAGGGAAGGGAAGGGAAGGGAAGGGAAGGGAAGGGAAGGGAAGGGAAGGGAAGGGAAGGGAAGGGAAGGGAAGGGAAGGGAAGGGAAGGGAAGGGAAGGGAAGGGAAGGGAAGGGAAGGGAAGGGAAGGGAAGGGAAGGGAAGGGAAGGGAAGGGAAGGGAAGGGAAGGGAAGGGAAGGGAAGGGAAGGGAAGGGAAGGGAAGGGAAGGGAAGGGAAGGGAAGGGAAGGGAAGGGAAGGGAAGGGAAGGGAAGGGAAGGGAAGGGAAGGGAAGGGAAGGGAAGGGAAGGGAAGGGAAGGGAAGGGAAGGGAAGGGAAGGGAAGGGAAGGGAAGGGAAGGGAAGGGAAGGGAAGGGAAGGGAAGGGAAGGGAAGGGAAGGGAAGGGAAGGGAAGGGAAGGGAAGGGAAGGGAAGGGAAGGGAAGGGAAGGGAAGGGAAGGGAAGGGAAGGGAAGGGAAGGGAAGGGAAGGGAAGGGAAGGGAAGGGAAGGGAAGGGAAGGGAAGGGAAGGGAAGGGAAGGGAAGGGAAGGGAAGGGAAGGGAAGGGAAGGGAAGGGAAGGGAAGGGAAGGGAAGGGAAGGGAAGGGAAGGGAAGGGAAGGGAAGGGAAGGGAAGGGAAGGGAAGGGAAGGGAAGGGAAGGGAAGGGAAGGGAAGGGAAGGGAAGGGAAGGGAAGGGAAGGGAAGGGAAGGGAAGGGAAGGGAAGGGAAGGGAAGGGAAGGGAAGGGAAGGGAAGGGAAGGGAAGGGAAGGGAAGGGAAGGGAAGGGAAGGGAAGGGAAGGGAAGGGAAGGGAAGGGAAGGGAAGGGAAGGGAAGGGAAGGGAAGGGAAGGGAAGGGAAGGGAAGGGAAGGGAAGGGAAGGGAAGGGAAGGGAAGGGAAGGGAAGGGAAGGGAAGGGAAGGGAAGGGAAGGGAAGGGAAGGGAAGGGAAGGGAAGGGAAGGGAAGGGAAGGGAAGGGAAGGGAAGGGAAGGGAAGGGAAGGGAAGGGAAGGGAAGGGAAGGGAAGGGAAGGGAAGGGAAGGGAAGGGAAGGGAAGGGAAGGGAAGGGAAGGGAAGGGAAGGGAAGGGAAGGGAAGGGAAGGGAAGGGAAGGGAAGGGAAGGGAAGGGAAGGGAAGGGAAGGGAAGGGAAGGGAAGGGAAGGGAAGGGAAGGGAAGGGAAGGGAAGGGAAGGGAAGGGAAGGGAAGGGAAGGGAAGGGAAGGGAAGGGAAGGGAAGGGAAGGGAAGGGAAGGGAAGGGAAGGGAAGGGAAGGGAAGGGAAGGGAAGGGAAGGGAAGGGAAGGGAAGGGAAGGGAAGGGAAGGGAAGGGAAGGGAAGGGAAGGGAAGGGAAGGGAAGGGAAGGGAAGGGAAGGGAAGGGAAGGGAAGGGAAGGGAAGGGAAGGGAAGGGAAGGGAAGGGAAGGGAAGGGAAGGGAAGGGAAGGGAAGGGAAGGGAAGGGAAGGGAAGGGAAGGGAAGGGAAGGGAAGGGAAGGGAAGGGAAGGGAAGGGAAGGGAAGGGAAGGGAAGGGAAGGGAAGGGAAGGGAAGGGAAGGGAAGGGAAGGGAAGGGAAGGGAAGGGAAGGGAAGGGAAGGGAAGGGAAGGGAAGGGAAGGGAAGGGAAGGGAAGGGAAGGGAAGGGAAGGGAAGGGAAGGGAAGGGAAGGGAAGGGAAGGGAAGGGAAGGGAAGGGAAGGGAAGGGAAGGGAAGGGAAGGGAAGGGAAGGGAAGGGAAGGGAAGGGAAGGGAAGGGAAGGGAAGGGAAGGGAAGGGAAGGGAAGGGAAGGGAAGGGAAGGGAAGGGAAGGGAAGGGAAGGGAAGGGAAGGGAAGGGAAGGGAAGGGAAGGGAAGGGAAGGGAAGGGAAGGGAAGGGAAGGGAAGGGAAGGGAAGGGAAGGGAAGGGAAGGGAAGGGAAGGGAAGGGAAGGGAAGGGAAGGGAAGGGAAGGGAAGGGAAGGGAAGGGAAGGGAAGGGAAGGGAAGGGAAGGGAAGGGAAGGGAAGGGAAGGGAAGGGAAGGGAAGGGAAGGGAAGGGAAGGGAAGGGAAGGGAAGGGAAGGGAAGGGAAGGGAAGGGAAGGGAAGGGAAGGGAAGGGAAGGGAAGGGAAGGGAAGGGAAGGGAAGGGAAGGGAAGGGAAGGGAAGGGAAGGGAAGGGAAGGGAAGGGAAGGGAAGGGAAGGGAAGGGAAGGGAAGGGAAGGGAAGGGAAGGGAAGGGAAGGGAAGGGAAGGGAAGGGAAGGGAAGGGAAGGGAAGGGAAGGGAAGGGAAGGGAAGGGAAGGGAAGGGAAGGGAAGGGAAGGGAAGGGAAGGGAAGGGAAGGGAAGGGAAGGGAAGGGAAGGGAAGGGAAGGGAAGGGAAGGGAAGGGAAGGGAAGGGAAGGGAAGGGAAGGGAAGGGAAGGGAAGGGAAGGGAAGGGAAGGGAAGGGAAGGGAAGGGAAGGGAAGGGAAGGGAAGGGAAGGGAAGGGAAGGGAAGGGAAGGGAAGGGAAGGGAAGGGAAGGGAAGGGAAGGGAAGGGAAGGGAAGGGAAGGGAAGGGAAGGGAAGGGAAGGGAAGGGAAGGGAAGGGAAGGGAAGGGAAGGGAAGGGAAGGGAAGGGAAGGGAAGGGAAGGGAAGGGAAGGGAAGGGAAGGGAAGGGAAGGGAAGGGAAGGGAAGGGAAGGGAAGGGAAGGGAAGGGAAGGGAAGGGAAGGGAAGGGAAGGGAAGGGAAGGGAAGGGAAGGGAAGGGAAGGGAAGGGAAGGGAAGGGAAGGGAAGGGAAGGGAAGGGAAGGGAAGGGAAGGGAAGGGAAGGGAAGGGAAGGGAAGGGAAGGGAAGGGAAGGGAAGGGAAGGGAAGGGAAGGGAAGGGAAGGGAAGGGAAGGGAAGGGAAGGGAAGGGAAGGGAAGGGAAGGGAAGGGAAGGGAAGGGAAGGGAAGGGAAGGGAAGGGAAGGGAAGGGAAGGGAAGGGAAGGGAAGGGAAGGGAAGGGAAGGGAAGGGAAGGGAAGGGAAGGGAAGGGAAGGGAAGGGAAGGGAAGGGAAGGGAAGGGAAGGGAAGGGAAGGGAAGGGAAGGGAAGGGAAGGGAAGGGAAGGGAAGGGAAGGGAAGGGAAGGGAAGGGAAGGGAAGGGAAGGGAAGGGAAGGGAAGGGAAGGGAAGGGAAGGGAAGGGAAGGGAAGGGAAGGGAAGGGAAGGGAAGGGAAGGGAAGGGAAGGGAAGGGAAGGGAAGGGAAGGGAAGGGAAGGGAAGGGAAGGGAAGGGAAGGGAAGGGAAGGGAAGGGAAGGGAAGGGAAGGGAAGGGAAGGGAAGGGAAGGGAAGGGAAGGGAAGGGAAGGGAAGGGAAGGGAAGGGAAGGGAAGGGAAGGGAAGGGAAGGGAAGGGAAGGGAAGGGAAGGGAAGGGAAGGGAAGGGAAGGGAAGGGAAGGGAAGGGAAGGGAAGGGAAGGGAAGGGAAGGGAAGGGAAGGGAAGGGAAGGGAAGGGAAGGGAAGGGAAGGGAAGGGAAGGGAAGGGAAGGGAAGGGAAGGGAAGGGAAGGGAAGGGAAGGGAAGGGAAGGGAAGGGAAGGGAAGGGAAGGGAAGGGAAGGGAAGGGAAGGGAAGGGAAGGGAAGGGAAGGGAAGGGAAGGGAAGGGAAGGGAAGGGAAGGGAAGGGAAGGGAAGGGAAGGGAAGGGAAGGGAAGGGAAGGGAAGGGAAGGGAAGGGAAGGGAAGGGAAGGGAAGGGAAGGGAAGGGAAGGGAAGGGAAGGGAAGGGAAGGGAAGGGAAGGGAAGGGAAGGGAAGGGAAGGGAAGGGAAGGGAAGGGAAGGGAAGGGAAGGGAAGGGAAGGGAAGGGAAGGGAAGGGAAGGGAAGGGAAGGGAAGGGAAGGGAAGGGAAGGGAAGGGAAGGGAAGGGAAGGGAAGGGAAGGGAAGGGAAGGGAAGGGAAGGGAAGGGAAGGGAAGGGAAGGGAAGGGAAGGGAAGGGAAGGGAAGGGAAGGGAAGGGAAGGGAAGGGAAGGGAAGGGAAGGGAAGGGAAGGGAAGGGAAGGGAAGGGAAGGGAAGGGAAGGGAAGGGAAGGGAAGGGAAGGGAAGGGAAGGGAAGGGAAGGGAAGGGAAGGGAAGGGAAGGGAAGGGAAGGGAAGGGAAGGGAAGGGAAGGGAAGGGAAGGGAAGGGAAGGGAAGGGAAGGGAAGGGAAGGGAAGGGAAGGGAAGGGAAGGGAAGGGAAGGGAAGGGAAGGGAAGGGAAGGGAAGGGAAGGGAAGGGAAGGGAAGGGAAGGGAAGGGAAGGGAAGGGAAGGGAAGGGAAGGGAAGGGAAGGGAAGGGAAGGGAAGGGAAGGGAAGGGAAGGGAAGGGAAGGGAAGGGAAGGGAAGGGAAGGGAAGGGAAGGGAAGGGAAGGGAAGGGAAGGGAAGGGAAGGGAAGGGAAGGGAAGGGAAGGGAAGGGAAGGGAAGGGAAGGGAAGGGAAGGGAAGGGAAGGGAAGGGAAGGGAAGGGAAGGGAAGGGAAGGGAAGGGAAGGGAAGGGAAGGGAAGGGAAGGGAAGGGAAGGGAAGGGAAGGGAAGGGAAGGGAAGGGAAGGGAAGGGAAGGGAAGGGAAGGGAAGGGAAGGGAAGGGAAGGGAAGGGAAGGGAAGGGAAGGGAAGGGAAGGGAAGGGAAGGGAAGGGAAGGGAAGGGAAGGGAAGGGAAGGGAAGGGAAGGGAAGGGAAGGGAAGGGAAGGGAAGGGAAGGGAAGGGAAGGGAAGGGAAGGGAAGGGAAGGGAAGGGAAGGGAAGGGAAGGGAAGGGAAGGGAAGGGAAGGGAAGGGAAGGGAAGGGAAGGGAAGGGAAGGGAAGGGAAGGGAAGGGAAGGGAAGGGAAGGGAAGGGAAGGGAAGGGAAGGGAAGGGAAGGGAAGGGAAGGGAAGGGAAGGGAAGGGAAGGGAAGGGAAGGGAAGGGAAGGGAAGGGAAGGGAAGGGAAGGGAAGGGAAGGGAAGGGAAGGGAAGGGAAGGGAAGGGAAGGGAAGGGAAGGGAAGGGAAGGGAAGGGAAGGGAAGGGAAGGGAAGGGAAGGGAAGGGAAGGGAAGGGAAGGGAAGGGAAGGGAAGGGAAGGGAAGGGAAGGGAAGGGAAGGGAAGGGAAGGGAAGGGAAGGGAAGGGAAGGGAAGGGAAGGGAAGGGAAGGGAAGGGAAGGGAAGGGAAGGGAAGGGAAGGGAAGGGAAGGGAAGGGAAGGGAAGGGAAGGGAAGGGAAGGGAAGGGAAGGGAAGGGAAGGGAAGGGAAGGGAAGGGAAGGGAAGGGAAGGGAAGGGAAGGGAAGGGAAGGGAAGGGAAGGGAAGGGAAGGGAAGGGAAGGGAAGGGAAGGGAAGGGAAGGGAAGGGAAGGGAAGGGAAGGGAAGGGAAGGGAAGGGAAGGGAAGGGAAGGGAAGGGAAGGGAAGGGAAGGGAAGGGAAGGGAAGGGAAGGGAAGGGAAGGGAAGGGAAGGGAAGGGAAGGGAAGGGAAGGGAAGGGAAGGGAAGGGAAGGGAAGGGAAGGGAAGGGAAGGGAAGGGAAGGGAAGGGAAGGGAAGGGAAGGGAAGGGAAGGGAAGGGAAGGGAAGGGAAGGGAAGGGAAGGGAAGGGAAGGGAAGGGAAGGGAAGGGAAGGGAAGGGAAGGGAAGGGAAGGGAAGGGAAGGGAAGGGAAGGGAAGGGAAGGGAAGGGAAGGGAAGGGAAGGGAAGGGAAGGGAAGGGAAGGGAAGGGAAGGGAAGGGAAGGGAAGGGAAGGGAAGGGAAGGGAAGGGAAGGGAAGGGAAGGGAAGGGAAGGGAAGGGAAGGGAAGGGAAGGGAAGGGAAGGGAAGGGAAGGGAAGGGAAGGGAAGGGAAGGGAAGGGAAGGGAAGGGAAGGGAAGGGAAGGGAAGGGAAGGGAAGGGAAGGGAAGGGAAGGGAAGGGAAGGGAAGGGAAGGGAAGGGAAGGGAAGGGAAGGGAAGGGAAGGGAAGGGAAGGGAAGGGAAGGGAAGGGAAGGGAAGGGAAGGGAAGGGAAGGGAAGGGAAGGGAAGGGAAGGGAAGGGAAGGGAAGGGAAGGGAAGGGAAGGGAAGGGAAGGGAAGGGAAGGGAAGGGAAGGGAAGGGAAGGGAAGGGAAGGGAAGGGAAGGGAAGGGAAGGGAAGGGAAGGGAAGGGAAGGGAAGGGAAGGGAAGGGAAGGGAAGGGAAGGGAAGGGAAGGGAAGGGAAGGGAAGGGAAGGGAAGGGAAGGGAAGGGAAGGGAAGGGAAGGGAAGGGAAGGGAAGGGAAGGGAAGGGAAGGGAAGGGAAGGGAAGGGAAGGGAAGGGAAGGGAAGGGAAGGGAAGGGAAGGGAAGGGAAGGGAAGGGAAGGGAAGGGAAGGGAAGGGAAGGGAAGGGAAGGGAAGGGAAGGGAAGGGAAGGGAAGGGAAGGGAAGGGAAGGGAAGGGAAGGGAAGGGAAGGGAAGGGAAGGGAAGGGAAGGGAAGGGAAGGGAAGGGAAGGGAAGGGAAGGGAAGGGAAGGGAAGGGAAGGGAAGGGAAGGGAAGGGAAGGGAAGGGAAGGGAAGGGAAGGGAAGGGAAGGGAAGGGAAGGGAAGGGAAGGGAAGGGAAGGGAAGGGAAGGGAAGGGAAGGGAAGGGAAGGGAAGGGAAGGGAAGGGAAGGGAAGGGAAGGGAAGGGAAGGGAAGGGAAGGGAAGGGAAGGGAAGGGAAGGGAAGGGAAGGGAAGGGAAGGGAAGGGAAGGGAAGGGAAGGGAAGGGAAGGGAAGGGAAGGGAAGGGAAGGGAAGGGAAGGGAAGGGAAGGGAAGGGAAGGGAAGGGAAGGGAAGGGAAGGGAAGGGAAGGGAAGGGAAGGGAAGGGAAGGGAAGGGAAGGGAAGGGAAGGGAAGGGAAGGGAAGGGAAGGGAAGGGAAGGGAAGGGAAGGGAAGGGAAGGGAAGGGAAGGGAAGGGAAGGGAAGGGAAGGGAAGGGAAGGGAAGGGAAGGGAAGGGAAGGGAAGGGAAGGGAAGGGAAGGGAAGGGAAGGGAAGGGAAGGGAAGGGAAGGGAAGGGAAGGGAAGGGAAGGGAAGGGAAGGGAAGGGAAGGGAAGGGAAGGGAAGGGAAGGGAAGGGAAGGGAAGGGAAGGGAAGGGAAGGGAAGGGAAGGGAAGGGAAGGGAAGGGAAGGGAAGGGAAGGGAAGGGAAGGGAAGGGAAGGGAAGGGAAGGGAAGGGAAGGGAAGGGAAGGGAAGGGAAGGGAAGGGAAGGGAAGGGAAGGGAAGGGAAGGGAAGGGAAGGGAAGGGAAGGGAAGGGAAGGGAAGGGAAGGGAAGGGAAGGGAAGGGAAGGGAAGGGAAGGGAAGGGAAGGGAAGGGAAGGGAAGGGAAGGGAAGGGAAGGGAAGGGAAGGGAAGGGAAGGGAAGGGAAGGGAAGGGAAGGGAAGGGAAGGGAAGGGAAGGGAAGGGAAGGGAAGGGAAGGGAAGGGAAGGGAAGGGAAGGGAAGGGAAGGGAAGGGAAGGGAAGGGAAGGGAAGGGAAGGGAAGGGAAGGGAAGGGAAGGGAAGGGAAGGGAAGGGAAGGGAAGGGAAGGGAAGGGAAGGGAAGGGAAGGGAAGGGAAGGGAAGGGAAGGGAAGGGAAGGGAAGGGAAGGGAAGGGAAGGGAAGGGAAGGGAAGGGAAGGGAAGGGAAGGGAAGGGAAGGGAAGGGAAGGGAAGGGAAGGGAAGGGAAGGGAAGGGAAGGGAAGGGAAGGGAAGGGAAGGGAAGGGAAGGGAAGGGAAGGGAAGGGAAGGGAAGGGAAGGGAAGGGAAGGGAAGGGAAGGGAAGGGAAGGGAAGGGAAGGGAAGGGAAGGGAAGGGAAGGGAAGGGAAGGGAAGGGAAGGGAAGGGAAGGGAAGGGAAGGGAAGGGAAGGGAAGGGAAGGGAAGGGAAGGGAAGGGAAGGGAAGGGAAGGGAAGGGAAGGGAAGGGAAGGGAAGGGAAGGGAAGGGAAGGGAAGGGAAGGGAAGGGAAGGGAAGGGAAGGGAAGGGAAGGGAAGGGAAGGGAAGGGAAGGGAAGGGAAGGGAAGGGAAGGGAAGGGAAGGGAAGGGAAGGGAAGGGAAGGGAAGGGAAGGGAAGGGAAGGGAAGGGAAGGGAAGGGAAGGGAAGGGAAGGGAAGGGAAGGGAAGGGAAGGGAAGGGAAGGGAAGGGAAGGGAAGGGAAGGGAAGGGAAGGGAAGGGNTAATGTAATAATGAAAGTGATGGTTTCAGAGAAATCTTGGAAGACCTATATAAACTAACACAAACTAAAGTGAGCAGAACCAGGATAACAACTGATAAAATAGTAGCATGGTAAAGACAAATATCTCTGGTGAGACTTAAGAATTCTGGTCAAGGCAAAGATCACCTACAATTCCAGAAAACCAGTGATGAAGCATACTCTCCACTTACTGAGAAAGATGATGGATTCAGGATGCAGAATGAGATTTTTTTTCACATAGCCAATACGGGAATTGACTATATTAGTTACAAAGATTTGTTTTTGTTTGTTTTTATATGGATCTGGGGGAGTGGGAAGGAGAGGAACTAACCCATTTTTAATGAGACAACTGTACTGGATTATTTATCAGATCATTTCTAGCTCTACCAGTCTAATCTAATGTTTGCAAACAGACAAGAGTTTACAGTCATTAGTGGAGGAAAAAGGGTTATGTTGGTAGCCACGTCCTTAATACTTTAGGTATCACACTGTGATTCTGAAAATTTTGTATTATTCTAAAAACTTGATAAAGTTTTGAAATACTTCCCTAAATCCAAAATATCCCAATTCTGCTCTTGGGAGGCTTTTAAATAAAAATTATTTTCAAGTACTACTATAGTGGTCAAATAATTTCATAAAATCTCAGAATCAAAAATAGAGAATTAGAAGAAACTTTTAATATTACCTAGTTCAAACCCCTAATATTAAAAGTAAGGAAACTAAGGCCCAAAATGGTTGTGGTTTTCCCAAATCACAGAGGTTATAAAATTTGAACCCAGGTCCTCTTGCCCCAATTCCAGCATTTTTTCCACTTTACCACAATGCCTTCCTGTTTCCGAATTCAAAAGTTCTAAGTTCTGAGAAACAGGGAATAAGAGATGGAGTTTTAGATGTAGAGTCAGGAAGACCCATTGTCAAATCCAATCTCAGATACTTAGCTGGGTGTCCTTGGACAAGTTCACTTAAACTCTCGTCTGCCTCTGTTTCCTCATCTATAAAATGGGGAAAGTAATAGCACCTATCTCCCAAGGTTTCATGAAGATTCTATCTTTTTAAAAGTGCTTTGTAAACCTTAAAGCATTATATATATATATATATATATACATATATATATGTATATATATATGTTCATTATTGTTGTTCTTATTATCATACTACACAAAAGCTCAGCCACAACATCTGGGTTCAAGTTCTGGCTCTGATGCCATATGACCAAAATGGCCATGAATCCATTAGTTCATCTCTCTGAACCCCTGATTCTTCGTATATGAAAGGGGGGAAAGGGGTCAGCCAGATGACTTAGTGGATAGAGAGCCAGGTTTGAGAGTTGGGAAGGCCTGATGTGGTGTGAGACACTTCCTAGCTGTGTGGCCCAGGACAAGTCACTTAACCCCCATTGCCTAGCCCTTACTACTCTTCCATGATTCTAATATGGAAGGTAAGGGTTTAATATATATTTATTTGTTTGTTTGTGTCTTTGTTTTATATATATATGTATATATATATATACATATATATATACTTACATATATATACACATGTCTATAAAAGGGGGAAGAATATAATGTATCCAAAGTACTATGTAAGCTTTAAAGTCTCATGGAAACTTCATAGAATCATAGAGCTAGAGCTAGAAAGCATCACAAAGGTCATATAGTCCAACCCCTCTATTTTACAGAAAAGGAAACATATATTTATGTTTAAATGACTTTTCCAAGGTAAGCACCTTGGATTTGCATCCAAGGCCTATAATCATAGTATTAGTGGTCATTCTACAGTATCAAACTGAGCAAAAAAAGATGATGACATCAATGGCAGCAGGACTGAGAAATGATAAGGACCTTAGAAATTAGCACCACTTTTCTCCTTCCTTTTTCTCCCACAAATGTTTCCCCAATCTATAAGCAACAAGAATCAATATGTCTTCTGTAGAAAATGTATTTAGGATGAGAGATAGTAAAATGTAGTGGGAAGAGTACTTGATTAAGTCTTATTTCTTCAACCAACTCATTTTAAGATATAGGGAAACTCATTTCTCATTTCTGAACTAGTTTCCTCTTCCTTAAAATGAGGAGTTTAGACCATTATCATCTGAAAAATTTCAGTCCTGAAATATATGAGTATGCATTCTATATTCATATTTTTGGAGTCATTGGGTTCCCCCACAGAAGAAAGAAGTAATATATTCTTCATCTAACCCAGCATCAGATTACCAATAGGTTCTCTAACTTACTTTTCTTTGATTCTAGGCAAATGGTTCTGCTATTCCATTTATACCACGATTTGAACCAGTTCATTCTAAATCATGGCTCTGAGAATATTATTTCCCTGCTCAAAAATCTTTAGTGATAGCCTGTTGTCTATGGGATCAAATATAAGCACCCAACTAACTAGGCTCCCATCTAAAATCTTCTACTATAAGAATCTGACCTAACTGTATACTAAAGAGATCATAAAAATTGGAAAGGGCCTACTTGTATAAAATACTTATAGCAGTCTTTTTGGGAATGGCAAAGAACTGGAAATTGAGGGGATGCCCTTCAATTGGGGAGTGATTGAACAAAACGTGATATGTGTTGGTAATGGAATATTAATGTAATGCAAGAAATGATAAGCAGCTGGTAGAGTTGTGAATTGATCCAACCATTCTGGATAGCAATTTGGAACTATGCCCAAAAAGCACTAAAAGACTACCTGCTCTTCAATCCAGCCATATCACTGCTGGATGTGTATCCCAAAGAGATCATAGATAAAAAGTTGTGTACAAAAATATTTATAGCCACACCCTTTGTGGTGACAAAAAACTGGAAAACGAGGGTATGCCCTTCAATTGGGGAATGGCTGAACAAATTGTGGTATATGCTGGTGATGTAATATTATTGTGCTCAAAGGAATAATAAACTGGAGGAATTCCATGTGGACTGGAAAGACCTCCAGGAATTGATGCAGAGTGAAAGGAGCAGAGCCAGAAGAACATTGTACAGAGAAACCAATACACTGTGGTACAATCGAATGAAATGGACTTCTGTACTAGCAGCAATGCAATAACACAGGACAGCTCTGAGGGATTTATGGAAAAGATGCTACCCACATTCAGAGGAAGAACAGCAGGAGAGGAAACACAGAAGAAAAACAACTGCTTAAACACTTGGGTTGATGCGGACATGATTGGGGATGTAGACTTGAAAAGACCACCCCGATGCAACTATCAATAATATGGAAATAAGTCTTGATTGATGACACATGTTAAAACCAGTGGAAATGCATGTCGGCTATGGGGGGGAGTGGCCTGAGGGGTGAAGGGGAAAGTAAGAACATGAATCATGTAACCATGGAAAATTTTTCTAAAAATAAAAATTTAAAAAAAAGAAAGAAATGATAAGCAGGATGATTTCAGAAAAAAACTGGAAACATCAACATGAACTGATACAGAGCAAAATCAAGAGAACCAGGAGAACATTGTACTCAGTAACTGCCATAGTCTACAATAATCAGCCATGAAAGGCTCTCAGCAGCTAGTCTCTGAGTAGCTACTGTCAGCAGCGCAATAATCCAGGACATTCTGAAGGATTTATAACAAAGAATGCTATCTGCCTCCAGAGAAAGAACTGTTGGAGTCAGATGCTGGTCAAAGATTCTTATCTTTCATATTAGTTTATTTATGGTTTTATTTGGGGATTTTGGTTTTATATGAGTATACTCTTACAACAGTGACCAATATGGAAGTGTGTTTTGCATGATAATCCAGGAATAATCCAGATTAAATTGCTTACTGTCTCTGAGAGGGGGGAGGGAGAAGAGGGAAGGAAACAATTTGGATCTTATAATTTTAGGAAATGTGTTTAAAATTATTACATGTAATTGGGAAAATAAAATATCTTTGAATAAAAAAAGAATCTGACCTACTCTCTCACTTTCCTTTCATACTACTCCCCTTCATGTAATCTATATCCATTTCCCAATCTTATCTTTCTTTTTCCTACTCCTTTCATGCCCCTAGTCTATTATATGCCTTCCTTTCCTCCCACTTGCTGAAGTTCATTTTGTCCTTTAAAACCCAGCTCAGATGCCACTTCCTCCCTAATTCCTATCCCACTACTCCTCCAGATAAAATGTTCTCTCCCTCCTCAAATTGGTATATATCCTTCTTCCTTGGTATCTCCTCTGTCTTTATCATTTTCTCATATCTCACTAATTTTTGTACACATTATTTCCTTTTTCATCTGCCCTCAACACAAGTACAGGGATGAATACAAGTGCTTAATAAAACTTCATTGAGTTGAATTATGCACTGTAGAATAATGTGAATGCCAGAGAACAAACAGCTTTCATAATTATTTTTAATTGGCAAAGGAATGAGAATGTTTTAACTATCAAAAGATCTGTAATTATCTTGCCTGGTTCTTAATTGCTGAAAAAGTACATTCACTATTGTAACCAAAATGATATTTGGCTTGAATGAGTCCCAGAAATCAAACCACAAACAAGATAAATTATTTCCAACCATCCTCAGTGCCAGTATAGATGTTGGCAACAGGGCCTTCCTTGTACGTGATAGTCAATCAATATTTAATGAATGAATGAATGGCTTGACTGCCAAATTGAACATATTTACCCAACACTGGCAATTTTAGTCATGTCCCCCTATAATTCAGTTTCTTTGAAAGAAAAATCATGGGCCTTACAAATCCACATATACTTCATATGGCACAATTAAAGACCACACTCCAGTTAATGTTCATAATGAGGAAAATACAATGAGAAAATATGTACGCTGCTCTTTTTCAGCCTTTTTATTCCTGAAATTAATTGGCTTTTTGTTTAGTGAAATTTTTTGCCTTAGAATCTAGGCCATATGAAAGAATATTAAAGTCAATACTGTGTGTAAAGAGATTCACATTGATACCCCTTTGTTTCTATCTTCTTCCTTCTGTGTGTAAAGACAGGATCCTCCTGAAGTTAGAGATCGCTATTTTTGTTTGTTTTTTTAAGTCATTTTTTGTGCAAATGAATTAGTTTCTTTCTCACTTAGGTGCTTTTCTTCTCTACCCTACTCCCCCCAACCATTTCTTAAGTAACAAGTCAACCCTAGTGACCAGGCTTCAACTTTTCTATGGTGCTACCACCATGTTGGTGAATTTAGGGGCATTACACCGTTTTTGAAGGTTCAGATACCATCTAGAGATTCTCCTTTCCCCATAATTATTTATAAAATAAAGGAAGACAATGAGTAGTGCCTGAAGATAATAATCACTTTAAGCTTTCAAAGTGCTTTATATAGTATCTCATTGGATCTCCAAATGTAAGGAGCTGCTACTGTCATCCCCATTTTACAGATGAGGAAACTGAGGCAGTTAGAAGGTAAATGAATTGTCCATGGTCATACAGCTAGTAAGTTTCTGAGGCAAGAATCCAAATTCAGGTCTTCTTGACTCCAGACCTGGTGCTCCTTCTACTATACCACCTAGCAGCCTCGTGTGAACTGCACTTCCACCATCTCTAGAACTGTGAATACTTTTCAGACTCTAACTTGATACCTCTTGCTTTGTTTTTTAAGGGGGAAAAAGTGAAAAATGAAGGAGAGATGCCTCTAGAACCCCCCCCAGCTTCCTTGGATACTCTGTCACAATTCCCAGGGTTGTTCTTTAGGATCAGAGCAACAAGTGTTAGAGTCAATTAAAAACTATCACTGGCTGGTCTGGTGCTGATAGACTGCTCAACTAGACAATGACTGGGGGAAAGGTGAATCCTCCCTTACCTACATTTTTGCATACCCCATAATAACACGTAAACAGGTTTAGTTTGCATATATTATGGCCTTGATTCAGTAAATGGCAAAAAGGGGGATTATGCTAATTCGTAGAGAAATAATAACAATTAGCATTTCTAGAGAATTCTACAGACACAAAAAACTTCATGTATATCATCTCATTTGATCCTCACCAGTTAAATAAAAAACAAAATGAATATTGTTGACTGAATTATTGAAAACTTGCCATTAGCTGTGAGTAGATCTAATCATTCTAGAAAGCAATTTGTAATTCTCCCCAAAATGCTGCCAAACTGTGAATATTCTTTGACCCAGCAATACCAGTAGCAGGCCTGTAACTCTTAAAAAATAAAAAAAAAATGAAGAAAATAGGCTATATGTACAAAAATATTTATAGCAGCTGACCCTGCTGTGGCCTCTGGGATGTTGTCATGGATTCTGCCAGAAGGAAGCTAAGACCAATCAACAGACATATTTATGGATAAAGAGCAACTTTAGCATTCGAGGAAATGGTAGATAAAATCTGTGATTGGTCTATTTTTGAACCAGTTGATTTTTTCTCAGAGACAATGTCCAAGTCAGTCATCTTCCCTAATGTCGCACAGGAGATGGCAACTCTAAGTCAATTAGTGACTTTTTGATAGAATGGAAGTAGGAGTGAGTTTCCAATAAGTGGCATTTATCAAGCAGGGGAAACGTGCTTTGGGAAAGTGAACATGGCTGAGTCCATAGACAGTCGTATGCTTAGGAAAATATGATGTAATTATTGATTCCTCTAACATCTAATGGAATTTGAATATGGGCAATGCTCAGAGGCGACTCATAGGATCTCGGTTAGAAAGGACTTTGGAGGTCAACTGGTCCAATCTCCATCAAATGCAGGAATCCCTTCTACAGTATCCCTGACAGGGGGTCACCCAGCCACACAAGGATTAATTAAAAGAAATAAGGAGTTTTAGCCTGAAGAAAAGATGCTTTAGAGGGTACATGATAGATGTCTTTAAATATAGAGAGAGTTGTCATGTGGAAGAAGGACTAGATATCCTCTTCTTGTCCCTAGGAGCTAGAAACCGGGATCTGTGGGTAGAAACTGCAGAAAGCTAGGATTCAGTTTGATGTAAAAAAAAAAAAGTTTATGATAAATAGAGCCATCTTAAAAGTGGAATAGACTGCCTCATGTGGTAGTGGATGCCTCATCCCTGTAGGTATTCAAGTAGAAGCTACAGGACCACTTCTTGGGGGATGCTATGGAGAAAATTCCTAATTATTAAAGGCAGGAATATGGTGTAATGCAGCAGTAAGAAATGACCAGCAGGTTAATTTTTAAGAAAACATGGAAAAACCCTCATGAAATTATAAAGAGCAAAACAAGCAGAACCAAGATAATATCATGTACAGAACCAAAATATTATTTGAAGAATAAGTGCAGATGTCAATAAATAGAAACATGTATAACATAGTTTCATTTTTTAATTAACATAAGTTTTGTTTGTTATATTTAAATACCAATTAACTCGCTTCTACCTTTCCTTCCCCTTCATTAGAGAAGATTTTATTTGGCAGATATGTGTATTATAAAACTATGTCTTAATTTTTTTGGTTTATCAGTTCTTTCCCTGGAAGTGGACATACACAAGTCATTCTTCAAACAATATTTCTGTTGCATATAATATTCTCTTGGTTCTGCTCATTTCATGGTTCATATATATATATTCATATTTATACATATATATTTGTCAAATGATGCCTTCTCTAGTGCAGTGAGGAGAAGAAGAGAGGCACATACCTGGGAACTTTAAAGTAACAAGAAAATAAACAATAAAAATTATTCATAAAAAGAGGCAGCTGGGCATCTCTGTAGACAGAGAGCCATGTCTGGAGATGGAAGGTCCTGGGTTCAAATCTGACCTCAGACACTTTCTAGCTGTGTGATCCTGGGCAAATTATTTAACCCCAATTGCCTATCCCTTACCACTCTTCTTCAAGGGAAACTATACTTAGTAAAGATTTAATAAGGTAAGGATTTTTTTTAAACCCTTACCTTCCATCTTGGAGTCAATACTGTGTATTGGCTCCAAGGCAGAAGAGTGGTAAGGGCTAGGCAATGGGGGTTAAGTGACTTGCCCAGGGTCACACAGCTGGGAAGTGTCTGAGGCCAGATTTGAACCTAGGACCTCCCATCTCTAAGCCTGGCTCTCAATCCACTGAGCTATCCAGCTGCCCCCTAAGGATTTTTTTTAAAAGACAATACAGGACATACGGTGTAAGAAATGGATTTCAGAAACCTGAGTTCAAATTCTGTAACAGACATTGCCTAGTTGGGTGATCCTGGTTACAAGTTTCCTCGCATTTAAAATGAGGATAAGAACACCTACTTCCCAGGGTTGTTGTGAGGATTGAATAAGTTCATATCTGTAAGGCACTTTGCAGGCCTTAAAGTGATATAAATGTCTTAGCTGTTGCTATGTAAATAAAGGCTGTTCTAGATGATCTCTGGAGTTCTTCACTCTTAGACTCTAGACTCACTAACAGAAAGATCACTCTCACATGAAGCAGAACATCTCATGACTAGACAGCACTAATTGTTAGAAAATATTCTTCCTTATGTTAAACATAATTTGCCTTTTTGCAACTTTAATCCACTGGTCTTACTTCTCATCTCTAGATTAATACAAAATAAATCCATTCCATCTTTAACCAGACTTTCAAATTTTTTAAGACAATGATTGTGTTTCCCTCTAAGCATTCTCTTCCCCAAACCAAAGAGTCCCCAGGTTCTTCAATTCATCCTCATATGGTATGATTTGCAGACTTTGGATACACTCCCCTGGATCGCCTTCAGCTTAATTAAAGTAGTCATTCATTGCTCATTCTGGACACTGTGCTCTAAGATAACAAGAAGAACTGGCTGAAACGACATGGAATGTGCCAAGTCAGACTTCTTTAGAACATAATAAAGTTTATGTTATTGGAATTTAAAAGATAAAAATCGAGAGATTACTATCTAGAAAGCATGTGGAATAAAGGCAACCCCATAGAGAAGCACATTTAGCGAGGGCTGGACTATCAAACCAAAAAAAAATTAGTTATTCACCGAGCAGTGCCCCAGAGGTCATCATCCTCTCCTCTAAGATCTCAAAGAGCAAGTCTAGTCCCTCTTCCCAATGCTTAAAGACAGCTGTTGTGTCCCTCATCTGTCCCATAAATCTTCTCTTTTCCAGTTTATGTCTCCCTTTGTTCCTGATTGCCTAACAATTAGAGTTGTCCAGAAGTGGAATGAGCTGCCATGGGAGGGAGTGGGCATCCCTATCACTGAAGGTTTTCAAGTGGATGCTGGATGTCCACTTGTTGAGAGTATTATAGAGAGGATTCTTAGCCAAGTTTAAATTGAGCTTTCTGATGTTCTAATTTCTTTCTCATTCTAATTCCCTTCTAATCCTAAAATTATGGAGTTCTATAAGACTTATTTCCCCAATTCAAGGTCAGACTATAAAGTCAAATTCTAACCTTAATTCCAAAGCCTGGATCTTTGGTTTACTTTCTTGGCTAAAATGACAAAGCATATGTTATAAGCAAGTAGCTTTAAGAGCAAGCGTCCTATAGTAGCTAAAGCCCTGGACTTGAACTAAAGAAATTGAGATGCAAATCCTATCTTAGTTCCTAGTTGAGTGACCCTGGACCAGTCACTTCACTTTTCTGAATCTCAGTTTCCTTTTCTATAAAATGAGAGTTAATAGTGGCACCTATCTCATAAGAGTCATGAAGACTAGATAGGATGTTCTATATCTAACATATTGTAAGCCTTTAAGCACTATGTAAATGTGAGTTATTCTTTTCATTATTATCCATTGAAAGACAGCACAGTGTAATGGCTGTTGGTGAAGCTAGAAAAACTTAGGTTTAAGTCTTGACATATTGGCTATGTCATTCTAGGGAAGCCATTCATCCCCTCAGTGCTCTAGGCAACTTTCCAAGACTCTAAATTGGAGAGAAGGTGCCAACCTGCCCTGGCAGTGAAGGTCACCTTACCCATTAGCCCCTAATACTGATGAAAGCATAGGTTCACTTCCTATCTCCTAAACCTAAGACCATATAGATTGCTTGATCATACCATTAAAAGCCTTTGCTAATGCTCGTGTCTAGATTGCCCTTTCCCCTTCTCTCTCTCTCTCAGACTCTTTGCTTATTTCCTTCGAGACTCATCTTGATACCTTTTCCCTGAAGCCTTCTGGGACAGAATCCCATCTTCCAGGAAGTTGTTCTTGCCTTGAGTTTCCTCAGCAGTGGACAAGTGCAGCCCATCTCTGCCACCACCACCGTTCAATCACAACGTTCTCTTTGGGCTCATTCTTTAGCATCATCTAAATAGTGAGCAACTACACTATACTCTTCCTCACAGAACTTAGATCATGCAAGTATCCAGACTTAATCAATACCTATTAAATCACTGAACCTCTAATAGATTTATCTAATACATGTCTACCTCCACTCGTTTGTCCAAACATTGGTCCTTACCTGGAACACACTCTCCATCTTCTCCACTTCTCTCTCAGAGATCACCAACAATTTGCAGATGTGAGGATGTTTCCAGATCTCCGTGCTATATCGTACAACCCTTTTCCCTTCATTCAAGTTCAATTCAACTAAGCAAACATTTATTAAGCATCGAGTGTAAGGCACTGTACTAAGGACTAGGGATGCAAAAAAGAAAGAAAAAGAGTCCCTACACTGGAAGAATTCATAATCGAAGGTAGAGAGGACACAAAATGTCTCCTTAATGAGTTTGATCTAAGGTATATTGAGCTAGAAACAAAGAAAAGATCAAACTGAAGAGCTCTAGAAATCATTTGGAGGGAGACATCACCTTCAGTTGCAAAATTCAATAAAGTGTCACCTGACAGGAGGCTGGAAGGAATAAAAAAGGATTTCAAAAAGGCAAAATGGAGTGGGAAGAATTTGGCATAAAGAAAGGATGACATGCAATAATACCCAGAGGCAGGAAAATGAAGTACTTTATCAGAGAAGGACCAGTGGTTCAATTTGGCTGGAATGTAAAAGTACAGGAAGGGAAGCAATAGAAAACCATGCTAGAAAGACAAAGATGCCGGAGCAAAATTAGAGTCCTTAAAAGTCAGGTCAGCAAGTCTGTATTTTTTTCTTGTGGGTTCCTCCAAATTGATGAAATCAAACATCTGCATTCACCCCACCTTACCCCATGCCAGCCCCAAATAATAATTGGATGTTGTTGCTGTTTAGTCATATCCAACTTTTTATGACCATGTGAACCATATCGTCTATGAGGTTTCTTGCCAAGGATACCAGAATACCATTTCCTTCTCCAGTGGATTAAGGCAAACATGACTAGAGTCACACAGCTAGTAAGTGTCTGAGTATGGATTTGAACTCAGGTCTTCTGGACTCTAGACCTGGCACTCTATCCACTGAGCCACCTGGACGCCTCCGAAGCAAACATAGGTTAAGTGGTTTACCCAAGATTATACCACTAGTTGGTGTCTGAGACCAAATTCAAACTCAGGTCTTCCTGACTCTGGGCTCAGTGCTCTGTCCACTGAGCTATCTAAATGCCCTGATAAATAATCAATGGGGGCCACTGATAGTGAAGTGATATACTTACACCCAGGCAACAGAACAGTTCCTTTGACAACTGTATGATGGGTAGATTAGATCAGTGAGACTAGAAGTAGGAAGGCCTTTATGAGGCTATTCCTACAGCATAGGTGAGGGGTTAGAAAGGCTTGAACAGAGTAGTGGGATGAAAGGAAGAGGAGGTATGGATGGATATAAGAGAAATCATGAATTTATAGTCCAAAGAACTTGGCAACTAATTGATTGTGTGGGTAGAGGGAGAAAGCACAAGGAAAAGCATAGATGGCTTTTAGATTTGGGGTCTGTAGTCATAATAATTGGATTAACAAGATTTGGGGTAAAGAAATAAAGTTTTTATAATAATGCAAATAGATAACTTATAAATTTAAAAGAAATGGGTAATTTGAGTTTATGATCCTTGGTCTAAATGCTATTCTTCATTCAAAATCCAATTATAGTCTCATCTTTTCCATTGAGTTTTCCCCAAATACCCAAAACTATCTCTGTCCTCAGATCTCCTGTATCAGTCATCTAGAACTTAGCTTATTCTACCATGACTTGTTGTTTGTCTAATGGGTTCTGAGTGACTCTGACATTTACTACCTCTGTGATCCTGGGGCAGATCACTTAACTTTCATGTTCCTCAGGTAAGTCCTTAGGACTTGTTGAATATACTAAGAAAAGCATAGATCCTCTAATGTTACTTATCTTCTTAGGTATGCACCCTACTTCCCAAACTAGACTATATGCTCTTTGAGGACAAAGACCATGTCCTGATCTCTTTGTATCTTCATAGTATCTTGCATACATTTGATCAGGATAATGATGGTGGTGCCTATGTAATATGATTAAATGATAATTTCTCTCTAGGTGCTTTCCAGCCCTGTGATTCTATGATCAAATTATGAACAGCAGAGTGACTGACAAGTATTAACCCTAACTGTTCACTCCTTTCAGTTGTGCCTGATTCTTTAGCATCCCATTTGGAGGTTTCTCAGCAAAGATACTGAAGTGGTTTGTCATTTCCTTCTCTAGCTCATTTTACAGATGAGGAAACTGAGGCAGATAAGGTTTTGTGATTTTCCCAGAGTCACAAAGCTAGTAAATATCTGAGGATGGATTTGAACTCAGGAAAATGAATCTCCCTGACTTTTGGCCCAACACTCTAATCACTGTATCACCTAACTGCCCATATTAGCCCCAATAAAGAGAACAATATGATCACAATAATTCTTTGAATAAAGTACTAGGTTACTTGAAACTATATGCATTAATATGCAATTATAGCAGTAAACAGAAGGCTGTTCACATAAAGGCATTTGATCAATATCTGTTGAGTGAATGAACAAATGCACTTATTGACCCACACATAACTGCCTTGTAGTTTTAGGAACATTCATTTTTTAAACAATTTACTGGCGAGATTTCCAGAGTTCTCAAACAGCCAATTCTGCATCACTAAGGAAAGATGTGTCCTGAGACCCTTTCACAAACCTGCCTAAGAATGAGATTTTTGCCACAACAATTAGAAGGAAAAAAATCCCCCAAATACCATTTTTCCCATGATCTGTATGAGTCAGAATCAAATCAAGCACGTCATAGGGTTCAATAAAGTATATTATAATTAAAAGGCCATTCAACTGACAGCCAGGAGACTCATTTTAATCCTAGAAAATTCTCTGTGTGACTTTAGATAGATCATTTCTCAATTGCTTCATCTATAAAATAAAGAAATTAGACCAGATAATCTCTAAGATGCCTCCTAGGTCTGATACCCTGTTCTGTGTTCTTTTTTTTTAACTGTTACCTTACCTTTTAGAGTGGATACGGCATTTATTCTAAGATAGAAGAGTGGAAAGGACTAGGCAATGGAGGTTAAGTGACTTGCTGTGGGTCACATAGGAAGTGTCTAAGGCCAGATTTGAATCTAGGATCTCCCATCTCTAGGCCTAGCTCTCAATCCACTGAGCCACCTAGCTGCCCCCTGTTCTATGATCTTAAGGTCTTTCTAGCTAGGTAGCATAGAGTGCTCTTAAAAGTCAGGGAGACTTTAGTCCAAATTCTGCCTCACACATTTACTGGCTGTGTGGCCCTGAACGAATCACTTAGCCCTTTTTAGCCTCTATTTCCTCCTCTGTAAAATAAGTGTAACAATAAAAACAAACCAAAAAAAAAAAAAGCACCTATCCTATCATAGGATTATATCGAAGATCAAAAGAAATAGTATATGTAACACACTTTGCAAATTGTCAAGTGCTATACAAATATCAGTTATTATTTCTAGTTCTGATGTTCTGTGTTTTTTCCTTTTAACTTTTTCTTGCCACTCTGACATTCTAAGATTCTAGGAAAGCAAATACATAAAAATGAAAAGAAAATAGGGTTTTCCTTAACATTAATGATGCCAAGAGTAGCACTTTAAAAGGCTGAAAATAAAAATTGTTTTTAAAAAGCAAAAACTTCTCTGTTTTTCAGAACACTGATTCAAAGTAGGGCTTATGTGGAAGTACACCTTCATATTTTACTTATTTCTTTTAATGATACTGCCATTGATCATCTATCATGGTAATAACTTGCTCTCTTTGGAATGGTTCTGAGATGAAATATACTTTCTTCACTGGACCATTGCAAAATGAAGTGATTAAGCTTTTTTTTTAAACACCACAACTAAAAGTTTTTAAAATACTACATATGCTCATCCAAATTTAATCTCTGGCTCCTCTAACTCATTTTAAATGGATTTTATATTCTCAGATACTTGAGATGGAGTTTGAGGTAGTGAAAAGAAAGCTGACTTCAGAGTCAGGAAGACTTGGGTTCAAAGTGTCATCTGTACATATACTTAAGTGTGTGGCTTATTTAACCTCTAAGTGCTCTTGGCAACTCTCTAAGAATTTTAGGTGCACAGAAGGTGGCAGCCCACAGAGGAAAAGGACAAAGTCCTCACCCAGAAAGTCTCTATAGCAATGAAATCAAAGGTCCAGTCCCTAAGCCCTTGAATTCTCATCATCTCTAAGTGAAAAGTCCCATTAATACAGTAAGGCTTTATTAAAAATATATTAGTACACCCATTTCCAAGCTCTTTAGAAAGAGCAATTAGCAAACAAGTCACAATATTCTTATACTCACCAGTAAAGCCAAGATTAAAAAGGAAATTGGCTATTTTAATCATATTTAATTTTTAATGAAGAATTTTAGCATAACTTTGTAAACCAATAGCATATTCTAGAACACCAAAGAAACAGTTTATCTTCATCATTATGACTATTTTGCAAGGAAAGAATTCATAGAAGAAAAGTGAAAATTCAATGCCTCGGTAAGTGTACATTTCCTATGATAGCTCTAACATTGACTAGTTACTGTACCAATTCAGGACTATAACATGGACATATATCACAGCATAAAGATTGCAAACCACCCATCCCACCCCGCCCCCCACCACCCCAAAGGCAGATAGCACAAAGAGGCAAATTGAAAGCAATCATCCACCCCTGTGTACAATTTTAAGGTAGAATTGTCTGCTGACATAAAAACAAGATTTTTTTTAGAAAGAAAATGTCTTTTGTTTTTAACTCTTTACAAAGACTGATCCTACACTCCTAGCTAAAGAAGGAGCCCATGTTGAAAATGAGGTTGATGAATGAAAGATAACTTCCTTTATCAATATAACCTACTTTTATTATTCCTTCAGAGCAAATCAAGAAGGATTCCATAGCTAATAAAGCCACCCAATAAGTAAGGGATTGCACAAACACATTAGAACAAACAGAGATACAGAGATAAATTCCCCCGCTCCACCCTTGGGTCTCTGGTGTTTTAAAAACCAGTCTGAACACAAGTCACTGGACAAACAGTGTGTAAAAACTGTTTTAATGTCCATGAGCATTTCCCCTTCCCCGGTGATGAAAGAAACAAGATGGTGGGCCTGAAGTTCCTCTTTTCACTTGCGTGGTTTTGCTAAGCATTTCAGACACTAGACAGAAATACAGAAACACATGTACTATCTGATCAACAAGTATAGGAATGTGAGTGTTTGGGTGTTTGGGTTTGTGCATGTATGTAAGCCTTTGCAAATGTGCAAATGCAAGAAGCAAATTCCTTAAGCAGTTTAATGTAAACCATTTGGGGTGAAGGGTGTTATTTTGCCCAGTGAAATCTCCCCCTCACAGTCCAGCTCACACATTGAATCAGTTGCAGGATCATGGTTTGGGGAAGTTTGGGAAATCTGAGACATCCTGTCAAAGGGACCATCATCATTTCCACTTACAGAGTCAACCACATTAGGGATCATGTTGACGTAGGCAGTGGCAATCTCTTTGTGGAATACTGTGTCCTGGTTGTAGGAGATGAGCTCATTGCTAATGTTCACTGTCTCCACTGGGGTTCCAGCACAGAATTGACTGCACCCCAGAAGGTTGGCAAATACCTTGCGAAAGTCAGCATTGAAGGCATAGATGATAGGGTTGAGGGATGAGTTGGCCCACCCAAACCAGACAAAAATGTCAAAGGTTGTCTCACTCACACAGGGAAAGCCAGCTTTGGGGTCTCCGGGGTGGTCGCAGAAAGGAACCATGCAGTTCAGAATGAAGAACGGTAGCCAGCAGCAGACAAAGACCCCCATGATCACAGACAGTGTCTTTAGGACTTTGGTCTCCTTCTTAATCGAGGTCTTGAGACTGTTGTGTTGCTGGCAGTCCATTCGGTTGCCCCGGCAGCTCTGGGCATGCTCCGCAGCCCTCTCCAAGGAGGAAATCCTCCGTATCTGCACCTGGGCAATGCGGTAAATCCTCGTGTAGGTCACGATCATGATGGCCACCGGGATGTAGAAACTAATCAAGGAGGAGGAGATGGCATAAGTCCTGTTGAGACTAGAGTCGCAGTTCTCGGCTCCCTCGGCCACCAGTTCCTCCGAGTCCTCTCCCCATGGCGTCCCATTGGTGAAAGAGGATGGAGGAGACTGGTTTCTAGGAAACCCCTCCTGATCTTTATGCCAGTTGAGCTGCACAGGGATGAAAGAGATGAGAATGGACAAGGCCCAGGCTGCACTGATCATGATCAAGGCCACCCTCTGGGTCATCTTCCGCTCATAGCGGAAGGGGCTGGAGATGGCCCAGTAGCGGTCCACGCTGATGACGCACAGGTTCAGGATGGAGGCAGTAGAGCACATGATGTCAAAGGCCACCCAGACATTACAGAAGGCCCCAAAGGGCCAGTAACCGGCCACCTCTGCTACAGCTTTCCAGGGCATGACTAGGAGGGCGACGAAGAGGTCAGAGATGGCCAAAGACACAATAAAGATGTTGGTCATCTTGGAGCGCAGATGTCTGTATCGGATGATGGCCACACAAACCAACACATTCCCCAACAAGGTCCAAAGGATGAGAAGCGACAGGAGGCTGGCAGTGACTATCTGCGCGGGCCCCAGGAGCTCCCTGCTGCTCCCATCTGCCCCTTCGGTGCCCCAGGCACCCGCTGGGGGCAGCTGCAGCTGCAAAAGCAGCAGCGGCGGGTACAGGGTCCGGTTCTTGCGGGGTGGTAAAAGCATGGCAGGGACTCCAAAGACGGTGAGCACCGGGCGGCTGACACTTTACCCGAATGCCCCTGGCGAGGCCCCATTGGCCCCTGCCCAGGGGCTCGCACGCCCCGCGGGCAAGTGCCCTGCTTGAGCCAGGAGCCTGACAGCTGCCAGGTGGCTGCTAGGGGGCTGAAGCGGCAAACTGAATCCCTTCGCGGTGCAGCAGCTGCTACAGCCACTGGGGATCTGGGACGGAGAGGGGAAGAGGGTCCCGGGGCGCTGAGAGTCAGGTTCCGCCGCTCAGCTCTTTCGCCGCCTCCGCCTCCGCTTGGAAGCTCAGAGCGTACCTTCCGTTCAGCTCCGAGTGTCCCGGTCCCCTTGGGGAGGGCTGGGTGGGACTGCCAACCTCATGCCTTGGCGGAGGAAGGGTCTTCCTGGCCCCCTTGTCCCCAGTCACTACTCTGCACGCGACCGCGGTCGGAATTTCCACTTGTTTCCTACCTTCCCCCAGCCCTGGGCTCTGGGAGCAGCGCACACCTCGATTCCAGCCGCGGGGCCCCTTTGGCGGTCAACACAATCACCCGCTACAGCTCTGGGGCGTAGGGGCTGCAGACTCCCCGAGCTTTATGCCCCGCCTGGACCTGGAGATAGGGAGCTCCTTGTAGCTGCTGTGTCTGGAATCGGAAGTGAAGAAAGAAGAAAATCAAGAAACACCCCTAGCCCGCCTTGCCTGGAAAAGACGCTCTTTCTGCCTGCCTGCCTCCCTCCCTTCCCTCCCTCCTTCTTTCTTTCCCTATCTCCTTCACTCTCTTTCCCTCCTTCCCTCTTTCCTTCTCTTCTCTTTTTCCCTACCTCCTCTTTTCCCCTCCCTAGTCCCTCGTTCTTTCCCTCCTTCCTTCTTTCCCTCCCTTGCGTTTCAGCTCTCCCCTTTTCTCCCCTTCCCCCTTCGTTACCTGTTTCTATCTTATCTCCCGCCTTCTATCTTGAGTGTCCTCACATCAGCTACGAATCTTAGGTCAGCAGTTTATGGCTAAAGGTGAGGACATTTAAGATCTGGGAGATGTCCAAATGCCAAACCACAGAATCACATGCCAAGTCGTGCCCCGGAGCTCGGGGACAAATTTCTTGCCGCGTTGCCCCCTGTCTCCCCTGCCTTGGCTTCTTGATTACAGCCAACTGAGCGCTCTCCCACCATTCTGCTGGAGCCACGTGGAAGTTCCCCAGCTTTATGTGACAGTAGTTTAAAAAAAAAAAGGCAAGAAAGCAGGTGTGATGAAAGGTATACTGCGCAGAGGAGCATAATGATATAGCAGAAAACCTTGGCTTTAGGGATGGGAAGAACTGAGTTGCAACTTGTTAGCCATGAAAACTTGGGGAAGTCTCTTCACCTCTTAAAGCATAGATTTTTCTCACCTGTAAAATGGGGATATAAATAATTGCACTAACTACCTCACCAGCTTTCTATGAGAGCCTTATAAGGGTGAACTATTACTATTATCCCCGGAGAGAGGATCGCTGCTTTCAACCACATATCTAAGAAAGGGAAGATTTCCCAGATGGCTCTCCTTCTACTCATAGGACCAAGCATTTTTCTTAAAACAAGTTTTAACTTAAGAGACTTATGCAAGGTCCAACTCAGTATAAATTAATTTCTTGTGTTTTAATTGTAATTCTTAAATGGGTGGACATGGGGTGGTGGGAAAGAATAGGGAGCAGAAATGGAACGGAATCACTTCCCTGAAGACTAGAAGCTGAAATTAAACATTTATTATGAGGAACTGATACCAAAAGAGGTTAAGTGAGTTGTCAAGAGTCACATAGCAACTAATAAAATATCTAAGGCTGGATTTGAATTCAAGTCTTCCTGACCCCAGATCCAGCATTCTGTCTCTCTTTTGCTGCCACATAATAAATGCTTAATAAGTGTTTATGGAAAGAAAGAAAATGAAGTCTGTATTCCTCTACCCTTTTACTACTGTCCATGAGCTGACATTTGTTTTGTTAAATTATTCACCATCCCCTTCCCAATTCTTATCCATCTCTATTTAGAATAAGTTTCAAGTAAATTACAACTGGTTTTTTGTTTGTTTGTTTGTTTTTGCTTTGTTTTGTCTTGTTTTTAATGTCATAATAGAAATTTAGCCATGGATGTGTTTTAATTTTTTTATGGGATTGCCACTTATTTTCCCATTTTTAAAACATTTTATACACTCATAGAACCTTAGAATTGTAAGGGTCTTCAGATGTCACCTATGTGACCCTTATTCGAAGTAGGAGGTCCCTCTAAGGCTTTCCTGATGATGAGTTCTCATCCAGCCTTTCTACACTCTGGTGATAAGGAGCTCACTATCTCCCAAGGTTCTTGTTTAGCCATTTTTTTCAATTGTGTACAACCCTTAATGCCCCATCTAGGGTTTTCTTGTCAAAGATGCTGGGGTGGTTTGCCATTTCCTTCTCCAGCTCATTTTATAGATGTAGGAACTGAGGCAAATAGGGCTAAGTGACTTGCCCAATGTCACACAGCTAGTAAGTATCTGAGGCCAGATTTGAACTCAGAAAAATTAGTCCTCCTTACTCCAGAACGAGAATTTTATCCATTGCCCCACCTAGTTATTCAATTCTTTGATTGGATAGCTTGTTATTATAGAACTTCTGTATTACACTGAAATCACTCTCCTTGTGTCTTGGGCAAAAAACAAAAAGTACAGTTTAGTCTTTCTACATGACAGCTTTTCACATAACTAAAAATCACTGTATCATCCTGTCTCTCTTACCGCAACTCCTTATTCTTCTTTGGGCCGAACACCCCCAATTCTTTCAACTTCATATAATGTTTAAGTATCCTCTTACCAACGTATTCATCTGCTTTTAGACCCACTCTAGCTTGTCAAAATCCCTCTCCAAAGGTAGCACCAAGAAGTAAGCACTATTCTGGCTAAAGACTGAGAGATGCAACAGAACTATCAATGACTTTTTTTCTGAACATCGTACTTTCTACTAACACAAAAAGGTAGACCAAGAACTTGGTTTTGTTCAGGCACCTGTCCATGCAAATTTCAGGATTCTATTAGTATTTGTTGGCAGTTTCCTCCCCAGTTCCTATTTTAAGATGCTCTCCAGTGTCCAATCATAATTTATATGTGTGACTAGACATGTTCAAGGGGAATTCAAACATTTCACTCATTTTTCCTGTTCCCTGAAGACTGTTCCCTGAAGACGTGCTGACAGAAATTGCCCAGAGATTATTTGGGAAAGCAACCTTGGTCAAGGGAAACCTCATCTTGACTATTAAAATATTGGTAGGTTTTAGGGGATGGGTTAGATGTTTTATTAGGGCCAATAACAGAAGATAAAACTGTTTTGGGAAGGCCACCCAAGCCCAGAATCTTGCACCCTGCCGTCCATCTGCAAACTTACACACCTTAACAACTTTTCCTATAACTACTATTAGCAGTATGACCTTGGGAAAGTCCTTCATCCCTCTATATCTCGGTTTCCTCAGCCATACATAAAGCAAACCAAAGAGTTTAACGTGAATCATACATTTAAACCTAGAAAGGGCCTTAGAAATCAAGTAATCCAACTCCCTAATTTTATAAATATGGAAATCAGTTAGACTTATTACATAACTACCCTTCACAGTGAGTGATAACAATAATGTTGATGTTACCTTCAGGGTTTGACTTAAGAGATTAGTGAAAAAAATGGCATTTGTTTTAATACTTCTAACACAACTCTATGGCCAAGAATAAGGTGAACTAACAGCAAAATCATCAGTTGTCCTATTAGCTCAAGGTCATCCTGTTGCCCTAGCACTGGTGGAACTGGTGTTTCCAGTTTCCTGTCATTTGCCTCTTTTATGTAGCTGCAATTAGACCATGGCAAACCAAACAGACCACACTTCCCAGTGTCATGTTGCATACAGTGTTAAACCTGACATCATTCAGCTCCAGACTTCAAGCTTGCTTAATACTCTCAGGTACTAAAAATTTCTTTGGCCAATAAATCATGCACTATCTCTGTGCAAAGTGGGGCTAAAATAGCTACAGAGTACTATGGGGTCTATAGAAAAAAATGCAAGAAAAGAATGCTTTCAAGGAGTTTGCAATCTGGGCAAAACATATACCAACAGAGAGATGTTGGTCAACAAGCATTTATTAGATTGCAAGCTATTTTTTGATAGGGGGCTCCTTGAAAGCAGAGACCATCTCTTGTCTTTCTTTGTATTCTCAGCACTTAGCATAGTGCCTGGCACAAAGGAGGTACTCCATAAATGCTTGTTGACTACTAACTAGACCAGGGACTCTAGAGTTGTAATGGGAGAACTGGTTATTGAGGATCCAGTCCTTGGAACAGGCTCATTTTAGTCTTTCTTGCTGGGTTATGCATAGCACAAGCAATATTGTCTTCCTAGCATCTTATCCACTGTTACACCATTTCCCAAAGTGAGCTTAGCAAAGACTCTTTGAAAGGAGAAAAGGACTCTCAGAGCCAAGAGATACCTGGTATCCCTTGGCCCCACATATTATTCCCTGCATTGGTGCCTCATTACCTTTGTGGTTTGAGTCCTCTGTCCCCAGGAACCAGGTAGATACAGAGGAGAGAATGAACCTCCTATTTGGGAGGGTAGGTATTTTATCATTTCTATTATTGTTCTACCTTTGCGGTTTTTTTATTGTGAAACCTAATTAATATCAACTGGTTACTCCATATTAGGAGAGCATACCCAATGGGGGCTCATGATCAATAAATAGAATATCAGGAGCCACGACTCTTCAGGATTACGCTCTAGAACCCAGAGAGGATTGAGTAATCAGACAGTCTCTAAGTATCCAAATTAACAGTATCAGTGGAGTTAAGAAGAACCATACAGAGGAGGTGTTACATAATGAAAAGGACCCTGAAATAGAGAGTTAAGAATGTAGGTTCTAATTCTCACTGACTAGCTGTACAAACTTGAGCAAATCACTTCTCTCCCATGGGCTTTGGTTTCCTTACAAATAAAAGAAAGTGTTTTGAGGCAGAATGGAAAAGTAGAGAAACACTGGCCCTGGAGTCAGAGGACCTGGATTCAGATCCCATCTCTCCTGTTTACTACCTATGTGATTTTGGCAAGTCACTCAAGGGTTAGACTAAATGGCCAATGAGATCCTTTCCTGTTCTAGATCTCTGGTCTAGATTTCTGGTCTATAATCTCTATGGTCTACTGGAGCTCCAATATTCTATGTTTGATATCCTAACGTGCCCTTCCAGCTCTGATGTTCTGTATTGCATTTGCTAATGTCCCATAACTAGTTTTAAGTTCTACTATTTTATTATGGTTTGAAGTATCCTTACCATCCTAGGAAATCTCCTCTGAACCTGTTCTAACCTGGTTGTGTCCTTTCTCAAATGGGACATCCAGAACTGAATAATTTCAATAATTTGTAGAGA
Source organism: Gracilinanus agilis (assembly GCF_016433145.1). NCBI lineage: Eukaryota > Metazoa > Chordata > Mammalia > Didelphimorphia > Didelphidae > Gracilinanus > Gracilinanus agilis. The sequence continues at coordinate 210,364,521 of NC_058135.1, forward strand.
ATTTCAGAAATGGAAATGATTAATTGGGCAGTGTGAGCAGAGCATTTTCTTGAGCCTAATGTACATACAGAAATGAAGAGGGCTTAGCATTTAAAGAAGTATTGAATAAAGATCAAAACCCTTTGATGTCCCAAGGAATTCTAGAGAGATCTAGGTGTGGTAGGAAACTAAAGTAAAAGACTCAATAGAGGTAAGAAATAGGAACTACCAGAACTTTAAGAGGTAAGTACAGGCATAAGGGATTCAATTTAGTTTTGCTAACTGATCAATTACCTACCCTGCTAGGTGCTGGGGTGACAAAAAGAAACAGTCTCTGTTCTTACGGATTTCGTAATGTAAAGGAAACAGAGGTGGGGGGAATGATAGACATAACATGAACACAGAGAAGTAAATACAAAACATAAGCAAGGTAAATACAAAGTCACTGGGAGCAGGATCCAGAAAGATACTGTGTAGGAATTAGCAAGTGAGCTCCATCCTCAGAGGTGAGATGGGCTTTTTCCAGGCATGGTTAATAGCTAGTGGAAAGACTAGAGATGAGAGGCAGGATCTTCCATGGCCACTAATCTTAGAGCCACCTGAGAACTTACTGAGCACATATCTAATTCTTAAAAAAAAAATTTACCTTCCATCTTAGAATCAATACTATGTATTGGTTCCAAGGCAGAAGAGTGTTAAAGGCTAGGCAATGGAGATGAAGTGACTTGCCCAGTCACAAAGCTAGGAAGTATCTGAGGCCAGATTTGAATGCAGGACTTCCCATCTCTAGATGTGGCTCCTAATCCATTGAGCCACCTACCTGTCTAATCCATTGACTCATTCAATTCCTTTTGTTTGTTTTATTGATGGATTTTGTTTTTACATTAAAACCATAGTGACCTCTTCTTCACAACTATAGCATAGCACATGCACACACACTTATTTATTTATTTTTTGTTTTAATTGTTAATTTTTTAATTTATTTTAATCTGCTTTTTAAACAGATATCTATTCTCCCTCCCACCTCTATCCCAATTGAGAAAAATGGGGAAAGAAAAATAAATGCCTTGCAACAAATAAACGGTCAAATTAAATTCCTTCACTGATTAAAAATATGGAGGATGCTCATAATGTACACATATGTGTGAGTATATGGACAGCCCTGCATATATCCATATATATGCAGGGCTGCTCATCCACCTTTGGTGTTCATCTCTCACCCAATTCTTACCTGTGGCTCCAAAAAGCTACAGCATGTATAGCAGTAAAAGCATTTCAGCAGATGGACTAAACCAGGTCCTACCCCAAGTAGGGGTGGAATGGACAGATGAGAATAGCTTATTCCAAAGACCATGAATGTGACTGAAGTAGGCACTGTAGAGTGCATAGAGCTTGGTCAGACATTGACCACTACGTTCCAAGCCAGTGATAGTCATTCTGACTTTTGTCTTGACACTGGACTTTGATGACTGGGAGAGAGAATGAGGCCAATAACTTTATGCAACTCTATCTCCCTTACATCCAACTTACATTCAAGTCAAGTCATTATCCTCATGATGTCATTGTGCCTCTTCAGAAATGAAAGTTGGGGGAGCAGCTGAGTGGCTCAGTGGGTTGAGAGCCAGCCTAGAGATGGGAAGTCCTGGAATCAAATCTGGTGACCCTGGTCAAATTATTTAACTCCCATTGCCTAACCTATACCACTCTTCTGCCTTGGAACCAATACATAGTATTTATTCTAAAATGGAAAGTAAGGCTTTTTAAAAAAATAAAGGACTAACAACAACAAATTAAATATATATATATATACATTTGAATATATATAAATAATCTGAACCCTAAATCTATCTCTTCTCAATCAGATTGTAGATGGCATGAATCATTACAAGTCATCTGGAATCATGGAAGATCATTCTATTGATTAGCATTCTTCTGGCTTTCAAAATGATTTGTTTTTATAGTGTTATTGTTTTTGTTTAAAATATTCTCCCAAATTCTGCCTATTTTATTGTTCATCAGTTTAGAAGAGTCCCCAAAATTATTCATTTTGTGAAACTGATGCTTTGGCATAAATTATTTTTCTGGTATTGTTCACTTTATTACATGGTAGTTTATTAATTCCAAGGTGCTTATACAAAAGTATTAAATACTGGCCCCAGGTTGCACTGTATGACATCCTTCAATATCAATCAGAATAATACAATTCCTTGGAATGGAAAATCCAACCCATTGCATTCCTGTTGTAACCCATTGGGCTAAATGTCTGGACCACTAATTCCCTTTCCCATGGAAGAAGGTGGCCTTCAAGACCCTTGATGGTCACCATAACCTGTCTCTATGCTACCCTTTTTCCATTGGCATTTTCTAGCCAGCAAATGCACAAAAACGTTGCCCATCTCCACTTAATAATAACATCTCACCTGTATACAGTGCTAAAAAATGCTCCTTACACAAATTATCTCATTTGATCCTTGATACAACCAGGTAGCATAGATGCTATTCTTCTTCTCATTTTGCCAGAGGGAACTAAGATGTAAAGAAGTTAGGTGGCTTGTCCAGTATTGTCCAGCTATGGCAGGATTCAAGATCAGAGCTTCCTGACTCCAAGGCCAGCAGTCTAGCAGCTACTCCATGCTTCCTCTTCCTTCGGTAGATAAAGAAATTGAGGTTTGTAGAGATAAAACGACAGACCAAAGACCAACTCGATAATGAAAGACAGACCTAGAATTCAAACCCAGGTTCTCTAATGACAGATTTAAATAAGACGTCTATTGTGGAACTTACAATCTAGGCATTTAAAAGAATTATTTTAAATATAATATTGGAAAACAAATTTTAAAAGAATCATTGAAAAATGCCATTTGTGGCATGATATTCCCAGGTAGTTGCCTACATGGTCTAACCCTGGTCACTGTGGGGCCTCACTCTTGTTTATTTGAATTTTATACCTCACCTTTGATTATGGATCTGGACAACAGGTAGAAGACTGGAGAGGTTTTTGAGGTTAAAAGGGAAGCACAGGCAGGTTATATGCTGACCCATTCCTAGCATTATACCACAAGATCACAGCCTTCCCATAAGGCTATCTTTTCAGTATCTTCTCCACTCTCTATCACCTTGCCTGTAAGGATGGCACCCTTTTTATTGTTACATGCCCAACCTCCACCATCCATAGTTACCTACCCAATGTCTTATCCCCATAGAGTCCTGCTCTCTCTAAAAAAAAAACAAAGAATATAAAGGCTGGAACAGCTCTTATGTACCATCCAGTACAACTAGCTTATTTTGCAAATAAGGAAACCATGACCCAGGCAGAGGAAGAGCTTCAGATCCAAATCAGATCCAATGCTTCCACTGGTGTTATCTTAGAACCTGTGGAAGGCTCCAAACTCTTCATTCCCAAGCTTCAGGACAGTCTGGCTTCCTTGCTGTCACCACAGGATATTGCTTGAGGATGTCTGGGAGAAAGGTTTTCTCCAGCCAAGTGAGGAGGGAATCTTGACTAAAGACCTGTGAGATAAATCATCAGTTACTAAAATTTTGAATTTGCCCTTCCCTGGTGTTTTTCTTCCATTGCTATGGTTATAGCCCCACCCCCCAGCTTTGGACCTATTTTTCTTGAACTCACACCATTTTAGAGTTGTTGTCTTCATAGATATCTGGCATTGACCCCCAAAATAACTTGTTTGTTATTCTCTTAATCCAGGGAGTGAAACATAAGTCCCACGGAAATCAAATCTTTTTCTGACTAATAATAACAGCAACAACAACAATTTACATTTCTGAAGCAAAGGAGAAACAGAATGGACACTCACCAATTGAGAAATGGCTAAACAAGTTATAGTACAATAATGTGATATAATATTATTGCACAGTGAAAAAAAGATGACTACGAAAAAGAGGAGAAGCACAAGAAGACTTCTATGAATTGATGCAACGTAAGCAAAACCAAGAAACACACAAAGTGAAAATAATGTAAATAAAAAAAAACAATGCCAAGTTGAAACTGAAGGCTCTATAATTAGTATGACCAAAGAAAAACTATGAAAAGTCAACTTCCTCTTATCTTTGCAGAAGCTGAGCACTGCCAGCATAGAACACAACCTATAATCTCAGACTTGCTGAACTTTTCCCCCCTTTCTTTTTTGTTCCTCATTATAAGGGATGACCCTCTGGGTGGAGGAGGCAGAGGAATATATTGTGAAAAGTAGGTGATGTTTGTTTGTTTGTTTTAAAAGGTATTAACAGCAACAAATTTAGCCAATTCATATTTCCATATTTCCTTAGATTTTATGGAGCATTTATGTCAGTAATTTTATGTGGAAAGCACTGTCAACTATTGTCATTTCCATTTCATAAGTGAAAAGAAGGAGGGAGAGAACATGAATCATTTAACCATTTTGGAAAATATTCTAAAAAATAAATTAAATAGTGTGAAAAAAGAACTAAACTTGAAAAATGTATTTAATAATCATAATTTTTTAAAAAGAAGGAATTATCTGTATTCCTATAGCTCATAAGAGTCAGAACTGAAATAAAAGGAGGTCTTCTGCATTCAAGACTTTGTTCACCGCCATAGAGAGCAGGTAGCCTGACCCACCCAACCTGCACAAATCCCCCCCAAAATCAATCATTCACTCTGGCTACCCATCTTACTCTGATTCCTCCTAATCCCAGCCCCTGTCAGACCTCTATCCAGAGTTTTCTTCCTAGCTCCATCTCATTAGACTCTAAGACTGAAAGACATTATATATTACAAGCTCACAGGCTTCATCATTTAGCTATTAACATGGCTCCAGGAGTGCCAATTCTTATCTTTCTCCTAAGCTGGGATTTCTGTCCCAACTATATTAGCATTCTCCCTTTTGTCCTACCAGGGGGCCCAGAAGGGTCAAGGTTATATTAAGTGCTGACAACTGATTGACAAGAGTGTTTAGCCGAGGACTATTTGCACTACATCTGGCAGGTCAAGCAGCTGGCTCTTTAGTCATCTTGCTTCACACAGGAAAGTAACCTCAGAGAACATTGCATTACACTCTAACTGAGGAATTTCATTATCTTGACACTGTCACCATCAGAAAGGCAGAGTAAATGAGCTGTGGGATAGGAAAGCAGCAGCTGGTGCCTCTGTCGGTGTCCCACAGCCTCCGATGCAGCCACACCCAAGAGAATGGGGAAAGGTTGAGCAAGTACAGTCAAGGGCACAGTCATGGCTACCCACCTGTGATCCACCATGATTATTGCCCAAGTTCTCTGTGACATGTTGTGGCTTAAGATAGAGAGCAGCTGAGTCTGTTTCCTGAGATCAGGAGAAAAGAAAAAGAACCTCTTTGTTCCAACATATTTAGAGCAGCTCTCTTTGGGGTGGTAAAGAACTGGAAATGGAGAGGATGGCCACCAATTGGGGAAAGGCTAATCAAATTGTGGCACATAATTGCAATGGAATACTACTGCACTATAAGAAATGGTGAGCCGGCTAACTGTTTAAAAACTTGGGAAGAACGACAAAGGATAATAAGCAGCAAAATAAGTAGAACCAAGAGAACATCATAGACATAATTTATAAGTACATATCTGTCTCCTTGATGATGCTTTCTATGATGCGAGGAGGGGGAGGAGACATTGAAAAACTTATAAATAAATTATATCAATAAAATAAAAAGATATATAGCAGCTTTCTGCACAATCCACAAGACGGAAGTCTCCACAGGGGCACACTCAATGGACAACATAAAAAAAAAAAGAAAGAAAGAAAGCCCACCCAGGGAACCTGACTACCAAAGTTTCTGACTACCAAAGACTGCCATACAGAGGCCTCTCCTGCAATGGTCAGCTCTAGTCTCAGGGCCAGTTTAGCAAAACAGGCCCAGAAGTCTAAGCCAGTTTGCTTTTATAAGCTGGCCATAAGTCTTCAAAAAAAAAAAAAAAAAAACAAAAAACGAAGCTGTGCCCTCCTCAGAGTTATTGGCTACCCACATACCCCAGAGATCACTTGCCCTCCCTTATTCATTTCAGTAACACTTGATAGGTAGCTCAATTCAAAAGTTTCAGTTTATCACATTTTTTATGTACCCACAATATGCAAATCATTATTCGGAGTGCTAGGGATGCCCATTCAAACTACTACGTAATACTCAAAGCAGCCAGTGATTTAATAGAGAGGAGACATTTATACTGGCGGGGATGCCCAAATGATTCCGGGAGCGCCCGAGGGCTCAAGATAGGACTGGGTTTCCCATAATGCTTCAAGCTACGGGTCGCAAGCAAAGAAGAAGAACATGGGACCCCAGAGAAGAGCAGAATTGAGGTATCTGGAAAGGAGGGAGCAAGAGCCTTCTAGAGGATGGCAGAGGCCATGAGCAGCCCATAGTGAGTGGGCAGAGACTATGGCTTAAAGATGGACATCCAGCAGCGCCCCGACTCCCGACTAGACCCAGGACCAGGACTGGAGGCAAGGGAGCGAGCTAAGAGCTACTGATAGTGACCACCGCCGCCGCAGCCGCGGGACTCTAAAACTAAGCAGAGAAGGCGGCAGCGAGAAATGGACAGCCGGAAACGCCGGAAGCGGGGGGAAAAAGGCAATTCATCTGAGTGAGTCCCCAGACCCAGAACAGCCGCGGACCTGGTCTACTGGGACTTCCCTCGTCGGTGTCTGTTGTTGTTTTGGGTTTGTTTTGTTTTGTTTTTCAAGGACTCTGCAGCCCTGAAAAGAAAGCCTTTGAGAATCTAGCTAGGATATGAAGCAGCAGAGCAGGAGCCGTCGGGCACCGCCGCTGAGAAAAGTAAGGAATTCTGAGAGAGAGCGCTTCAGGCAGCTGGATAGCACAGTGGATAGAGTGGCCGGAAGACTCATTTTCCTAAATTAAAATCTGGTGTGAATCTGGGTCAGTCATTTAACCTTGTTTGCCTCAGTTTCCTCATCTGTAAAATGAACTGGAGAAGGAAATGGCAAACTATCCCAGTATCTTTGCCAAGAGCTTCAAGGAACTTGACATTGGCATCTATGTGTATATTATATTCATACGTATGTGTGCAAATGTATAGATACGCTATGTATATGTATTTATGTGTATTTAATTTATATTTAATATATAAAATATATGGAGATGGATATAGTGTGTGTGTGTGCATTCCTTTCATTGAACATTGAACCCTGAGCCCGAAGTTTTTTTCTCAAATGCTTGCCAGGACTAAGCGTCAAATGGTGATACCAAAAGTCTGAGGGATATCTCAGGGACCCTCGGCATGAGCACCCAACAGCAGGTAGAGGAGTTCTCTGGCCTTGTTAACGTTGGAAAGATTCCTGCTGAATGTCAGTCAAAAATCCCGGTGCAGTGGAGCATACAAATCGCTCTAACCTGACCCAAGTCGTCAGGGAACTGTTTACAATAATAACATGATCCTTTTGCATCTACAACTGCATTTCTGTAGTGCTTTAAGAATTACGAAATATTTCATGAATGTTACCTTGTTTAATCTGCACAACCACTCTTGGAGGTAGATGCTATTATTATCCCCACTTTACAGTTGGGGAAACTGAAGCTGAAAGGTTAGAGGACTTGCCTAGGATTACACAGCTAATAAATATCTTAAGTAGAATTTGAATTCAGGACTTCTTGACTCAACTAAATTAAAAAGTTAAACAAAAAAAAAAAAGTTGATTAAGCACCTAGTATGTGCAAGGCATCACTACTTAGATAACAAACAACAAAGAGCACAAAGATAGAAGGTGACACGGTCTCTGTCTTCAAGCAGATAATAGGAAGGATATGATTTGTGCACAAATAAATATTATAGGGGCAGCTGGGTGACTCAATGGCTAGAGAGCCAGACCTAGAACCTGGAGGTCCTGGGTTCAAATATGGCCTCAGATACTTCCTAGCTGTGTGACCCTGGAGAAGTCAATTCACCCCCATTGCCTAGTCCTTACCACTCTTCTGCCTTGGCACCCATATTTAGTATGGATTCTAAGACAGAAATAAGGAATGTAAAATAAATAAATAAATATTCCATTGAAGTAAAAAGAGATCAAGGCAGAGGAGATGAAGACAAAGTGGTCTTGGAAAATTTGAGGAGAGAGAATTCTTTTGGTAGAGTGGAATCAGGGCCAAAACTATGGAGGAGTCGACATCTGGAAAACAGAGAATGGATTTGGATGGGCTGAGATGAGGAGGAGGCACATTCCAAAGACGGGGAAGATCTGTGTCAATACAGGGACCCAGAGAGGAAGCTCAGGAAATCAAGTTCATTTTGACATGGTAGTAACATGGAATTAGAATAGAAAGATAGGTTAGACACTAATACTAATAATAATAGCTAATATTTATATGGCACTCACCGTGGGACAGGCATTGTTCTAAGTGCTTTACGATTATAATCTCACTTGATGCTCATAACGACCGGGGGAGGTAGATACTATTATTACCCCCATTTTACAGTTGAGAAAACTGAGGCAAATCGGTTAATTTACATACCTATTAAGTGTCTGAAGCTGGATTTGAACTCATGTCTCCCTGATTCCAGACTCAGCACTCTATCCACTGTGTCACTTAGCTGCCTTTAATAAAATAACTTAATAATAAAGAGGCAATTAGGTGGCACAGTGGATAGAGTTCTGGGTCTGGAATCAGAGAGATGCATCTTCCTGAGTTCAAATCTGACCTCAGACACGTAAATAGCTGTGTGACCCTGGACAAGTCACTTAATTCTGTTTGCCTCCGTTCCCTCACATGCAAAATAAGCTGGAGAAGAAAAAGGCAAATCATTCCAGCATTTCTACCAGAAAACCCCAAATGGAGTTGTGAAGATTCAGACACAGCTGATCATTTCATTAATATGGGGTCCTCCCAGATAAGGAAACTCCATTTTCAAATGCAGATTGCCACCTTTTCTGATAACTGACAATTTTAGAGTTTCCCTTCATTCCAGATAGTAAAAGAAGCCGGAAAAGGCTCCCAGCTTATTGGGAGGGATTTTCTATGAGAAAAGGGGAAAAGACCACAGAGGATAAGATAGGATGGGGGTCAGGGATGGGGAGTAGTCATCTGTACTGATGGAGTAACCAATGAAATCAGAGTTCCATTGAAAAAGAAGCAAGATAGTACGGTGGCTTGAGCGCTAGATTTGGGCTCCAGAAGTCCTAATTTGAAATCATGCCTCTGACACTTGTTAGCTATGAGGTTCTGGGTACCTCTCTAAGCCTCAGTTTTCTCATCAATAAAATGGGTGGTTTTTTTAGAACCCACCCCACAGGATGGTAAGGATCAAGTGAGAAAATGTATAGCATGTCCTTGGCCAACTTTACAGTGCAATATAAAGGGCTTTTTTTAAGCCCTTTCTTCCCATCTTACAATCAATACTATTAAGGCAGAAGTAAGGCATTAATTAAGGAATTAATTAAGGCATTAACTAAGGAACTAATTAAGGTATTAAGGTATTAATTAAGACATTAAGGCATTAATTAAGGTATTAAGGCAGAAGAATAGAAAGGTTAGGCAAACTCTTGTATATTTCTCACCTCTTGACTTTTTTTTTAAACTCTTACCTCCCATCATTCCAAACAATACCATTAAGATATTAATTAAGGCATTAACTAAGGAACTAATTAAGGTATTAATTAAGACATTAATTAAGGTATTAAGGCATAAGAGTAGAAAGGTTAAGCAAACTCTTGTACATTTCTCTCCTCTTGACTTTTTTTTTTAAACCCTTACCTTCCATTTTGGACTCAATACTGTATATGAGTCCTAAGGCAGAAGAGTGGTAAAGGGTAAGGTAAAGGAGGTTAAGTGACTTGTCCAGGGTCACACAGCTAGGAAGTGTCTGAAGCTAGATTTGAACCCAGGACCTCTTATCTCCAGGCTTGGCTCTCTAGCCACTGTGCTAGCTCGATGCCCCTAAAAGAAAGTTATTAAAGTAACTATTAGTCAACAAATATTTATTGAGCATGTGGTTTGGGTAAGGTGCAGTGCTTCGGTATTGGATGGTCCATTTAAAACTGGGCCATCGCACAGTTTAGGATGGAGGCTGGTGACCTTTCCAAGGTGGCTCGCCAAGGTTCTCGCCCCTCTCCATCTGGAGTGGCAGAAGGAAGCGTGAAGAAGAAAGCTGACCACACATAGCCACTCTTGTGCGCAGGGGACCGCCATGACCACAAGCCAGCTGCCCACCGCAGGTGGCTGGAGGCAGCCTTCCAGAGCAGTGGACAGCATCGGCCAAAGAATCAGACCTTGTATTTCTTTAAAACTGATACCATTGGGTCGCTGAGTCTCCATTTAGGAAACTAAAATGTAAGCAATGATTTCCCACTCCAGAGAGCTGGGCATGTCAAAGAGGAAAGAAAGGAGAAGGTCAGAATCCCAGACTGAAAAGAAATGTCCCTGTGGGGTGACTCTGTCTGAGATTCTATCGCCCGATGCCTCTAAGAATTCTCTGTAGATATAGTTGATGGAATAAAGACAGATCCTTATTTCAGAACTGCTATTTGGAGGATGACAGAAGGAGTTATTAAGCCAGACAAAATGAGTCATTGCAGCAGCAAGTGGAAGAAGCAGAACAGAAATGAGGGGTAAGGGGAATGGGACCCAAGATAAAGGCCAAAACAGGGCTTCTGAAAGTATAAACTTGAGGGTAGAAGAGAGATAAAGAGAAGATAAGAAATGGAGTTGTTGGGGGAGAGCTGGAGAGCCAGGCACAGAGACAGGAAGTCCTGATTTCAAATCTGGCCTCAGACACTTCCTAGCTGTGTGACCCTGGGCAAGTCACTTAACCCCTTCTGCCTTGGAACTAATACATAGTATTGTTTCTAAAAGAGAAGGTAATGGTTTAAAAATCAGAGGACCTAAGGTCTGTCGCTTCCAGTGTTACCTTGGACAAATCACTTGCCCTCTCAAGATCTACTCTATAAAAGAGACAGTTGGCTTTGAAGGATGCTTCCAGTTCTAATCTCATGAGCCTGTGGTCCTTAAAGAACTATCTGAATGTAAACTGCTATTGCTCAATAAGAATTTATTCTTCTCTCATTTCAAAAAGAAAAACCCATATTGGCTCAAGCGCATGGGCAGGGATAAGGTAATAAGAGGAATCAAAAAGGAGATGCTGTCCCCAGAAGCCTCCGGACAATGGCAGCCATTCAGGGGTCCAGGCATACCAGGAGGGCTTCATCTCTATACTCCTTCTACTTCTTTGTGTCTTATCTTCGATTCTTTTCTTCACAGCCAGATAGTCAGTTCCTCTTAGAAGAGAGACCATATGGAGCTCCGGCTTCTTTTTTCTCCCTCAGAGCTTCTTAGCCCATGGCTGGTATACAACAAAGCACAGAGTTTTCAGAGACTGGACAGAATCTTAGACTGGCTTCTCTCCTTTAAAGTGGAATCAGATTTGGTCTGTGTCCTCAAGAAATCTGTGCATTCAGCAAAGTCCGGGGCATATCTAAGCAAAGAAATACTATTTTTAAGAATATTATAGAGAAGAATTATTATATATAATATATATACATTATATATATAAGAATTATTATATATAATTCCCAAATTAAGTCAATAGACCAATAATAGATGCTTATTTAGTGTTTTCCCTAAAATACAACCTGAAAAAATGTTCCAGGAGGGGAGGGAGGTACAGGATTCTTCTACCCCTCCTAGAGGTAGCTGGGAGATGAAATGGTCAGTCAGAACTCACACCCAGTTCTTCTGGGCTTCAAGGGTAGGGCTCTTTCCGCTACAGTCCAGAACATCTATCTTTTTTCTCTACTACCTTCATCCTGCGCACATCTCGTCTCCCCAGCTAGATAACAAATTTCTCCTTGAAGACATACAACTCTCAGACTTCTTACATCCCTCCTGGTATCTTAGCACATGGCTGGGCCCACAGCAGGCCTTCCATAAATAGCTGTATATTTGGCTCATCCCTTACAAAGCCAACAAAACCAAAGAATATGTTGCTTCCTCAGCTTCCCAGAACTCGTCCTTTAGGAGAATTGAGAACTGAGTTTATTCTGTGCATGTTCTAAATACTATTGGGGACTCTAGGAAAACAACAGAGCAAACTCCACAAATTAATGCTAGTGTCAGACTTGGGGACTTCCCGAATTTCAGCAGGAGCCAAGAACTCCAGCAATCCCAGGCAGGCAAGAAAGAAAATCATAATAGCTCACATTTATATTGGGCTTTAAGATTTGCAAAGCACTTTACATGCGCTAGCTCATTCGATCCTCACAAAGACCCTGAGGGAGTTCTCTTAATTCTCCCCATTTTACAAGTCAGGAAACTAAGGAAGAGAGAGGTTAAGTGATGCACCTAAGGGTCACAGAGATAGTAAGTGTCCTAGGCAAAATATGAACACATGCGTTGCTGCCTTTAAAGACAGCACGCCACCCACTAGACGACCGAGCTGCCTCTGACCATCCTTAAAAGGGACCAGGGAGACACACTCAAGTCAAGAGGCAAACAGATGAAATCTGAAGTCCAGGCCAGGTCTGTTAGCAGAGTGATCCGGATGAGCTTTCACCCTGACTATGGTAACCTTCTAAGTGGTCTCCTTCCTTCCAGGCTCTTCCTCTTCCATACATGTAGCACTACATAAATAAGTAATGGCTGATTGGCCTTGGATGACTCCAGTCATATTGAATCAGTCTAAATTGGTGTGACAAGTGCTTTCTCCCTGGGGTGGGCTGAGACCCCTAAAGGAGTCTGCTTAGGCTCAACCAGGCAAGTCGTAGATAGGAATAACCCCCTTTCAGCAAGCAAGTAGCCCATAGAAAAAGCAGGAGGAGAAGAGGTAAGAGCTAGAGATCATCTTCCCAGTTCTGATGAGGGCTAGCCTTGGACATTGGACTTATCCATCCTCTTGCCTCCCTTGCCCCAACTCTTCCTTCTTTAGATAGTTCCAGAAGTCACCTACAGCCACCTCCACATCCCAGAAAAGGAAAGAAGGCAACAACCTCAACGAGAGCTGCTTTATTCCTGCATAAAAAGACAGGCATCTGTGCTCTTTGTGGTGGCAAAAAACTGGAAAAGGAGGGTATGCCCTTCAATTGGGGAATGGCTGAACAAATTGCGGTATCTGTTGGTGATGGAATGCTCTTGTGCTCAAAGGAATAATGAACTGGAGGAATTCCACGTGAACTAGAATGACCTCCAGGAAGCGATGCACAGTGAAAGGAGCAGAACCAGGATTACATTATACACAGAGACAGATATACTGTGGTAAAATTGAATGTAATAGACTTCTGTACTAGCAACAATGCAATGATTCAGGACAACTCTGAAGGATTTGTGAGAAAGAACACTATCCACAATTCAGAGGAAGAACTGTGGAAGTAGAAACACAGAAGAAAAACAACTGCCTGATCACATAGGTAGATGGGGATATAATTAGGGATATTGACTCAAAATGAACACACATGCAAATATCAATAATATGGAAATTGGTCTTGATCAATGATACATGTAAAACCCAGTGGAATTGTGTGTGGCCTATGGGAGGGGGTGAGAGGAAGGGAGGGATAGAACATGAATCCTATAACCATGGAGAAATGTTATAAATTAATAAATTAAATAAAAATTTTAAAAATACAAATACAAAAAAA